>NC_091057.1:5282554-5630188 GCF_000393655.2 Nicotiana sylvestris | reverse complement strand
TCTTGCTTCAATAGATGATCCACTTCACTCTGCAAGAATCTACATTCTGAAGTTTTGTGCCCGTGATCATTGTGGAATTCGCACCAATGATCTGGATTGCGTCTATTTGGATTTGACCGCATCTCTTTTGGCCATCGTACCTTATCTCCCATGCTTCTCAAAACAGCCACGAGCTCGGAGGTAGTGACATTAAAGTTATATCCGCCGAACCTTGCCTTTAAACTTCTGTCATCATCTCGTGACTCTTGTCTGTTCCGATCATTTCTGAATCTTGATGAAGAACTAGATTCCCTGTTCCTCGATTTTTTATCATATTGCTGGCTATCTTGTTTTGACCGCGAGTCTTTTCCTGCATGTCCCATATATGGATCGTACCTATTTTTACCTGATCTTTTTTCGGTTTCTGATCTTCTAGAACTGCCCCTTTCTTCATGATGAAACTTAGGTACAATATCTTCTTCAATTCGCAGCTTCGTACTGTACCTGTTGTAAACATCATTCCACATGGTTGCATGGAATTCTCGAAGGCTTTCTTTGAGTCTTCTCGTGGCTTCAGAACTTTTGTCATTTAAATTACTTGTGAAAGCTATTGCAGTCCAGTTGTCAGGTACACGGGGTAGAGTCATTCTTTCACGCTGGAATCTATCAAGAAAGTCTCTGAGCAACTCTGAATCCCCTTGTTTGATTTTGAAAATACCTTCTATTCTTTTCTCAACCTTTTGAGCTCCCGAGTGTGCTTTAATAAAAGAATCTGCAAGCTCAGCAAAAGAATTTATAGAATTTTCAGATAAAAGAGAATACCAGGTTAATGCACCCTTGGTGAGTGTTTCTCCAAATTTTTTGACCAGTACTGTTTCGATTTCTTGTTTGGTCAAGTCGTTGCCTTTCACGCCTGTTGCAAATGCAGTCACGTGGTCACATGGGTCTGTAGTACCATCATATTTCGGGAGGCATTTTGAACTTTTTCAGAATTGGAAGAGGAGCAACGCTTGGCTTCCAAGGTTGTTGTGAGTATCTGTCCATGTCTACTCCTTTTATTACAGGCGGAACTCCAGGGATTTGCTCAATACGCTCATTTTGTTCCTTAATCTGTTTCTGCAAGGTTAGAACTAAATTTTGCAAATAGGAATTATTTGAATTACCTGGTCCCCCTTCCTGTGGTTCACTGGTGGTTCCTCCATTTTCAGAATTAACAAGACCAGAACGAGGATTCTCCAATGTATTATTATTATTAGGAGTTGGTGTGGGTAGTGCAGCAGGCAATCGACTAACTAGAGCCTGAAGAACTTTGCCGACCTGTGCATCAATTAGCTTTTGTAAAGCTTCATTTGCACCTCCTTCAAAATGTTCAGATTGTTCTTGTTGATCAGCACGGGATTCAGGGGCAGAAGTGCCTTCACAAGATTGACGTGGTGAATCTAGAGGGTAGGGAACCACGTTAATGTTCGGTAGGTCTCCTTGATTTTGATGGATTTGATTTTCATGGTTTCCCAATGTGTTATAACTGTTATTGTTGTTGTTGTTGTTTGACATGTTGATAAAGACGAATAAAACGTAGCTTCAAAGAAAAGATTATCAGATTCCCGGTAACGGAACCAATTTGTTTAACCAAAAATGTGATTCTTTGGTCAAAGCTAAAGACAAATAGAAATTCGGGCTACTGATAATCAGGAGACGAAAAAGAAATAATAGACTTTTTGAGAATGACAAATAAGCAGTAAATAAGTTTGTATTCCAATGTAATGTTTATGATATCCTCTCCCCTTACAAATGACGAGACCTCCTCTTTTTATAGTTGATTCTAAGTAAAGGAGTAATACCTTAGTCTTAATGAGACAATTATGAGCAATAAATGACATTAAATAAGACGTTACATAATAATTTCTATTTAATACCAATTTTCTAACGTATTGAGTATTTAATATTGAATTTGGACTCCTTTTCGTCATCATATCCATGTCTTCAATGCCTTCTGATCTCTTGGCTCTAAATGACCTAAATAGGTACGAAGCTTGTATTATTCGAATTGCCTCTCGTGCCTATTTAGCTTTTCTTTCCCCGTATCTGTTGTCACTCGTGCCTCTTAACTGATCATCATGTTTTGACCATTCCTCGTGTCATGCCACGTCACCTTCAATGTAAATTCAGTTTTTTCCCAATACAATTACACGATCAGGTACCAGACTCACCACTAATATTACTTCCTCCAGTTGCAGCAATTCAAATTTCTTCTATAGTAGCATTTCACCTAGCTTTTGAATTTTTCAACTACAGTAATGCTTTCTTACATTCTTCTGCTACATCAGCAGGAATCTTGGGACAAGGCTTCATTCTTTTACGAGTACTTGCTAAATGATGTTTCAATCGGTTGATAGTGCCAGTACATTTTTGTGTGCAAAACCTACACCTCCTCTTGATTTGAGATTGTATACTTCCAGGCAATGCAGGATCTTTTCTGCTCACACCTTCAGACTCAGCTTCATCCATTTTCTGCAAGTTTCGATTTTTGAAGAGTTCACCTGCTACTACAACAAAAATGAGTTAAAAGACTTATTCAGCAAATTTTTTATTTAATTTGATGAAGTCTTTTGGGCTTACGCCTCAACACAAAATCTCGCATCAACCAAAAAGCTCGCCGGGGCGGCGGACGTACGCCCCAAACTTGCAGCGTACACCTTATGAGACTTTCGCCCCACCATCACCTTGGGGTATTTTTGGTACGCCTTGTCTTGGGGCTCGCTCCAAAAATACCTCTTAAAATATTGGTTACAACCGTAATTGGAATCACGACCTTATTTTGATAAAGCTTGTTTATGGGCCTGTATTTGGATGGGGTAGACCTAACTTCCCTGTTTTTGTTGTTGTATACAGAGGCGGGTGAAGCCCAAGGCTGGTAAGGCAAGGGCTTTAGGCCCCTAAATTTGAAACCCCACTTTTTAGTATTTTTAGGTTTATGTATTTATTTTTCTTTTAAAAAATTTAAGTGTTTAATGGAAAGGCTATAATTTTGCTGTGAAAAAGGAAAACAACTTTACTTTTACCATTAGTGGATGTCGGGATATGAATGGTTGCCCGTTGCTTTTAGTTTTTTGCCTTTTTAGGAGTGACTTCTCTTTTTGTTTCTTTATATTTATTCACAACTACAAAGTTTATATCCCTACCTTGCCTTCTTCAGCCGCATCTTCCTTCTTCTTTAATTCTTTTCTATGTTAATTTCTAAAAAACATTATGATAATTCTTAGTTTCTTACTCCTTCCTGTCAAAAGAACTACAAAAATCTTGTGATCATTCTTTGTGGAATAAAATACAAAGTTGGTAAGTACAAATTTTTTTTACAATATGATATGACTGTCACTGCAATCTCATAAGACTCATATTTTCACAATAAAATTTTTATGCTGCTTATTATAGTTTAGAGTTAAAATTTAGCAAAATATATAAGTTGGCACCCGAACAATGGACCAAATCTCTGTTACACACTTTCTGTGGACACAAATAATATTACACACTCAACCTTTTAAAAGTGTGTCTAATACACACCGCTTTTGACCAGGACTCAGCATGTGTAAAACACCACGATAGAAGCGCGTCTACTAATAAAAATACTGTCTAATTATTTATTTTATGCCATGTATCTGCAATCTCCTCATCTTCCCCACCCTTCCTCTATCTCTCTCTTCCGCCAGCCAACACCTCCCCCCACCAAATCCCTTCTTTTTCTTTTTCTTTCTGATTTTCTCTTAAATATACATATTTTGCATTAATCTCAAGCTTCCAATGTATTTTGAAGAGGAGACTGAATTTTTTATTCTGAAAGTTGGTGGTGGCGATGACAGCCATGGAAATGACAAACAAAATTTTGGAAGAGAGCTATAAATGAAAATAGTCCGTTTATGTCTTTGTTGATGTAGATAAGCTTCAACAGATATGGTACCCAATCAGTTGTAATTTTCGATCTACCTTTGCCATTGTTGCATTTTTTTTTAACAATGGCCTTGTTGTGGTGATAATACGGTGGTGTGAGCCATGGCTTATTGGTTTTGATGTTTTTATTTCTTTCTGGGATTAAATCACTTGGGCTCCTAATTTTTGGGTTGAATTGTGTGTTCTAATTTTTTGGGTGGTCCGTGGAGGAGGAGATGGAGGTGGAAGAGATGGGGTTGGAGAAGATGAGGGTATATGTGTAATTTTATATTTTTTGTTTTATTTATTTATGTTAATGACACGTGTCACGACCTTATTGGTGCGTGACATTACCCATATTTAGGTAAAGTGGTCAAGAAAAAAGTGAGGTGTATTAGACACACTTTAAAAAGGTTGAGTGTGTAATATTATTTGTATCCACAGAAAGTGTATAACAGGGATTTGGTCCATTGTTCGGGTGCCAACTTATGTATTTTGCCTTAAAATTTTAATTCCGTTTAGAAATCTACTTTGATGGCAAGAGCTGGTCGAAGAGTATTCAGTATTGTATATATAAAATTGTATATTTTTCGATTGAAGAGGACTGAAGTCTGAATATACAAAATTGTGTATTTTTTTCCAGGTTTTCAAGCACAAAAGCATTAAAAAGTTATTTGGGGGTCAACTTATCAATTGAATCAGGTTCTATTGTTCTAACCTTCTGCTATTTTTTTAAATCTAAATTCTGTCATTTTTAATATTCTTACTTCATAGATATACTGTAGTTTTTGTTATTTACTAGAGTATAAATATGTCTACTAGAAAATATGATTCTGATTATGCAAAACTTCAAAAAAAAAAAAAAAGAAGAAGAATTGAAACTTTAATACAATCCCAAAAAGGTGCACTTGATAAATTTTTATAAAAAGATTATTAAACTTTGCAATTCAAAAAGCTAGAAAAATAGTCTTTAAATAAAATATATATAATTTTTTTAGAGGAACTTAAGGCCCCTAATTACAGTTTGGCTTTAGGCCCCAAACTGTGTTGAGCCGCCTCTGGTTGTATATATATGATTTTCAATAATACAAAGCCACGTGAAGTTTGGGCCTTCCATCTGATCCCATGTGCAATTAATTCAGTGAAAATAGCACGGGTTAGTTAGTTTTCGGACTGATAATTGAAAAATAGCCAACATTTACAAAGTCATTGAAAAATAGCTACTTCCAGCTTAATATACTGTAGATTGGTGCACATGTGTATGAACTTCCAACATATTATGCTGGAACTCCAACACACGGAAAATTCCAGCATAATATACTGGAGATTGGAGCATCTGTGTATGAACTTCCAGCATATTATGTTGGACCAGTATATTATGCTGGAACTCCAGTATATTATCATGGAACCCCAGTATATTATGCTGGAATATTTTTCTGATTTTGAACAGTGTTTTCGTTCAGATTTATCTTTACATGAAAAATGACTAAATTTCAATTACTTTTAAAACTGTAACTATTTTTCAATTACCACTTGTAAATCTGATTATATTTGAATTTCACCCATTAATCCATGCTAAACCCAGTCAAGAGAAAATACCTTTAATTTGTTAAAACGTTTAATACCCAAATGTGGATTCACTTGTCCGCTCAAAAACCATTCCCTAATTAGAAGTGCCCTTTCAACATTCTTAACAATTGATTTCAAATTAGTACGACCTTTAAGTCCAAAACACACTCCATGATTGTAGAACCTTCACACACAATCTCAACTTTAGATAATAAATAATTGACCCATGAATCTGTGTAGAATGTTTTAGGCGCGCCTTTAATCTATTATCGTGATTATGTATACGTTTGCTAACATAATTACGATTTTAAAAATAAATCAAGGTATGCGTTCGTGTGACTTTGACCAAACAATCTTAACAAATAATAAAGTATTATTAATTGTGTATGTATACGCATGACATAATTTTTGGCACACTAAATAAAACGAATTCGTACACACATGGTTCGTTTCAAGATAATTTCATAATGCTATAATCGAGTAATTAAAAAGTGATAAAAAGTGAAAATGCACATATGTTTTAAAATACCTAATAATCAGTTAATTAAGCCAGGTATGATTATAAAGCAACAACACGAAAATCACGGAATTAGGCGGAAAAAATTGAAAAGTTTTGACTTTGACGGATGAATTTGATGGATTCTTAAATCCTTATGCTGCAATAAGTTTCTTATTTACTGTTTGCTTAGTTTCTTCGTTTTTTGGGATTTGTTTATAGAAGTAGAAAATGCAGAGATACACATGATATCATCTTTCAACTTTTGTTTCCAATTGTCCCTTTGTATTTATTTTTTTCTGCTTTTTTTTTTTTTTAATTTGCATTTGTTAACTTTACGAGAAGAAATCTTGTTAACATGTTCCCCAGCAATAGAAGTCAGCAATAAACTTTTGTTAATAATATCTTCTTCAATATAAATGTTTGAGATTTATGTAGTATAATAGTATTAGTACTAAGATGGTGTTGAAAAATAGTATTGTTTAATACTTACTAAATAGGTTTGTAAGTATTTAAATTTTATTGGGTTTAATCCATAAAATAATTTGGACAATATTAAATTCAAGACATTAGTCCAAACAAATATTGTGGCTAGTAAATTGGGCTAGTTATTTAAATCCAATATATGTGATGGGCTAATCCATTTAATTGGGGACTACAGATTAAATGATAAGCTCACTTCATTAGCCCAAGGTCCAAATAGCTATTAGTCTATCTTAAAGCCCAAGGTCATGCCACATGTCAAGTGATGTGGCAATCCAAGCCAAATAAATGAGCCAATGAAATCATGCAAAGTGTCAAGTGATGCGGCAATCCAAGCCAAATAAATAAGCCAATGAAACCATGTCATGTGTCAAGTGATATAGCAATCCAAGCCAAATAAATGAGCCAATTAAATCATGTCAAGTGTCTGGAT
Source organism: Nicotiana sylvestris (assembly GCF_000393655.2). Lineage (NCBI taxonomy): Eukaryota > Viridiplantae > Streptophyta > Magnoliopsida > Solanales > Solanaceae > Nicotiana > Nicotiana sylvestris. Next base: position 5,623,304 of record NC_091057.1, on the reverse strand, counting down.
TGTATTGGTTAGTTCAAACGGACCAATCAAATCGCAGAGCCACACCACTCCCTACAACTATAAATAGAGGTCTTCATAAAGCTAGAAGACACCAGAAGTGATAACAAGAAGCAAACAGAGAGCTCGTGGATCAAACACCGCAGATTTCTCTATAAGCTCAAGCACTCAAGCTACAAGTTCAAGTCCAAGTTCAAGATCAAGAGCGAAGCCAAATCAAATACTAAGGCGTTCAAGATCAAATTACTTGTTCGTGATCAAACCCAAATTCAAGTTCAAGGAGGAGATTCAAGATCAAGCTTTACAAGCCCTTGAATCAAATCAAAGTCAAGCTCATTAAGATACTTTACATTCTTGAAGAATCAGAGGAATACCATAGAGATTGTAACAATTTCATTTATTAAAATCAAATACTACATTTGTTACGCAATTTTCCAGTCTTGATTATTTATTTTTCTCGACGCGAAAATTTGTTGTTATAAATTTCTGGCATGCCCAGTAGGACCATCTCTACCTCTCATCTCTTCAAATTACCAAATTTCAAGAACACATAAATAGCTCCTAAGAAGATGAACTTCAAACTCACTACTGTTAAGGCTACGGATTCCATGTTTTCATCTGATGTGGAAAACTTGCTGGATGCTACTGTGGAAAGTATAGGACCTATCACTAGGAACAAAGCAAACTTGCTGGGACAAAAAGCATTTCAAATGTCGTCTGCATCGGTTCCTATCTTTGATTTTCAATCCTCAAAGGGGGCAAGATCCTTTCCAACTGAATTGGAAGAAGGGGTGAACATTGCTAAAATTGTTGAAAAGACATTGGCTCTACTTAGCCCTTCTAGATCTAAGAACATCATCACACATGGTGATGATGATGTCTTGATCACTGGATCTGCTCCAGGCACTCCACGCGAGTTGTTCCACTGAAAGTATGGTGTAAGAGAAAATCCGTGCTTTGTTCCACCATCCACGACGGTTATCCAAACAATGGTGACTAATACCTCAGCTGTTGAAGAACAACTCACAAATTTAACGAAGGCAATTGAAGGGTTAACGAAGCATATGCAAGATCAAGACAATTAAATCGTCAAGCTGACAGATAGAGCTGAAAGCATGATGGAGGGAGATTCAAGTCATGCACCTAGAAAGCTCCCAATGATGCAAGATAAGGGAGACTCATTTGCAAGGCAGACATCAGCTCCTAAAGAATTTCAGATTTCATCTGACGGGGTTATTCCCATTGACCAATTGAAAGACTTCATTATGGGAACCATCAAAGATAAGTACGATGTTGCTGTCAAATCTTCTCTCGCATATGCAAAGCCATATACTGCGAGATTGATAGTTTGAAAATGCCTGCAGGTTATCAACCCTCAAAGTTTCAATAATTTGATGGTGAAAGAAATCCAAAGCAACACATTGCACACTTCATTGAAACGTGTAATAACGCTGGAACTTATGGATATTATCATGTCAAGTAATTTGTCTGTTCCTTAAAAGGAAATGCTTTTGATTGGTACACTGATCTAGAGGCTGGTTTCATCGATAGCTGGGAGCAACTTGAACATGAATTTCTCAACCGTTTCTATAGCACAAGGTGAACCGTAAGCATGGTTGAACTCACAAATACGCATCAATGGAAGATGAACCAGTTGTCGATTTCATCAATCGATGGAGGAATGTGAGCCTCAATTGTAAAGACAGACTTAATAAAGCTTCTGGAATAGAAATGTGTATCCAAGGAATGCACTGGGGACTTCGCTACATCCTGCAGGGTATCAAGCCTAAGTCTTTTGAAGAATTGGCTACATGTGCTAATGATATGGAGCTAAGTATGTCTTCTTCAAGTGGAAATCAAGGGCCACCTGTTTATGAACCTCGCAAAGTGAAGGATAAACAAGAAATAAAGAAAGGAGGCAAGTTTTTGCCGAAGTCTGAGAGCAAGGAATCAATGAATGTTAATGCCTCTCCATTAAAGGTTACTACAAAAGTGAGTAAGAAGCAAAGTGTGAAGACAACATCCTTACAGGATAAAGTTGGCCGAAAGTTAACTCTGAAGGAAATGCAAGCGAAAGAATATCCATTCTTGGACTCCGATGTCCCAGAAACTTTTGAAGAACTCCTTGAGTTGAAACTCATTGAGTTACCCGAAATGAAGCGGCCAGATGAAGCTGGAAAGACTAATGATCCAAATTATTCCAAGTACCATCGGTTGATTGGCAACCCTATTGAAAAGTGCTTTGTCTTCAAGGAGAAAGTCATGGACTTGGCCGCTGAAGGAAAAATCTTGCTTGAGGATGAGAAAGACAGTTCGAATCAAGTCTCTTTTTGTTTTTGGTTCACTTGATCCCATTGTCCTTTGCAATTTTGTCGAAGTACATGAATGTGATGACATCCAAATTGCATCATCACCAAATATGATTAAATTTGGTGACTTTGAACCTATCGATGTGAGCAAACCATTGCTTCCCCCTATGGTGTATAAACCAATAGTGGAGGAAAGATCTCAAGAGAAAAGTGAATCATGTGATGATGAAGGTTGGATTCTTGTGACCCGTCGAAGATGCTACAAAACAAATTCAGGAAAGGAGTCAAATAGGCAGTTGACTAGGGTAAAAATGGTGAAAAGACCCAAGAAGAAAATGATAAAGAAGAACTGGAAGAAAGCAAAAATGGCGGAGAATCACTATCAAAGGTTACGTCTTCCAGTGACATTGGAGGAATTCCTGCCAAGCTGGTTACGCCCGCGAGCTTCCTGTGAATATATCAAGGCATCATGTTGTAGGGTAGATGAAGAAGAGACAAAGAAGGAGGGTCCATCATTGCTGCCACCTCCCTTGCCTAAAAAACTCATTGGGAATTCTAAAGAAGTGGACGTTTGTGATGCAAAAATCACATTTACTAATGATGATCTTTTGCCTGGTGAAACATACCATAATCGCCCCTATTTATGGTTGGCTTTGTGCGAGAGCAGAGAATAAGTAGAATCTTAATCGATGATGGGTCTGGTGTCAATATTCTCCCAATTCGTACTGTCAAAGAACTTGACATACTAATTGATGAACTATGTGAAAGTCGTGATGATTCAAGGGTTCAATCAAGGGGGGCAAAGAGCTATAGGGGCTATCAAATTGGAAATAAATATGGGATATTTGCATTTGAGTGCATGGATGCACCTGATTGATGCAAAGACCTCATATAATATCTTGTTAGGAAAGCCATGGATATACGAGAACAAAGTGGTTTCATCCACCTACCATCAGTGCTTGAAATACTGCGAAGGTGGGGTCGAAAAGAAGATAGTTGCTGATGGTAAGCCCTTTACCGAGGCTGAATCATACTTTGCCGATGCAAAATTCTACTTAAAGAATTACGTCTCAAAGGAGGTTAAAGTTGATGATATGATATTGACCAAAAGTGTTGTAAAGAAGTTTGATGTCACAACTGGCAAGAAAAAGATTATAGTTGAAAAATATCAAGTGCTTCATGATAGGAACAAGATGAATGAGACATCTTCAAGTAAAAAAGTGACTCATGTTCTTTGTTATGTCCCAAAGGCAAGGAAGGTCGAAGATCCATCTTCTAAGCTACAAGGTAAGGTGTTAGAAGACTTGACCCTTCCTATCAAGCGAATGGATGCAATTAAGTCGTCAACAAAGTTGCTTAAAGGATTTGTCAAATCATCAAGCTACAATTCGATTCTAAATCTAGCACTTCCTACAAAGCGCACAAATGAGGGCTTTGACCCAAACGCCTACAAGTTGTTGGCAAAAGATGGATATGATCCCAACGAACTATCCAAGTTGGGAAAGCTCCCGCCTGAAGCTTCAAACCCTACTCAAAAGATGATGATGGAGAAAGGGTACCCACTGAAGCAATCACGTGAAGGATTGGGTTACAAACAAGCCCCGCCAATCCGTATCTCCATTAAAAGGGAAAGTTGTAACTATATTACTGCTAAAGAAATGTCTACGATGCTTAATAAGAAGCCTTCTGTGTTTGATCGACTTACGAAGCCAATGACCTCAGTCTTTGATAGGTTGGGACCATTGAAGAAGGAAAACCAACATCATGGAAGTGATAGAAGGATTGCAGCACCTTTCTTCGCTAAAAAGGAGATTTTGACCACGGACTGCCCAAGTCTGATTCCTTCTAGAATGAGGCGAGAGACAAAAATTGTAGTTTCGTGTGGAGAGGTCCTCAAAGCAAAGGCTCATACTATAGTCCACACTAAGGAATAGTAGGAAGATGAAGAAAGTGAGGGGCCATCATATCATATCACCATTCGTGATGAACAAAATGCTTTACCATATACGAAAATCGAGGGAAAGTGCCTTGATATTTATGTATGTCATCACATATCTTTCAATGATGGTGATCCTCAAGAGAATGAAGACGCTAAAGATGCACCACCAGAGCTTGAAGAAGGGGTGAAGATAACGGTTGATGCACTAAAAGAAGTCAATCTCGGAGTAGTTGAAGATCCAGAGCCCACATATATAAGTGTCTCTCTAACTAGTGATGAAGAGAGAAAATATATTGAGCAGCTTAAGGAGTTCAAAGACGTATATGCTTAGAGCTACAAATAAATGCCAGTTTTAGACCCCAAGGTGGTTGTTCATCATTTTGCTGTCAAACGAGGCGCTCGTCTTGTAAAGCAAGCACAACGTCGCTTCAGACCCGAACTGGTTCCCTTGATTGAAACCGAAGCTAACAAGCTAATTGATGTTGGTTTTGTTCGTAAAGTTAAATATCCTACTTGGATTTCAAGCATCGTCCCTGTAAGAAAGAAGAATGGCCAAATCGGAGTTTGTGTTGACTTTAGGGACCTAAATAACGCTTGTCCTAAGGATGAATTTCCTCTTCATATCCCTGAGCTCATGATTGAAGCAACAACTGGATACGAGACAATGTCTTTCATGGATGGTTCATCTGGATATAATCAAATTCGCATGGCACCGAAGGATGAAGAACTTACTGCCTTTCGCACCCCTAAAGGTATATACTGCTACAAGGTAATGCCTTTCAATTTGAAGAATGCTGTTCTACATATCAACATGCCATGCAAAATATTTTTGATGACATGCTTCATAAAAACGTGGAGTGTTATGTTGACGACTTGGTAGTAAAGTCAAGAAAGAAAGATTATCACTTGCATGATTTGAGGATGGTATTTGAACGGCTTCGGAGATACCAACTCAGAATGAATCCGTTGAAGTGTGCATTTGGAGTTACTTCTGGGAAGTTTCTTGGTTTTATTGTTCGACGTCGAGGTATCGAAATTGATCAAGCTAAGGTGGATGCTATCTTGAAAATGCCCGAGCCTAAAGATATTCATGAATTAAAAAGCTTGCAGGGTAAGTTGGCATATCTTAGAAGATTTATTTCGAATCTAGCTGGAAGATGCCAACCATTTAGTCGCCTCATGAAGAAAGGGGTTCCTTTTGAATGGGACCAAGCTTGAAGAAATGGTTTTGAAAGCATTAAGTCTTATCTGATGAAACCTCCAGTACTGGCAGCCCTCGTACCTGGAAAGCCATTAATATTATACATTTTAGCACATGAAAGGTTAGTAGGAACGCTTCTCGCTTAAGGAAACAATGATGGCAAAGAAAATGCGCTTTATTACTTGAGTAGGATGATGACGCCAAATGAGCTCAAGTATTCGCCTATTGAGAAGTTATGTTTGACACTTGTCTTCTCTATTCAAAAGCTGAAGCATTACTTCCAAGCTTACGTTGTGCGACTTGTCTCAAGAGCAAACCCTATCAAGTTTGTCATGTCTAAACCAGTCCTAAGTGATCGATTAGCGAGGTGGTACCTCTAGTTTCAAAAATTTGAAATTGTGTATGTTCCTCAAAAGGCAGTAAAAAGGACAAGCATTAGCAGACTTCCTAGCTGACCATCTGATTCCAGATGATTGGGAGTTGTCTGATAAATTGCCTAATGAAGATGCAATGATCATAGAAATTCAGCCTCCTTGGAAGATGTATTTTGATGGCGCTGCACATCGTGAAGGAGCTGGCACTGGAATAATGTTTATCACTTCTCAAGGAGAAGTTTTGACCTATTCTTTCACTCTGACACAACGGTGCTCCAACAATGTTGCTGAATATCAAACGCTCATACTTGGGCTTGAAATGGCTGTGGATATCAAACAATTGCAATTACAAGTTTTTGGAGATTCCAATTTAGTGATTAATCAGATTTTGGGTAGCTATGAGGTCAAGAAGCTAGAGTTGGTGCCATATTACAAATATGCTCAAAGATTGGTAAGTTGTCTTGGAGAGGTAACTATTCAACACGTACCGAGAAAAGAAAATAAGAGAGTTGATTCATTAGCAGCCTTAGCTTCTACATTATCTTTGCCTGATCAGACACAAGTAGTTGTTTGCCAAAGATGGGTAGTTCCTCCACCAAATGACTATAAGGAAGAAGAAAGCGAAGTTGAGCATATTGCTTCCATTCTTGGGGTTGAAATTGAAGACTGGCGACAACCATTAATAGATTATCTTTGTTACGGTATATTGCCAGAAAATCCTTGAAGGAAAATGGATTCGAAGGAGAGCCCCTCATTTTCTTTATTACAAGAATACACTCTACAGACGATCATTTGATGGAGTGCTCCTACGTTGTTTGGGGACTGACGAATCCCTTCAAGCATTGCAAGAAGCACACTCTGGAGTATGTGGCGCGCATCAATCTGGGCCAAAACTTCATTTCCACATAAAAAGAATGGGTATTATTGGCCAACCATGGTGAAAAATTGTTTGGATTACGCTCGGAGGTGTAAATCTTGTCAATTCCATGCTAACTTCATATATCAACCATCTGAAGTATTACACCCAACTATTGTTTCTTGGCCATTTGATGCTTGGGGTTTGGATGTTGTTGGTCCATTGCCAAAGTCTTCTGGTGGACATCTATACATTTTGGCCGCAACTGATTACTTTTCGAAGTGGGCAGAAGCTGTTTCTCTTAAGGAAGTAAAAAAGGAAAATGTAGCTAACTTCATCCGAGTCAATATTATCTATCGATTTGGCATTCCATGATATATATTGACAGACAATGGTAAGGCATTTGATAACAAGTTGATGAATAAAATATGTGATCTTTTTGGCTTCAAGTATTCCTCCATGTATTATGTTGCTGTCAATGGACTTGCCGAAGCATTTAACAAGACACTCTGCAACTTGTTGAAAAAGGTTGTTTCTAAGTCTAAGAGAGATTGGCATGAAAAGATGGAATAAGTTCTTTGGGCATACAGGACCACATATTGCACACCAACGCAAGCGACTCCTTATTCACTTATTTATGGTGTTGAAGCGGTCCTTCCACTTGAGCGACAAATTCCATCGTTGCGGCTTGCCATTCAAGAAGGACTCACCGATGAATAAAATGCTCGGTTACGCCTTGAAGAATTGGAAGATCTTGATGAAAAGAGGCTATAAGCTCAACAAAGCCTTGAATGTTATCAAGCTCGCCTATCTCAATCATTTAACAAAAGGGTACGCCTTAGATCTTTCCAAGTGGGTGACCAAGTTCTTGTGGTCAAAAGGCCTATTATTACCTCTCGTCGATATGAGGACAAATTCTCTGCTAAGTGGGATGGACCATATATTGTACAAGAGGTATACTCAAGTGGCGCTTACAAGATAGTTGACTCGGAAGGTTTGCGGATTGGCCCCATCAACGAGAAATTCATGAAAAGATACTATCCTTGAAGAAAACAAATACGCTCCTTGACGTACGAGCATAAACTGCATGTTACTCATGGCCCGCAAGAGTATAAACTGTGCACGGTCCAAAAAAAATATCCGCTAGGTTGAAACCTCGACAGAGACGGCTTAGGAAAAAGTTAGGACATCCAAAAAAAATAAAGTCCGCTAGGTTGAAAACCTCGAAAGAGGCGGCCTAGGCAAAAGTTAGGACGCAAAAAAAACCCACCCATTTCGAACTACGGAATGACTTGATCCTCTTCACCGAGGTATGTAGGCAGCTTAGAGTTCCATTCTAAGTTCAGTCATATGAGTTCAAAAATACATATTACCTAAAGGCATTATTCAGATGAGGTATGATGGAATATAATTCACTTGATTGACACTTGAAAATTAGGTGTACATGTATTCTTTCGTTGAACTCTCTGTCTTATCTTGGTGGCTCATGGGGGCAAGACTTCCGTGTCAAACTGAGGTCTTTGATGGAATGATTGTAGTTAATTTAATAAGAGGCTAAATGTTCAAGTTAAAGGCTCCAATTCTAAGTCAAGTTGATTTTGTCAAGTCTATTACATCATCAATTTGAAGTATTCAAGCTCGCTAGGTCTTAAAGTTGCAGTATTCAAGTCCGTCAAGTCATCAAATCCATAAAATATTAAAAAAAAGCTCACTTGTTATAAACTGCAGAATGACTTGATCGTCTTCACCGAGATTGGTATCTTCAAGACAATGATAGTCTTTAGCAGGCTGCAAAGTTTTCAAGATCGTCATGTCTTTGAGCTGAATTCTTCAAGTTTGCCAAGTCGTCAAGTTGAATTCTTCCTATTTTCTATATCATTGATTTGAAGTCTCTAGCATGCTAAATCTTTAAGTTGAAGTTGAGTTAAATTCTTTAGTCTACTAAGCCTTCAACTATCCAAGTCTGTCGCGTCTCCAAGTTGAATTCTTCAAAGTGGCTACATCTTCAAGTTTAACTCTTGTGCTTTAACCTTCAAGTTGAATCATCAAGTTAAAGTCTTCAAATCCACTAAGTCTTCAAATCTATCAAGTATTCAAGTAGAAGCCTTCAAGTCTGCCATGTCTTCAAGTTGAAATGTATAAGTTTAATTCTTCCAAGCACCAAGTCTTCAGTTGAAAGCCAATAAGAATCCCCCATAATAGTCTTGAAGTCTTCAATTTGATATAGCCTTCAATTCTTTAGTTGGAAGCTTCAGTATATCTCCATGTTTATGGTAAAAGTCTTTGATATAGTCTGCACCATCTTTAATATTTATATCTTGAATTATTTGAAAGAAGGTTTTAACATATCTTCAACTATTAAACTGGAAGTATTTGAAATGTTAGGCTTGCATGACTTGATTTATGTTGAAGAAAGAAAAAGATTCTTCGACTGTGAGATTATCTTCACTAAAGTATCTTTGGAATTGATTTCTTCTTCTACCTGCAAAAAAAAAAAGGAAAAACATATCTATATAAAGGAGATCATAAAATTACTTGTGAAGATTGAAGTTGAAGAGATATTCTTGGTGGTAAGCTTTTTTTTAAAAAAACATGCTTCATACATCTCTGATTCCTGTATCTCGAAATGAGGACGAGTTTCATTCCTTTGCACCAAAAAGACAAATCTTTTGGCGGTGAAGTAAAATCTTCAAGTTAGACCGTATAATGGACTTTACAAGTCTTCTTCTTGGACAAAATATAGTCTTCAGCTTAGACGGTATAATGGTCTTATCCTCGGACAAAGTAAAGTCTTCATCCTAAAGGGTTGTCTTTGCCTTGGACAAAGTATAGTCTTCAGCTTAGACGGTGTAATGGTCTTAGCTTCGGACAAAGTAAAGTCTTCAGCTTGGATGATTTTCTTTGCCTTTGCAAAATAAATCTTTGACTCAGACAATGTAATGGTCTTTGCCTCAGATAAAAGTAAAGTTTTTGGCTTAGAAAATATAATGGTCTTTACCATAGATAAAAAAAGTTAAGTTTTCAAATAAAATGAAGTCTTTGGCTTAGACGATGTAATGGTCTATGCATCACATAAAATGAAGTTAAATCTTCAAGAAAGATAAAGTCATTAGCTTAGACGGTGTAATGGTCTTCGCTTCAAATAAAATGAAGTCTTTAGCTTAGACGGTGTAATGGTCTTTGCTTTAGACAATAAATCTTTGGCTTAGATAGTATAATGATCTTTGCCTAAGATAAAGTAAAATCTTTGGCTTAAATGGTGTAATGGTCTATGCCTCAGATAAAATAAAGTTAAATCTTCAAACAAGATAAAGTCAATTTCTTGACGTGTAATGATCTTCACCTAATACAAAGTAAAATCTTTGGCTCAGACGGTCTAATGGTCTTCACCTCAGACAAAATAAATTTTTAGCTTAGACGGTGTAATGGTCTTTGCCTCGGATGAAGTAAAGTCTTCAACTTAGACAATGTGATGATTTTCGCTTCAAACAAAGTAAGATTTTTGGCTCAAACGGGATAATGGTATTCACCTCGGATAAAGTTAATTTTTGGCTCAGACTGGGTAATGGTCTTTGCTCAAATAAAATAAAGTATTTGACTTAAACAGTGTATCAGCCTAATAGCCCGTTTGGCCAAGCTGCAAAAATCCGTTTATTTTGAGAAGTGCTTTTTTTCAAAAGTACTTTTCTCAAAAGTACTTTTGGTGAGAAGCAGTTTGTGTTTGGCTAATTAGTTTGAAAAGCACTTCTGAGCAGCAATTAGTGTTTTGTCAAGCTTTAAAAAATTGTTTCTAAGTGTATTTTTCTCAAAAAAATGCTTTTGGAGAGAAATTACTTTTTTCTGCTTCTCCAAAACTGCTTCTGCTTCTCCTAAAACGCATTTTTTTTCTTCCAAAAGCTTGACCAAACACCTCAAATAAAAAAAAAGCAATTTTGGCAAAAAAAAAGCTTGGCCAAACAGGCTATAAGTCATTAAACCTTTGATTTTAACCGAAGTTTTATCTTGAAAGAAGGCCATTAAAGCTTTGATTTTTATAATCAATCAAACTCTTTGTTCCATCCAAAAGTAAGAAAGCACTTACGAGAAGACAATTAAATTTTTTTTGTCTTACTTCGAGGCTAGTCTTTGAGGAATAACAAGCTTACACCAGACTCGCCTTGAAGTTGGGGGCATTTGTAAGCATTTAAATTTTATTGGGTTTGATCCATAAAATAATTTGAACAATATTAAATTCAAGACATTAGTCAATATTGTGGCTAGTAAATTGGGCTAGTTATTTAAATCCAATATATGTGTTGGGCTAATCCATTTAATTGGACTACAAATTAAATAATAAGCCCACTTCATTAGCCCAAAGTCCAAATGGCTATTAGTGTATCTTAAAGCCCAGGCTCATGCCACATGTCAAGTGATGTGGCAATCCAAGCCAAATAAATGAGCCAATGAAATCATTCCAAGTGTCAAGTGATGTGGCAATCCAAGCCAAATAAATAAGCCAATGAAATCATGCCATGTGTCAAGTGATGTGGCAATCCAAGCCAAATAAATGAGCCAATTAAATCATGTCAAGTGTCTGGATGGTATTGGTTAGTTCAAACGGACCAATCAAATCGCAGAGCCACACCACTCCATACAACTATAAATAAAGGTCTTCATAAAGCTAGAAGATACCAAAAGTGATAACAAGAAACAAGCAGAGAGCTCGTGGATCAAACACCGCAGATTTCTCTACAAGCTTCAAGCTCAAGCACTCAAGCTACAAGTTCAAGATCAAGAACGAAGCCAAATCAAATACCAAGGCGTTCAAGATCAAATTACTTGTTCGTGATCAAACCCAAATTCAAGTTCAAGGAGGAGATTCAAGATCAAGCTTTACAAGCCCTTTAATCAAATTAAAGTCAAGCTCATTAAGATACTTTACATTCTTGAAGAATCAGAGGAATACCATAGAGATTGTAACACTTTCATTTATTAAAATCAAATACTACATTTGTTACGCAATTTTTCAGTCTTGATTATTTATTTTTCTCGACGCGAAAATTTGTTGTTACAAGATTGATTTGGGGATTTACTCTACTATGAAATATAATCTGGCTGTGTTTATTTTGTGCTAGAGTTTAGTAAAGTGCTAGTGTGATGTGTGTGTAAAAGTGGTGCAGGTGGGTGCAATGAGGGATTGGGAACAAGTTTTGTGGTTTCTACTTTGTATTCTCCTATTTGGGATGTATAGGGCTCTTGATATTTGATGGCCAAACAGTGGATCAAGACATAAGTTGGCTCAGCTTGGCTTTTAATATCATGGTGGTAACTTCAGAATGTTTGAAGGCTTGTGTGCTTAATGGGCCTGGTTTGATCAAACCAAAATATGTGAAATTCTGTAAGCCGCTCGGGATGCTTGGAGTTATTTTCGCATTGGACTATAGAAAAGGTGATTTGGCTAGTCCTTTGTTGTATTGGGTTATTCTTACTACATCGTTCTCCAGTTTTTTCATGCTTATGCTTTTGAGACCGGTTGCTACAAACTTCGATTTATTTTACCCATTCTGTGTTCTGTTATTCGGTTTCTCCGTGACAGAATATGGTAGATATGCTTTGGAACTATTATGCCCGCGGTTGTTTGCATTATTCTAGTATGCGCACGAGCCACTTTCGAGACCACAACTATTTGGTATGTTGTTTCCTCAAATATTGTGTTAGTTTTTTGCAATGTATTTAGGGTTAGTTTCCTTTCAGAGCCCATGTGAAAGAAATTGGTAGAGGTTTGTCTTAAGTAATTTTATGTCTTTATTTTGTTATAATTTGGCTTAGCATTAAATTTTTATTTGGTTAATACTATAATTGTAATGTTGTTCGACCATTGAAAAATATGTTCGTAGATGGAGTAGACATCACAAGTCTAATACCTCCTCCATATGCATGAATTTTGCAACTTTGTCGGCCCCATAATATATTGTATTATTAATAATTAATATTATTCTCACACCCAAATTAGTTCAATAATAATGTTTGGTAGTTCTTTTTTGATTTATATTGTAGATGGATTGTAAATTTAAAGAGTTCGATTTTAACATTTACACTTAATTTATAACAATAGATTAACTTTAATGAAATAATATGTATAAATATATTTTGATGCAATGTATTTTACCTAATGAAAAAGTTTTTGAAACATATTAGAACAACTTACAAGCTCAAAGATTTTTCCACCATCATGTTGCTCATAATTTCCTCCTCTTCATCTTCACCCCCAGTACCCTTTTGAGCAAGGAGATATGGACAAATTAAGTACCATATAGTAAAATTGATATATTTTGGCACATACAGTATACTCTAGTGTAATTAATGGTGATAATATTTAACTTCTTAGGCCTAATACAGTCCTACTATTATCAATGTATTGATATACAATATTATCCATCTATCATTTTTTTGTGTGGATATTATCCATTCTGTGTCATCGATTAGAGTTAAGGAGGTTTGTTTTGCAGTAGATATAGAGGAGATTTGCTGCTGTTTTGTTAAGATTGTGGTGTAATCTAACGGATTTGGTAAAATCTGATTTTTGCATTCAGTGCTTTCTTTTTGATTTTATTTATTTATTTATTTTGATTGTTCCTCCTGCTTCATTGGGGTTTAAGGAGTTTTCTTAGGATACTTTTTTCTGTGCTTTTCTTTTTGTATATTTGTAATCTTTTGGAAGTTTTAGATTACCTTTCCCTTTTATGATAAGAATCTTTTTGCCACATCAATTCTCGATCTGATCAATTTTTGCATTTCCCCCTTGCTTTCAAATTTGGCTTTTTTCTTGAATGATTTTTCTTGCTTTGTGGTCGTTTTACTAGAATATTTTATTTGAAGTAGAAACTTGTACTGGATTAGTAGTTCCGACAGTTGTCTACTATTTTTAGGATAATCGCACCAATTTTTTGGAGTTTTTTGTTTGAAATATTATTACATGCTTAATGTTAAAGTTAGTGGTTTTGATTGTTTCAACATTCTGACTTTTACCCATCTCTTTAGGATTCCTTTAAAATGCTTTTGATTATTTAATCTGCAGAACTGGTCAACGATTTATAGTTTTGATCTGTTAATTTTGTTGTACCATGATAGAACATTGGTGAATTTTTGTAGTTCTCTGCTTTTTCCCTGCATTTCCCCCACACCTCCTTTTTCCGCCCCCGCGAGGGGCGTAGGAGTTTTTTCCAATTAAAGGACAATCGAAACGGGATTTGTTTGTTTATTTCAGAGTCGCCACTTGGGAGATTTAGGGTGTCCCAAGTCACCAATTTAATCCCGAATCGAGGAAAAGAATGACTCTGTATTACAGTCCGCGAACCAGAAATCCGGATAAGGAATTCTGTTAACCCGGGAGAAGGTGTTAGGCATTCCCGAGTTCCGTGGTTCTAGCACGGTCGCTCAACTGTCATATTCGGCTTGTTTATCTGATTTTATACAATTATGAGCTCATGTGCAAATTTTAACTCTTAACTGTTTTTGTCATTATTATTATTTTTTAGAATTGCAACGTCGTAAAAATGTGTCTCGAACCACACCGCAATCAATGCACCCATGGTTGTTGACACGTTTTGACTCCGTTGAGATTTGGATTTGGGCCGCATAAATGCGCACCCGAGTTTAGGGATGTAGTATTATTAAAATCGCACCTAAAGAATCTAACACTTTATTACTTTGGAGAAGGCCGTGAAATTTGCTAAACGACCCATCTCAAAATCTAAGTATTCAATTAAACATTTATTGAGGGCCCCGCAATTGGTGCATTTTATTGGGCGAGGCTCATCTCATTCTTATTTTTTTTAAAAGGAATTTGCAACGTCATGGACACGTATCTCGAACCACGTCACAATCAATGTACCCGTGATTAGAGACACATTTCGACTCCGCTGAGATTTGGATTTGGGTCACATAAATGTGCACCCGAGTTTAAGAAAGTAAGATTAATTAAGACGCGTCCTAAAGAAACTAGCGTGTTGTTATTTTGAGTAAGGCCGTGGAGTTCGCTAAGCGGCCTATCCCGAGTTCTAAGTAATTAACACATACATTTTTGTGAGGGCCCCGCAATTTGCATTTTTATTTGGCGAGGCTCGTCTCATTATTATTTTTTTTTAAAAAAATAATCTTAGAATGACTACATTTTTTTATTTTTCGTTTTCTCTAAAATAAATGAAGAAAAGGTCCTACTTTATTTACATACTTTCGAGTTATTATAGTCAAATTTCGAAAGTGAGTCGTTTAAAGAGTTTACATGGACAACGGATATAATGTTCTATATACAGACAGTAAAAGAAAGAAAAGACTACATTAAACTACAACTTCAAATCTTTCTCATTTTTTTGCATTCATGCTTCGAGTGGCTTACAAGATGAACCAGTGTATCAGTTTGTGTACCTGGTGTCACACCTCCTTTTTTCGTACCCGCGAGGGTGCAAGGGAGTTTTTTCCAATTAAAGGACAATCGAAACGGGATTTGTTTATTTATTTCAGAGTCGCCACTTGGGAGATTTAGGGTGTCCCAAGTCACCAATTTTAATCCCGAATCGAGGAAAAGAATGACTCCATATTACAGTCTGCGTACCAGAAATCCGGATAAGGAATTCTGTTAACCCGAGAGAAGGTGTTAGGCATTCCCGAGTTCCGTGGTTCTAGCACGGTCGCTCAACTGTTATATTCGGCTTGATTATCTGATTTTATACAAATATGAACTTATGTGCCAATTTTATCTTTTAACCGCTTTTATCATTTAATGTTATTTTTATAAAAAATTGCAACATCGTGGAAACACACCTCGAACCACGTTACAATTAATGTACCCGTGGTTAGAGCTACGTTTCAACTCTGTTGAGATTGGAATTTGGGTCATATAAATGTGCACCCGAGTTTAGGAAGATAACATTATTAAATACGCACTTAAAACAACTAGCGTATTGTTATGTTGGGAAAAGGCCGTGAAATTCGCTAAACGGCCTGTCCCAAATCCTAAGTATTTTAATATATACATTTAGAGGGCTCCGCAGCTTGTGCATTTTGTTTGTCGAGGCTCGTCTCATTCATTATTTTTAAAAGGAATTTGCAACATCGTGGACATGCATCTCGAACCACGTCACAATCAATGTACCCGTGATCAGAGACACATTTCAACTCCGCTGAGATTTGGATTTGGGTCACATAAATGTGCACCCGAGTTTAAGAAAGTATTTTAATTAGATCGCGTCTAAAGAGGCTAACGCGTTATTATCTTTGGGGAAGACAGTAAAATTCACTAAACAGTCCATCCCAAATTCTAAGTATTTATTATGACTAATTATTGAGGGCCCCGCGATTTGCATTTTTATTCGGCGAGGCTCATCTCATTTTTTTAAAGATAAACCTATAGCAACTACATTTTTCTATTAAGTTCGTCTCTAAAATAAAGGAAAAATTCTTAATTAATTACATGCTGAAAAACGTAATTTGTTAGTTATTAGTTTACAACTAACACAAATGAAAAATTGCAGCAGAGTTTGTACAAAAGGGATTGCTTTCGTTCTATATTCTATTATTCAAGAAGACTGAAACATGAGATTGACGCACAATAATATCGAAGCAGATTATTCTTAGGCGAAGAAATTAGACGTATTCGACCTTATTCATTGACGGGCATACGTACGAAGTTCAGTTAATTATTTCTTACATGCTTGACACTTAAAAATGGAACAACTAAAACTAACCCTATCTAACCTAAATGGTATTACCATGTGTTTAGCTACACTATTTTTTTTTTATCTTTTTGCTATAATCCAAATTGCCTAATATGCCTTCGAAATACACATTACCTACAGATGAATTAAGGTGACACAAATGTGATCACTGCATTTATTTTAACAGACCCTATGTGAAACCCTTGTTGGTCGAGTATCACTATTCTTCAGCTAGCTTCTTTCTGATTTACATACAACAACAGGTTACGGACCAAACTCAATAAGACTAAAAATTGTTTCGTTACATAGTTTGAAAGCCAAACTTTACATGTTGAACATACAAGTATTCTAAACTACAGCAGCAGAAAAATGGTAACTATGCTAATGTTTGGACTGCAATACTTCTCATGCTCTTATTCAACTCCAAACTTCACCATTTACATCAATGAATTTAGAATGTGTACCTGGATGTTTGGACAATAAGAAGGAGAAGAATAAAAGTATCAGCAACAGGCAACCCAACAGCAAACAACACAGCAACAACAACCAACCACAATGATGAAGCTCACAAGTGGTCGAGCACCAAGCAAACCAAACCCAGGAAACAGAGTAGTAAAATACAGCCGAGAAAACCAGAATGTTCAATGCAATAGCAACAAAAATTCAATAACCACAAAAGCTCAGCAAACAACCAACACAGCTTCGATAATCAGCGAGACCAAGACTCAATCCACAGCATATAGAAACTCAGAATAGTAGCAATCCCAGCAGAAAACAAACAGAATCTCCTAATGGGATAGTAACAGCCCCAGTTAGAACCAATTGACTTGGCCAAGACAGCTTAACCAACTTAATTTCTTATGCAGCTTTGGACAGTGTTTAGTTATAGTGTTCTGAAAATTTCTTCCTGTTTTTCTTTCAATTGTTCTAAAAAAAACTCTCTTCAGCCTCAAAATTCTGCCCCCTGTTCTAATGGAAGTTCTCCTCTTTTATAGCCTAGCATCAGCCCTTTATAGTCTGTTGGACAACTCAGAACCCCCCCCCCCCTTTTCTGCTGTTTTTCCACTCATTTTTAAAAGTAGAACCCTCCCATGATAATACATGACAGCCCCTTTTAATCCACTTATTAAACTAAACAAAGGTTTGGGCAGGCTGCCCATGGCCTGACAGCCCATGTTGTCCCATTTGTTCTAATTATTAAAGCACTATGGTGCACATGCTAGCAACTCAGAACTCAAGTTGAACTGAAATCACAAACTAAACTTATAAATGTTTCTGATTCAAACCAAACAAACACAGACAACACTCAGTTTCTAATTTGACTCAAACAAAGTTTCAGCAGGAAACAAATCAAATTGTTCTTATTCAAACAGTTGAAACTGATCGACGACACGAATCGAATCGACTATACTAGTTATAACATATACAACCAATAGCCAATGATCAGAAATCCAACATTATCATCATGCGATTCAAATTGTACTGACTAAGCAAAAGTTGTGCTGGGGAATTAATTAATCAATCAAATTTAAGTTCAATCGATTGTACAGCTTACACACATACACATGATCAGTAAATGGAAAGAACTTGGCCAAATACAGAGGTCCGGGCAAGGTGGATAACAACAGTCAACAAAAATTCAATAACATAAATTAAACAGAATTTTTGGACACATGAACAGACATTCAATTACAGCAGACCAAATAAACTGATAAAGAAAACAAAAATTACCTTAAAACCTTGAAAAATCAGAAAACCCCAGCTCGGATTTGAAATCGACCTTTCTTGGGGTTGAATGGACTTTAATCGAAGTGTTCTCTAATGAAAACACTTCGATTAAGGTCCATTAGACCCTAATCATCTGGTTCATCTGACACAGATCGGACCTGAGGACTCCTAGGGTTCCTAGAGGGCAGATTTGGATTTTGGGTTTCCCTAGTTAGATTCGGACCAAACCAAGCATGGTTTGGTCATGGGGGAGGTCAGGGGGTGTCTGGTATGAACCTGGGGTAGATCGAATTTTGCTCGAATCTTCAAATGAAGATTCGAGAACCTAGGGTTTGATTCGAGACAAAAGAACAACAGATCTATGTTAAGGGTGGTGAGGCGGTCCTAGGGTGTTAAGGTGGGGGTCACCGGCGTCCTTTCCGCTAGGGTTAATGGTGAGGGGAAATGGGGCGGCTAGGGTTCCTAATGGGAGGTCTGAGTTCGTGTTTGGGGACGATGAAAGGGGGGGTGTTCGTATAGGGGGGCTGGGTAAAGGGTTAGGCTTATATATGTAACGGGCAATTAGATCCTAGCCGTTGGATGAATCGAGATTGATGGCCAGGATCTTTCACTTAATACGGAACGACACCGTTTGGCCTTGGTTGGGGGTCGGTTCGAACTGGTTACTGGGTCGGGTTTGGAAACGGGTTACTGAAAGGGATCCTGGGCCGTTGGATTGGCCTGGACGGATGGCTCAGATCAGATGGCCCATACGGCGTCGTATTGGGGTCGTGCCTGGGCAGGCCTGGTTTGGACTGGATCTTTGTTTTGATTTTGGGCCTCATTTTGGGGCCCAATCTGATTTTCCACAGCCTTTTTTTTTCTTTAATTAACAAAATTAAACCAAAACTCCTAAATAAATTGCAAAAATTAAATACAATTACCCCATATTGGTTATTACCTATAGTAGTTAACACACAATTTTAACATTAAATAAAAATCATCTCGATGACAAAACACTTACGCATATATTTTTGAGTTTCTTACTTTTCTTTTTAGAGTAATTCCCGTGAAGCAAAAATCACATGCTTACTGCTGCCCCTATTTGCCCGAAGACGCGAAGGGTTTTCGTGCAAAGATAAAGCGAGCGATTTTTGCTTATCCGAGTGCTCTGTGTGAAGCAATTTTTTTGAAAAAGATTTGACCGAACCCTTGCTTCAGAGGTTTCCTACATATCTTGGGCTGAACAGGAATCAGGTCAATGTAGTTCGGGAAGTTTCGGTAGCTGGGACTACCGTGTGACTGTCATGTTTGCTGTTGTTGTGTGCTGTTATGTGCTGCTGTATGCCGTTACTGCTTACCGACCTCCTTGTTACATTGTGCTAAAAGAAAAAACAAGAAGCTAGGCTAGACTATGGATCACAAGATCTCATCCACCTTCAACTTGTTCTTGTCGCCTTGCTTTCTTCTCCGACGCCTTTATTTTGTAATCTTGGGGATGGCACTGGTCCTCCGCCTTTCTGAATGTCGGTTCTCATCATTTTGCTTGGCCCGCTGGGGACCTGGCTTTCTTCATTAAGCTTTTCAGTGGTTCCTCGGGTGGTACGGTTCTCTTTATCAAATTTGTTATGCTGGGCATGATTTAGTGTTCACAAGCCGCTTCTTTCAAGACGCGTCCTTTCTTCCTTTTAACTCATGCGCCTGAATTTATGCTGGGACCTCTTGTCGCAACCTTTGCTTCCCGGTGCTGGGGATTTTTATTGTTTCCAGCTGGGGATTCCTGTTGTAATCTTCTACCTTCCGGTGGGGTTACTGCTCTCCACATCTGAAACACTAAAACATGAAAATATTCCTCTCATTATACAGGTGGGCGCCTATTTAAACTAAGACATGAAAATTATTCCTCTCGTTATACAGGTGGGCGCCTATTTAAACTAAGACATGAAAATTATTCCTCTCGTTATACAGGTGGGCGCCTATTTAAACTAATACATGAAAATTATTCCTCTCGTTATACAGGTGGGCGCCTATTTAAACTAAGACATGAAAATTATTCCTCTCGTTATACAGGTGGGCGCCTATTTAAACTAAGACATGAAAATTATTCCTCTCGTTATACAGGTGGGCGTCTATTTAAACTAAGACATGAAAATTATTCCTCTCGTTATACAGGTGGGCGCCTATTTAAACTAAGACATGAAAATTATTCCTCTCGTTATACAGGTGGGCGCCTATTTAAACTAAGACATATTTGATTTTGTTTTCTCGTTCCTCCGAGAAAATTTTGGCAATGGTAGAAAATTTTCTGCCCCGGTTTTGGTGACCCTTCTGGTATCGCATCCTTCTGCCACCATCAACCTTTATTTCCCTGCAGCAGACAAAAGGATTTAGTTAGTTTTGATCATGGTGGGGCAGCGGTGACCTTCCCGCTGGGGGGTGATTTTTCCCTTTTCTTTTCCTCGCTATGTGCTCCAACAACTGGTTGGTGGATGACGTTGCTTGCTGGGGGTCCCCTGCCTGCTGGGGGTGGTTTTTCCATTTATCCCCTTTTCTGCCTTCTCTTTTCAGGACATGCTGTGGGAGTCTGCTTTTAATCCCGAAACTACTCCCTTCAGGAGTTTACTTCCTCCCGGAACTGCAAGGCATAGAATTGCATTGCCTAGGGATATCCTGCACCGGATTGATTTCCCTTTCTCGTGGCGTCTGACCACTTTGGGTTTGGGTCCGGGATTTATCAACATTCTGCGGGGAAACCTTCTCGGAACTTGGTCCACAAGTCCTTCACCCGTCATTTTCCGCTCTCTTTACGTCACCCTTCTTTCTACACAATTCGTCCTTTGGTTTTGCAGCCGATGCCTTTTGTCTTATTGCCTCGGCTCTTGGCCTACCCTTTTCATATTCTGCTTTTGTGCCCCTTCGACCTCTGGTAGTAAACTTTGAAAAAATCTCTTTCAACACGAATTCTTAGAAAGAAAAATGAAAGAGATAGAAAAAGGAGGAAAATTTTTCTGAACCAATACTTGGTGGAAAAAGGAAAAGAGAAAAACTTATCTGGATGACGTGACTGGTCCTTGTGATCATGACGTGCACCATAGATTCCCGACCCAGTCTATTTGTATCAATCAACTTTCCTGATGACCTTACTTGCTGGGGATAAATGGGCGTCCATTTCTTTGTGAACGTGGATCCTTTTGCTGACCTGTCTTGTCGCCTCATAGTGCCCTTGAGGGGTTTTCACTAATGAGACTCTCTCTTTTTCTCAGCTCCCGGCACTTTATGGTGCCTGTGAAGGTTTACACCGATAAAACTCTCTCGTTTTATATCTCTCCTCTTTCGTCGCCTTGTGGTGCCTGCGAAGGTTTTCACCGCCAAGACTCTCTCATTTTATTTCTTCAACGGAGAATTGGAGTGCTGCCGATGTGATCCTCTCTTTTGGAGATTCCTTTGGACAATCAATTCATTTCCAGTTTTATGATCCTCTTCTTCGTCGGGGATCAGTGTATTATTCTCGGCTTTATTTGCCTGATTTGGCACCTCTTGGGTATTGATCGGGAGGTCTTTTGGACGTCGATGTTGGTTTTGGTGTGGGACTAAAAGAAAGGCTATCAAAAATGAAATAACTTTGATGGGTGATCCGCTACAACTTTTGGAATCAAACCTTTGTTGGAACTTTAAAACATAACCTCTGCCCCAGTTTTCTTGCTTGGGGGATTTTATTTTTTTACTCTATATTGAGCTATGTGCGTTACGCACACTGTGCCTATTATGCACACTTATGTACACTATGCACACTATGCACACTATGCACACTATGACCGAGCCGTGAGGCGCCTACGTATCCTCTTTGAGGAATCAGGTCAAACGTAGTTCCCATGGTTTTGTTTTTCTTGTGATTTTTATCTTCTCTTTTTTTTCTCTTTTTTTTTCTTTTTTAAAAATTTTCTTTTCTTTTCTTTTCTTTCTCCTTTTCATATCTTTCCATTAGTGATTCCAAAAGAGGGGTATGAAAGAATAACTAAAGGCTCAAAATGGGGAAACAAGGGTAAAAAGTGTTTGGATAGAAGAAAGAATTGTCTCCATCATTTCATTATCCAATAAGTATCAAGTACAAACAAACGAACCAATAATTGCCATAATCAAAAAAATTACGCATAATATCTTTTGACTGCATCCGAATTGATAGCCATGTCAACACATCTTCCCTCGATATCCGTCAAACACAAAGCACCGTTGGAAAACACTTTGGTCACGATATAAGGCCCTTGCCAATTTGGGGCGAACTTGCCTTTTGCTTCGACCTGATGCGGGAGGATCCTCTTCAACACCTGCTGCCCTACTTCAAACTTCCTGGGGCGTACCTTCTTATTATATGTCCTTGCCATTCTCTTCTGATACAGCTGACCATGGCACACCGCTGCCAATCTTTTCTCGTCTATCAAGCTCAACTGTTCCAATCGAGCTTTGACCCATTCATCATCATCAATCTCGGCTTCAGCGACAATCCGGAGGGACGGAATTTTGACCTCCGCCGGTATTACGGCCTCAGTTCCGTACACCAACAAATAAGGAGTTGTACCTATGGAAATCCGGACTATAGTGCGGTAACCCAACAAAGCAAAGGGTAATCTCTCGTGCCATTGTCTGGACCCTTCCACCATCTTCTGCAGTATCTTCTTGATGTTCTTATTGGCTGCTTCGACCGCTCCATTCGCCTTGGGACGATATGGGGTGGAATTGCGATGTGTAATCTTGAATTGTTGGCATACCTCTCTCATCAGGCTGCTGTTAAGATTTGCACCGTTATCCGTGATGATTACTTTTGGGATCCCAAATCTGCAGATGATATGGGAGTGCACAAAATCCACCACTGCCTTTTTAGTTACCGACTTGAAGGTTTTAGCCTCAACCCATTTGGTGAAGTAGTCAATGGTTACTAGAATGAACCTATGACCGTTGGATGCTGCCGGCTCGATAGGTCCAATGACATCCATGCCCCATGCCACAAACGGCCAGGGTGCTGACATCGTATGTAACTCTGTTGGCGGAGAATGAATCAGATCTCCATGTATCTGACACTGATGGCATTTCCTTACGAAAGTGATACAGTCGTGTTCCATGGTGAGCCAATGATACCCTGCCCTGAGGGATCTTCCTTGCCAATACATATCCGCTCATATGTGGCCCACAAACTCTAACATGTACCTCTACCATAACCGTTGTGGCTTGACCAGCGTCTATACATCTTAACAATCCCAAATCCGGGGTTCTTTTGTACAACACTCCTCCGCTGAGGAAGAAACCATTCGACAAACGCCGAAGGGCTCTTTTTGGTCTCCAGTGGCCTGTTCCGGATATATCCCCATTCTGAGGTACTCCTTGATATCATGAAACCAAGGCTCGCCATCTGCTTCATCTTCCACCGCGTTGCAATAAGCGTGCTGATCACGAACCTGGATGTGCAGAGGGTCAACATACATTTTGTCAGGGTGGTACAACATTGATGCTAAGGTGGCCAATGCATCCGCAACCTCGTTATGAACTCTCGGGATATGTTTGAACTTCACCGATCGAAATCGCTTGCTCAGATCGTGCAAGCATTGCCGATATGGTATGAGTTTCAAATCCCGTGTTTCCCATTCACCCTGAATTTGATGAACCAAGAGGTCCGAGTCTCCTAAGACCAAAATGTCTCGGACATCCATGTTCGCAGCTAATCGCAGACCCAAAATGCAAGCTTCATACTCGGCCATATTATTGGTGCAATAGAAGCACAGTTGAGCTGTAACAGGATAATGGTGTCCTGTTTCAGAAATGAGTACTGCTCCTATTCCAACCCCTTTCGCGTTTGCAGCTCCGTCGAAGAAAAGCTTCCAACCCGGTTCCTCGGGTAACTCCAGTTCATTTGTATGCATCACTTCTTCGTCGGGAAAATACGTTCTTAAAGGCTCGTATTTTTCATCAACGGGATTCTCTGCCAAATGGTCGGCCAGCGCTTGGGCTTTCATGGCTGTCCTCGTCACATAGACGATATCGAACTCTGTGAGCAAAATTTGCCATTTTGCCAACCTCCCTGTGGGCATAGGTTTCTGAAAGATATACTTCAATGGGTCCAAACGGGATATGAGATAAGTAGTATACGAGGACAGGTAGTGTTTCAACTTCTGAGCTACCCAAGTTAGGGCGCAGCATGTTTTCTCGAGTTGAGTGTACTTGACCTCATATACTGTGAATTTCTTGCTAAGATAGTAAATGGCCTGCTCCTTCCTTCCTGTGTCATCGTGTTGCCCCAGTACACAACCAAATGAATTTTCCAGGACCGTCAGATAAAGAATTAAGGGCTTCCCTGGCTTAGGCGGGACCAACACGGGTGGATTAGACAGATACCCTTTGATTTGGTCGAAAGCCTCTTGACACTCTGCCGTCCAACTTACCGCAGCATCCTTTTTCAGCAGCCGAAATATGGGCTCACAAGTTGCTGTGAGTTGAGCGATGAACCTGCTGATGTAATTGAGTCTACCCAACAGACTCATTACCTCTGTTTTGTTCTTTGGCGGTGGCAAATCTCGGATGGATTTGATCTTAGATGGGTCTAACTCAATACCCCGTCGACTGACGATGAATCCTAACAGCTTTCCTAATGGAACCCCGAATGTGCATTTGGCCGGGTTAAGCTTGATATCATACCTTCGGAGTCTTTAGAAGAATCTTCTTAGGTCTGCTACATGGTCTTCCTGATGCCAAGACTTTATGATCACATCATCTACGTACACCTCAATTTCTTTGTGTATCATGTCGTGAAACACAGCAGTCATTGCTCGCATGTACGTTGCCCCGACATTCTTCAGTCCGAACGACATTACCCGATAGCAGTAAGTTCCCCATGGTGTGATAAATGCTGTCTTTTCCGCATCTTCCTCGTCTATCAGGATCTGATGATAACCCGCATAACAATCCACAAAGGATCCGATCTTGCGCCCAGCGCAATTATCGATCAGGATATGGATGTTGGGCAATGGAAAATTGTCCTTGGGACTTGCTTTGTTGAGGTTGCGGTAGTCGACGCACACCTTGATTTTCCCATCCTTCTTTGGAACTGGTACCACATTGGCCAACCACTCGGGATATCGAGTGACCCGAATAACCTTCGCCTGCAACTGCTTAATCACCTCTTCTTTGATCTTTACGCTCATTTCTGTTTTAAACTTCCTTAGCTTTTGCTTGACCGGAGGGTATGCCGGGTCAGTGGGCAATTTGTGAACCACTAAATTGGTGCTTAATCCCGGCATATCATCATATGACCATGCAAAAATATCTTTGAATTCCACGAGGGTTTTGATCAATTCCGCCCTGACATTCGGCTCAATATGGATGTTGATCTTGGTTTCTCGGACATTACCGGCATCTCCTAGATTTACAGCCTCGGTGTCATTTAGGTTAGGTTTGGGTTTTTCTTCAAATTGGCACAGTTCTCGGTTTATCTCTTCGATGGCTTTATCTTCGTCATATTCAGATTCATTGTCACAAGCGACCTCTTGTATCATTAAGTCGGATGCAGATTGATTTATTAGACTAGGTCGAAGATCCGCTGTGCATGCCATGTCATTAGAACCAGTAAAAAGAGAACTGTTCAGAAAGAAAAAAGAACAAAACAAAATTAAAATGAGACAAAAGAAGAGAACTTTATTAAACTTGCGGGATAAAAGGGTTCACACTTTTACAAAACAAAAGTAAAATTTGGATTACACCTTGGAATAATCCAAACAAAACAAAACAAACAAAAAAAACATAAATCAAAGCCTACTACCAAGACTCCCCTCGGACAGGAAGAGGAGTAACTGTCCAATTGTTGGTTTTGGCCTCAGGCCCCACAAATTGTATCTCCGCTCTGCAGGAACTCTCTCCAGCTTCTACCATATTAACATCAGCGAATAGCCTCTCGAAACTCTGATTCAGGTCCCCATCCATACCAATCAATGGTCCTAGAATCTTTGGGACTGGCGGCCCCTTGGCACTTGCTCTGACAAAAGACCTAGAGAGACGTGGCATCGGCTTGGGCAGAAACCAAACCCTCTTCTTCATTTTTCGCGCTTGCTTCCTATCTGCTGCAGTTGGTTTGAACCCCAAACCGAAGTTTTCCAAGTTCTTGGGCAGGGAGACAGGTTGGACAGTCCCCTGAAGCTCAACCCCCAAGCCTTTTCCTGGCATAAACCCATTGCCCAGCATCTCCGAGACCATCATGATTGTTGCAGAAGCTACCCTAGGGTACTGAAGGATCTCACCCTCATAAATTTTGTATGCCGACATTGTATCGAAGATCTGGTAGACCCAAGGACCTTTGTCATCATCGGTCTCTATGAATGGCACAATGGCGCCACCCATGGTGCATGACGTGTCCTCGCCGTGTAGTACGACCTCTTGTCTATTTCACTCGAACTTGACCATCTGATGTAGGGTGGAAGGCACTGCTTTGGCTGTGTGGATCCATGGTCGTCCTAGCAGCATGTTATAAGATACTGTGGCTTCTAATACCTGGAACTCCATTGTAAACTGGACCAGACCGATGGTCAATTCAAGCACAACATCTCCCACAGTGGCTGTTCCATTTTCGTCAAATCCCCGGACACAGATGCTATTCTTGTGGATTCTTCCGTGGTCGATCTTTAACTGGTTCAGAGTGGATAATGGACAAATATTGGCACTCGAACCGTTATCCACCAATACCCGAGCAACTACCGAGTTTTCGCATTTGACAGTTAGGTAGAGAGCTTTATTGTGCTCCGTACCTTCCACTGGCAGATCATCATCTGAGAATGTTACCCTGTTCACCTCGAAAATCTTGTTGGCAATGGTTTCCAGGTGGTTTACAGAAATCTCTTTGGGTACATGAGCTTCGTTTAGTATTTTCATTAGGGCCCGACGATGCTCCTCAGAATGGATTAGTAATGACAGCAGCGAGATTTGGGCCGGTGTTTTCCTCAGCTGTTCGACCACGGAGTAGTCCTGTACTTTCATTTTCCTCAAGAACTCCTCAGCTTCTTCTTCGGACACAGATTTCTTGATTGTAGCGGGGTTGGTTCTTCTCAGCTCCACCGGAGCAAAACACCGACCTGATCGAGTCAGCCCTTGCGCTTCACAACTAACTTCCTCCACTTGTTTTCCTTTGTACATCACCACTGCCTTCTAGTATTTCCAAGGCACAGCCTTGCAATCAATCATCGGCAGCTGAACTACAGGCTTTATGGTGACCAGTTCCCTGTATACCCCTTTCAACACAACTGCAGGCGTGGGTGGGGTCCCTAATATTACCAACTTGTTTGGCTCGGGTCTGCTTGTTATGGCGGACGGGCTTTTTCCCAATATCACTACTAGCTTGACGCCTTCTCCCTGCGACTGTATCCCCGTTCCTCCACTGGTCGATCCTTCTCTCGGAGCAGCCTGGATCATCATTAATGTTTGCAAGGGCTTTCTCAGCTCTCCTCCTTCATACACCAACTCGATCATGTGAGTCTCGTGATGCGCTGGCAGTGGGTTCTGATTGATGTTAGGTGCCTCCGGCGTCTGGACCTCGATTTTGTTAGCATCAATGAGGTCTTGTATCGCCTGCTTTAGTCTCCAACATTTTTCAGTTTCATGTCCCAGCATTCCCGAGCAGTACTCGCAGCTTATTGACCTGTTCACATTTTGGGATGGGGGGTTTTGCTCTCTAGGTTCGACAGGACTCACCAAACCCAACCATCTCAATTTGTGGAATACGGCGGTATAGGACTCTCCCAGCTCAGTAAAGGCTCTATGTTTCTGTAGCCTATCATTTTTAGCAGCTTGACTCCCTCGAAAACCTGTCCCTGGAGGGTTCCTGTATGCTCTGGGTGGAGGGTAGGTATTTTGTGGTGGTGGGTAGGTATTATGTGGAGCTGGGTATGTATTGTGGAGAGCTGGCGCACGCCATTGTGGGCGAACCGGAGGTTGGGTGTATGTCTGGGCTTGATGGACGGTGAAATGCGGTTCTTGGGGTGGATAGTAGTGATGTGGTGGGTTGTATGGGTAGCTTGGCCTGTGAGGTCTGGGTTGGTTGTAGTGTGGCTTGCCAGACCCGGACCAACTGCCTGCCTCGATCGTGGCAATTTCTTCTTTCTTTCTTCTCAGTGCACCTCCCGTGCCGTTCTAAATAGCCTGGGTCGTTGCCTTGAGTGCTGAGTAATTCAGGATTTTGTCAGACCTCAGACCCTCTTCTATCATGACCCATATCTTCACCACCTCGTTGAAGGATTTTCCAACCGTCGTCACCAAGTGACCAAAGTAGGTTGGATCCAATGTTTGCAAGAAATAGTCCAGCATCTCTCCCTCTCTCATGGGAGGATCGACTCTGGCTGCTTGCTCTCTCCAACGGAACCTGAACTCGCGAAAACTTTCCCCGGGTTTCTTCCCGGTCCTCAACAACGTGAGACAGTCAGGGACTATCTCGAGATTGTATTGGAAATGACCTGCGAAAGCCTGCGCCAGATCATCCCAGGTGTACCATCTGCTGGCATCCTGCCTGGTATACCATTCTAGTGCCGATCCGCTCAGACTTTGGCCGAAATAAGCTATCAGCAGCTCGTCTTTGCCGCCTGCCCCCCTCATTTTGCTGCAGAAACCCCGCAAATGTGCCATGGGGTCACCGTGCCCTTCATATAAATCAAACTTAGGCATTTTGAATCTAGCCGGGAGTTGGACGTCTGGGAAAGGGCATAAATCTTTGTAGGCCACGCTGACCTGGTTACCCAATCCGTGCAGGTTCCTGAAGGACTGCTCCAGGCTTTTGAATTTCCTCAATACCTCATCTTGTTCTGGGGCTTTAACCGGCTTTTCAATTTCTGTCGGTACCTCCAAATGCGGATTGTAGGCATGTGGTTCGGGGGCATGGAATGTAGGCTCAGGGGGATAATATTGCGTATCGGGAGCCTGAAACAATGGCTCGCTGGCCGTTCTTTGTAGGGTGGCTGATGTGGGTCCCACAAAAGTGGGAACATTTGGTGTTGGGAGAGGTTGATGCAGTGGTGGAGCTTGTGAATCGTGGGGGCTTCTTTCTTGATGATAACGGGGATTTGTGAGGCTTGTTGAAGGGCTGGAGTGATGGTATTCCGGCATGTGCCCCAGTGGCTTAGGGTTCTTTTGTGCTTTGGCTAAAGCTAGCTGCATTGCATTCATCTCTAGTCCCATCCTTTCAATCTTTTCCATCGCTTCTTTTAACAATTGGCTCATCGGCCTTTCTCCCTCGGTACTATTCTCTGAAGTAGTCATGCTTGTTGCTACTGGTCCTTTGGATCTGGTTTGGTAAGGGTGTGTTGCCAGAATTCTTTAACAACTAACTATCTGGAATCCAGACAACAACAAACTTTGTTAGCGTTAGATATTAACAAATTTGATAACAACATATTGAGGATGCAATGCTCCTAGGCAGTTAACCGTTTCTAACATGCTTTGCTTCAAACAACATGCGTCATTCCGGCTTGCTCATTTGTCCCTCTAAAGTACTTTGGAAACCCTGTATTTTACTTTATTTTTGTATTTTCTTCTTTTTTTTTCTCCCTTTCTTTCTTTCTTTATTAAAGGCGGTCGAATCTTATGTGGATTGCCTACGTATCACGTCCCCGCGTGAATCAGACCGACGTAGTTCTGCCATAAAGTAAAGAAACACAAAATTCTTTTGGAATCATTAAATTCATTCTCAAAATTTTGCTATTACAAATTACTTCAAACAAGGAACAGCAATGGTACAGACTCCACAGTTCTTAAACCGATTTGACTAAAAGAAAAGAAAACAACTTATGGGAAAGCAACAAAGTCAAATAAACAGGACTCGACCAAAGATTAATTTTCCAACTTAGGGGCCCGCGAAGCATCATTCGTCCTTTCCGCGGCCCTTGGTGTGAGGTCTCTCTGCAAGCTTTTCAACTCGTTCATAATCCGGTGGACGCAGCCCATGATGGAAATAAGGAGGGTATCCCGAGGTATTTGCTCGCATGCTAGGCATTTCATATAGATGTAATGCCCAATTTCGTCGATCCTTCCTCGAATGTTGTCCCTTTCAACGAACAATTGCCTGATTCGTCGGTTCTTTAATCCCAGTGCCTGAGCATTGTTGGCAAGTCGATCCTGGAACAACTCCATTTGTCTTTCCATGCAGGCCATTGCATCGTAACAATGTCTTCTGTCGGCCTGGGCATCTCGTGCTTGTTTGGTGATCCGATCATGAAGAGTGGAGTTCGTTTTCCTTAATATCCCGATGCTCATTTCATAATCCCTTATGACCTGTTGCAGACGCTGCCTCCGGGCCATTGTGCATTTTGCCCATCTGACCTTCATCCTTGCTACGCAAGCTTCTGATTGTTCTAATTTTCCTTGGCTTTGGATGACCTGATTTCTCAAACTTGCTATCAATCTTTCGTTGGAGCGATGCTTCTATCGGTCGATGTTACTCTTACTGGCTTGGCGAATGCGGGCTTTTAGTGTCTGGTTTTCTTGGGCTAACTTGTTCTTCTCAACCCGCTCAGAGGCGATTTGCATGTTGTTCTCAAATACAAGCTTTTCAACTTGTTGTTTTAGCTTCCCGATTTCAGCCCGGTAACCTTCCTCTCTTTTTAACCAGTCCCATTGTGCATGTGATGATTCCTCAAAGTCTTGGATGTGAGCTCTCTTAGTTGGTCTCTGGTGCTCAAGCTCTCTTCGGTACCACGTAAGGTATTTTGGCGACACTTCGCCCTTGGCCCTGTCTCGTACACAAGTATCTACCTTCAGGGTTTGACATTCATTCCAGATTCGCCGAACGATCGCCTCAGGGAACTGCCCACCAGGCCCGATTTCGATCACCTGACTACTGAGATCCTCTTCTTTTGGGATTATTTGGTATCGTCCCAACTGTCTCAACACTCTGCATGGTGCGTAGGGCTGGATACTTTGGAGACCCATCAATAGTAAATAAGACTTGGTGGCTGACATGTGTATGACTTCCTCTATGGGTAACCATTCGAATTCCCACTCTATCTGGTTTGCTGAAATAGAGCGCAGTAGCGTGACCCATTCGGCGACCCCTTCCGGCAATCTGAAACCATCGATCCTGGTGGGAAACTCTTCTATACAAGTCTTTTGTGATGACCCATATTTCAGCAATTGAGGGTGATGACATAGATGCTCTATCATCCACATTTGCAGTAGTATGTTACATCCTTCGAAGAAAACCCCTCCGGTTTTGCAAATAGTGAGTGCGCGGAAAATATCTGCTATTATCATTGGTGCTAGAGTGCTGTTTTCTTGCTTGAGCAAAGTGTTGACGACCCCAGCGATTTGTATGTTAATTTTCCCATCCTCTCTAGGAAACACCAGAAAACCTAGAAAGGCTATCATGAAAGCAATACATCTATGCCATTCCCATTTCAAACGGCTTTCCCCACTGCAAATCTTATTCTCGGGATTGTTGAACCCTCCCAGATGACCGTACCTGTCGTACAGGAATGCAAAACTACAAAACCCTTTTGATAATTCTGGGTTATGTACCGTTCTGCGGATCTTTACGATGTCCAGGAATTTGTGTATGGTTACGGTCCTTGGTGCAATGAGATACTGCTCTTTCATAGGGATGTTAGGACATCCAATGTACCCTGCCAACTCCTCCAGTGTCGGGGTGAGTTCGAAATCTGAGAAGTGAAATACGTTGTGAGCCGAGTCCCAAAATGAAATTAGAGCCCTGATAACGTCCCCTCGTGGATCGATGTCCAGCAATCCAACCAAATTTCCCAAGTATATTTTGACCGTATCTTGCCCTGATCCTCCCAAGTCGTTCCACCACATGCGTAAGCCCAGAGGAACTTTGTTTATAATGGCCTCAGATGAACTCCTACTTGTGCTCATTCTGCACATTTATTAAGGTGATTTCAGACAAGGAAATTTTTTTTATTTTTTTTTTATTTTTTTATTTTGACTCCAAACATTTTTTTTTGAAGGAAATAATATGTGTATATACATACATGGGTATATATATATATATATAATTATTGGTAAAACAAAATCGGGGAGTTGGACCCGATAAGGGTTGCCTATGTATCCCACATCCGGTGGGAATCAAACCGACGTAGTTTGGGTAAGAAATTTATCACGGTTTTCAAAAATATTTGGACACTGCCTTTCAAGCGAGAAATTTTGAAATTCCTTTTTTTCATTTTTTTTTATTTCATTATTTATTTATTTATTTCAAAATTTCCGTTACCACCTGCCGGTCAACATGCAAATTTGAAGCAAATTAATGCGATAACAGACAAAATGCCACATGATGGTCTCCCTTTTGTTTTGTTTCAGGTTGCTATTCCTGGACGGGCCCAACCCCTGTGTTGAGCCCCCTAAGTCAAATGCAACGTGATGCAAATAAGCGTTTTTCTACTAGGGATCCGGCATGGAGTTATGTTTTACTAAGCTTCAAACTGGGCTTTGTTCTAGACCTGGCTTACACGAGCGGACAACTCGAGTCGAGGAGGGAGCTACGTACTGGGGACCCGCGAGGTCGTCCGGCTTTATAACTTATCCGAGCCTCTTTCTACTGGGGTATTGACACTAACAGAATAGGGAGTCTCGAACAGCGAGCTTCTCCACGGAGGTAAGAAGAGAAGGGTTTCGGCACAGTTTATATATATTTCAAATAATATCAAAGCGGTAAAAGCAGCATTTAGCACATTAGGCTCAAAAATGTAAAAATCAGATAAAACCAAACATAACAATTTATCTAAGCTCGAATTTCTAACCCTGAACCAGTGGTTCTGGGTTTTGGAATCCCCAGCGGAGTCGCCAGAGCTGTCACACCTCCTTTTTCCGTACCCGCGAGGGTGCAAGGGAGTTTTTTCCAATTAAAGGACAATCGAAAAGGGATTTGTTTATTTATTTCAGAGTCGCCACTTGGGAGATTTAGGGTGTCCCAAGTCACCAATTTTAATCCCGAATCGAGGAAAAGAATGACTCCATGTTACAGTCTGCGTACCAGAAATCCGGATAAGGAATTCTGTTAACCCGAGAGAAGGTGTTAGGCATTCCCGAGTTCCGTGGTTCTAGCACGGTCGCTCAACTGTTATATTCGGCTTGATTATCTGATTTTATACAAATATGAACTTATGTGTCAATTTTATCTTTTAACCGCTTTTATCATTTAATGTTATTTTTATAAAGAATTGCAACATCGTGGAAACACACCTCGAACCACGTTACAATCAATGTACCCGTGGTTAGAGCTACGTTTCAACTCTGTTGAGATTGGAATTTGGGTCATATAAATGTGCACTCGAGTTTAGGAAGATAACATTATTAAATACGCGCTTAAAACAACTAGCGTATTGTTATGTTGGGAAAAGGCCGTGAAATTCGCTAAACGGCCTGTCCCAAATCCTAAGTATTTTAATATATACATTTAGAGGGCTCCGCAGCTTGTGCATTTTGTTTGTCGAGGCTCGTCTCATTCATTATTTTTAAAAGGAATTTGCAACGTCGTGGACACATAAATGCGCACCCGAGTTTAAGAAAGTATTTTAATTAGATCGCATCTAAAGAGGCTAACGCGTTATTATCTTTGGGGAAGACAGTGAAATTCACTAAACAGTCCATCCCAAATTCTAAGTATTTATTATGACTAATTAATGAGGGCCCCGCGATTTGCATTTTTATTCGGCGAGGCTCATCTCATTTTTTTTAAAAAGATAAACCTATAGCAACTACATTTTTCTATTAAGTTCGTCTCTAAAATAAAGGAAAAATTCTTAATTAATTACATGCTGAAAAACGTAATTTGTTAGTTATTAGTTTACGACTAACACAAATGAAAAATTGCAGCAGAGTTTGTACAAAACGGATTGCTTTCGTTCTATATTCTATTATTCAAGAAGACTGAAACATGAGATTGACGCACAATAATATCGAAGCAGATTATTCTTAGGCGAAGAAATTAGACGTATTCGACCTTATTCATTGACGGGCATACGTACGAAGTTCAGTTAATTATTTCTTACATGCTTGACACTTAAAAACGGAACAACTGAAACCAACCCTATCTAACATAAATGGTATTACCATGTGTTTAGCTACACTATTTTTTTTTTTATCTTTTTGCTATAATCCAAATTGCCTAATATGCCTTCGAAATACACATTACCTACTGATGAATTAAGGTGACACAAATGTGATCACTGCATTTATTTTAACAGACCCTATGTGAAACCCTTGTTGGCCGAGTATCACTATTCTTCAGCTAGCTTCTTTCTGATTTACATACAACAACAGGTTACGGACCAAACTCAATAAGACTAAAAATTGTTTCGTTACATAGTTTGAAAGCCAAACTTTACATGTTGAACATACAAGTATTCTAAACTACAGCAGCAGAAAAATGGTAACTATGCTAATGTTTGGACTGCAATACTTCTCATGCTCTTATTCAACTCCAAACTTCACCATTTACATCAATGAATTTAGAATGTGTACCTGGATGTTTGGACAATAAGAAGGAGAAGAAGAAAAGTATCAGCAACAGGCAACCCAACAGCAAACAACACAACAACAACAACCAGCCACAATGGTGAAGCTCACAAGTGGTCGAGCACCAAGCAAACCAAACCCAGGAAACAGAGTAGTAAAATACAGCCGAGAAAACCAGAATGTTCAATGCAATAGCAACAGAAATTCAATAACCACAAAAGCTCAGCAAACAACCAACACAGCTTCGATAATCAGCGAGACCAAGACTCAATCCACAGCATATAGAAACTCAGAATAGTAGCAATCCCAGCAGAAAACAAACAGAATCTCCTAATGGGATAGTAACAGCCCCAGTTAGAACCAACTGACTTGGCCAAGACAGCTTAACCAACTTAATTTCTTATGCAGCTTTGGACAGTGTTTAGTTATAGTGTTCTGAAAATTTCTTCCTGTTTTTCTTTCAATTTTTCTAAAAAAAAAACTCTCTTCAGCCTCAAAATTCTGCCCCCTGTTCTAATGGAAGTTCTCCTCTTTTATAGCCTAGCATCAGCCCTTTACAGTCTGTTGGACAACTCAAACCCCCCCCCCCCTTTTCTGCTGTTTTTCCACTCATTTTTAAAAGTAGAACCCTCACATGATAATACCTGACAGTCCCTTTTAATCCACTTATTAAACTAAACAAAGGTTTGGGCAGGCTGCCCATGGCCTGACAGCCCATGCTGTCCCATTTGTTCTAATTATTAAAGCACTATGGTGCACATGCTAGCAACTCAGAACTCAAGCTGAACTGAAATCACAAACTAAACTTATAAATGTTTCTGATTCAAACCAAACAAACACAGACAACACTCAGTTTCTAATTTGACTCAAACAAAGTTTCAGCAGGAAACAAATCAAATTGTTCTTATTCAAACAGTTGAAACTAATCGACGACACGAATCGAATCGACTATACTAGTTATAACATATACAACCAATAGCCAACTGATTCAAATTGTTCTCTTTTTAAACTCTATCACACTCTCTTCAGATTTTCAGAATGTATTCCTCTCTCCAAAATGTTCTCCCCAATATCTCCTCTTTTATTCTGAATTTTTTTATCTCTCCCCAAAATTCTGCTAAAAAAATCTCCTCCCCAAATTCAATCCCCTCATCCCCCCTTATATACAAAGCAAGACCCTCTTTTACCTCTTTTCCCTTTAGCTTTTATTATTATCCACACTTTTACTTTAGTAAAAGTAGTCAACGTGGGCCCCCCCGTGTTCCCTCTTTTTGAAAAGTAGTCAAAGTGGGCCCCCATGTTCCCTCTTTTTGAAAAGTAGTCAAAGTGGGCCTCCTTGTTCCCTCTTTTTGAAAAGAAGACATCATTATCTACCTTTTCCTTTTTGCTTTTATCATTACGTCTTGTCCCCCACCATAATTAAATAATCTGCAATTGGTTAATTCCCGTATTACCCCTAAAACTACTGTTACTGCCCTGATTCAAAATCTGTTATAACTTCAAAAATCTGTCCAAATAACAATTATCGCACATTTAAATAGCAATTAACTATAAAAATCACACAATTTAGACGTTAAATGCTAAAAATGCAACGTACATTATTTCTATGATTTTTTAAAACAAACTTAAATAAATACTAAATGCAAATGCGACATATTTTTGTAATTTTTTATTAATTTAACTAATAAACACGCACAGACAGAAATACAAATAATTATCAAAAATGCCACAAAAATTCTAAAATTGCACACAAAGGAAAATTGTTTTATTTTGGATTTTTTTGGAGTAATTCTCTCATAGGGCAAAAATCACGTGCTTACAGCTGCCCCTCTTTGCCCGAAGACACGAAGGGTTTTCGTGCAAAGATAAAGTGAGCGATTTTTGCCCATCTGAGTACTCCGTGTGAAGCATTTTTTGAAAAAGATTTAACCGAACCTTTGCTTCAAAGGTTTCCTACATATCCCTGGCTATAGGGGAATCAGGTTAATGTAGTTCGAGAAGTTTTGGTAGCTGAGACTACCATGGGACTGCAATATTACTGTTGTTGCATGTTATTACCACTGCTTACCGATCTCCTTGTTACACCGTGCTTAAAAGAAAACAAGAAGCTGGGCTAGACTACGGATCATAAGATCTCATCTATCTTCAACTTGTTCTTGTTGCCTTGCTTTCTTGTCGGCTTGTGTTTCTTCTGATGCTTTTCTTCCGAGAATTTGGGGATGACACTAGCCTTTTGCTTTTCTGAATACCAGTTTTCATCATTTTGTTCGGTCTATTGGGGATATGGCCACCTTCATTAAGCTTTTCGGTGGTTCCTCTGGGGATACGGCTTTCTTCATCAGATTTGTTATGCTGGGCATAATTTAATGTTCACAGGCCGCTTCTTTCAAGACGCGTCTTTCTTCCTTTTGACTTATGCGCTTGAACTTGTACTGGGACCTCTTGTCCCAAGATATCCTATTCGAGGGCGGATGAACCCAAGATATCCTATTCGAGGGCGGATGAACCCAAGATATCCTATTCGAGGGCGGATGAACCCAAGATATCCTATTCGAGGGCGGATGAACCCAAGATATCCTATTCGAGGGCGGATGAACCCAAGATATCCTATTCGAGGGCGGATGAACCCAAGATATCCTATTCGAGGGCGGATGAACCCAAGATATCCTATTCGAGGGCGGATGAACCCAAGATATCCTATTCGAGGGCGGATGAACCCAAGATATCCTATTCGAGGGCGGATGAACCCAAGATATCCTATTCGAGGGCGGATGAACCCAAGATATCCTATTCGAGGGCGGATGAACCCAAGATATCCTATTCGAGGGCGGATGAACCCAAGATATCCTATTCGAGGGCGGATGAACCCAAGATATCCTATTCGAGGGCGGATGAACCCAAGATATCCTATTCGAGGGCGGATGAACCCAAGATATCCTATTCGAGGGCGGATGAACCCAAGATATCCTATTCGAGGGCGGATGAACCCAAGATATCCTATTCGAGGGCGGATGAACCCAAGATATCCTATTCGAGGGCGGATGAACCCAAGATATCCTATTCGAGGGCGGATGAACCCAAGATATCCTATTCGAGGGCGGATGAACCCAAGATATCCTATTCGAGGGCGGATGAACCCAAGATATCCTATTCGAGGGCGGATGAACCCAAGATATCCTATTCGAGGGCGGATGAACCCAAGATATCCTATTCGAGGGCGGATGAACCCAAGATATCCTATTCGAGGGCGGATGAACCCAAGATATCCTATTCGAGGGCGGATGAACCCAAGATATCCTATTCGAGGGCGGATGAACCCAAGATATCCTATTCGAGGGCGGATGAACCCAAGATATCCTATTCGAGGGCGGATGAACCCAAGATATCCTATTCGAGGGCGGATGAACCCAAGATATCCTATTCGAGGGCGGATGAACCCAAGATATCCTATTCGAGGGCGGATGAACCCAAGATATCCTATTCGAGGGCGGATGAACCCAAGATATCCTATTCGAGGGCGGATGAACCCAAGATATCCTATTCGAGGGCGGATGAACCCAAGATATCCTATTCGAGGGCGGATGAACCCAAGATATCCTATTCGAGGGCGGATGAACCCAAGATATCCTATTCGAGGGCGGATGAACCCAAGATATCCTATTCGAGGGCGGATGAACCCAAGATATCCTATTCGAGGGCGGATGAACCCAAGATATCCTATTCGAGGGCGGATGAAATACGTGAACCATTTCCTTAAAAACTTGTGTTGTCTTCCCTCGTAACTGCTGGGGATAACACTGCTGGGGAATTATTTACTTACCTGTTGGGGGATAAAATGTTATTAGCTGGGGATAACACTGTCGAGGATAACACTGCTGGGGGATTCTGATTCCTTCAGAACTAGTGCTTCACTCTTCGGAAGGCTGTTGGGAATGATACTGGCCTTTTGCTTTTTCCGAGCACAAGTTTCATCCTTTTGTTCTGTCCGCTGGGGAACAACTTCCTCCATTGAAACTTATTATGTTGGGGGCAACACTGGTTCAAAGACCACTTCCCTTGATATTGGTGTTATCTTTATTCTTCCTCAAATGGGTACCTGACTTCCAGAAAATTTTCTAAATGGAAGGAAAATTTTCTGCCCCAGTTTGATAATCTCCCTTGTGGCATGCATTTCCGTCATCAATGCCATTTCCTTTACCTGTTTCAAATCAAACAAAATTTGTTAGTTTAAAACGCGGTGGTTGGTTGTGATACTCCTACTGGGATGGCTTTTCCCTTTCTCCTTCCCTGCTCTGCGTTCCAAAACTTGTTGGGGATGATATTATTTGCTGGGGATAATCCCTTTCTGCTGGGGATATCCCTC
Source organism: Nicotiana sylvestris (assembly GCF_000393655.2). Lineage (NCBI taxonomy): Eukaryota > Viridiplantae > Streptophyta > Magnoliopsida > Solanales > Solanaceae > Nicotiana > Nicotiana sylvestris. The sequence goes on along the minus strand of NC_091057.1, from coordinate 5,584,375 downwards.
TTCTTTTGTAGCATAGCTCGGAAACTGGCATTTCCCCGACCTTTTAGTCTTGTATGAATTTCCCAAATCATGATCATTTCTTTCCTTGATTTGTCCACGGGCCTTGGCCTTGAGGTTTATAACCTTTGATTTCGGCAAGGATATCCCTCTTGACACTCGTTAATCCTTTTGTCAATTCCCTTTTGCTGGGGATATCTTTCTTGACACTGGCCTCGCGCTTGTTCCTTGCTGACTATACCACTTGGATGTACTAGTCAGATCTCATCTTGCATAATTGGAAAGCTGATGGCATATTTTGAAGTCATTTCTCACTTGTTCTGACCAAATAGACTCTACTGGGAATTTTTCTATGAAAGGAGAAAGATAAAAAGGAACAGAATAAAAGACAAAGGAAAAATATGACTCTTTAACAAAAGAAACTATAAATAAAAACCTATCAAACATAGATATCGACTCTAATGGTCATGACATGCACATGTGGCATATCCTCCTCCGTCAATTGTCTTTCAAGATCTTCATTTGGTGATTCCCCATCTGATTCTCAATCTTATTCGAGTTGTAGTGCCCGAAGGGTTTTCACTATCAAGCCTTTCTCATTTTGGTTTTTCTCTCAGCTTTCATCGCCTTATGGTGCCCGTGAAGATTTTCACCGATAAGACTCTCTTATTTGTATCATTTTCCAGATGGGGATTTGGAGTGTAGCCGATATGACTCTCTCTGCTGGGGATTAGAGTCCTTTCTGTTGTGGATCAGAGTGTTATGTTCATGGGTAAGACTCTTATTTGTATGACTTGGCATCTTTTGAAGACTGATAAGAAGGTCTTTCTTTGGAACGTAATGTGGGTTTTTGGATAGGCTAGAAAGAAAGGGTATTAAAGGCTCAAAAACAAATCAATTTGAGGTTCAAAATTACAACCTTCGGAACCATATTTGTTTACAACAAGCGCAATCCTTGCCCCAGTTTCTTGCTTGGGGATTATTTATTTTTGTTATACTACGTTACACTATGCACACTATGCACTCTTATGCACACTATGCACCCTATGCACATTATGCACCCTATGCACATTATGCACCCTATGACCGAGCCGTGAAGCGCCTACGTATCCTCTTTGAGGAATCAGGTCAAACGTAGTTCCCAATTCCTCTTTTTTCAATTGACTTTCTTTTGTTTTTTTTTTAGCATTTTTCTTTTCTTTTCTCTTTTTTTCTCTTTTTTTTCATTCTGTTGTTTTCTTTTTTTTTCTTTTTATCTTCCATGTTTTGTGTTTCTAACCTGTTGTTACCGATTCCGAATGAGGGGTATGAAAGAAAAATAAATAAGGCTCAAAAGAGGTAACGAAAGATAAAGTATTTAGGTAGCAGAACAAAATGCCTTCGTCATTCCAGCCTTCAAAACATGCCAAGTGCAAACAACACAATTAAACAGAGATTTGTAGCCTCTTCTGATGGTGCTGGACTTGACAATTATATTCACACATTTGCTTTTTCATTTGTCATTTCTAAAGCACCGTTTGGCGACACTCTCACTCTCATTATCATGAACGACCCTTATGTCACTTTTGCGAATCTTGCTTTTAACGGTTTTCTTTGTGTTTTACTTGCCCTAGTTCCGTATGACTCGAGCTCCGAATGATCTCAAACCGTCCTTATTTCCTTTAAATGTTCTGATCATCTTTTCGGGGTTCTATGATTAACTTTTAAGATTAGGCCCAAACTATGTGCGCATATCATGTCACTCGAATCGGCGCTGAACAAAAAATGATAAAAGGACTAAACAAAAAGATGACTGGAAATAATAAAAGACCAGATTTTGTATTCGACTACCGGTGAAATGGTTTGAATAACAAAACAAACAAAAACAAACCAGAATAAAATCCTAAAATAACCTGGCCAAAACTTAAACAAACCACTATGACAAAATGGAAAGATAAGAAAGTTTGACATAAGGCAATATCCGAATTACAACCCTAATAATCCGGAGAACAGAAACGACAACAAAATAAGCCACCAAAAGCTTCTCTCTTGCTAACTAAGGAACGGAGCGTCCTCCCATTTTATCAAAACTGGCATCTCAGCCACTGAGCTTCGCATCAGTATTGTCCAGACCATTGCCAACTTCAATATCATCAACCTTAGTCAACAAGTCCCAATAGGATTCGAGTGCTTCTGTTATCAGGCCTGATCCCCACAAAGTGTGCTTCTGGGTCTTGTATTTCCGGCTTACCACAAACCAACCACCTCACTTTCTTTGTGATTCAAAGCAAAACAGGTTAGAATGGACTCAGTCGGTCCTCATTATTAACAACATCTTTTTTTCTTTTTCTTTTTCATTTTTTTTCTTTTTCATTTTTTTCCATTCTTTTTTTTTGCTTTTATGTTGTGGTCGAATCTTATGGAGATTGCCTACGTATCATGACCCCGCATGAATCAGACCTTGCGTAGTTCGGACAAAATGAAAGGTAACAACAATGAGACATTTTTTTCTTTATCGATTTTCATAATAAAACAAACTGGGTTTCAAAGGTTGAAAGATGACCAACAAACTCAAAAATCAAACAACCCACATATTCTAGTCAAAAGATTTACAACCTTAAAACAAAAGTCCAGCTCCCTTTCTCCGTTTGACAAATGCAACCAAACGGTTATTTTTGCAAATGTGGCCCTTTCCAAATCTCACATGAATTTTGAGGCCGGGGAGGATTATTTTATGACACTTTACAAACTTGTCCGTTCTTTTATGAAAATAGCCTTTCGATAACTGAAAGATACTCTAAGGATATTTCGGCAAGAACGGTTTAAGACACTGACCAAAAGCCCAAACGGTATTCTCCTGACCGCTGACTCTTTGTTTTTTTTTTCAAATTACAATAAAACCTGGTGTTGCAAACACGGACCTTCAGCGCCTCGGGGACGAAGATTTTTAAGGCTGTGTGGGTCAACTGGACCAAATCTAAAACAATGACCCAAAGGTGGCTGCTTATGCAAAGTCAGCCCTCCGACGTCCCTTTCGGGAACATTCGGCTATTTATGACAAAACAGCATCACCCGACTTATTTATGACCCAAAAGGTAGCTGTTTATGCAAAGTCAGCCTTCCGACATCCCTTTCGGGAACATTCGGCTATGTCTTGACAAAACAGCGTCACCCGACTTCTTTATGATGAATTTAAAAATTGACATATATAAATATATATATATATATTGCTATACTTTTTTTTTATTTTTTTATTTTTGCAAAAGGGGAGGTTGGACATCACCCGACTTATTTATGACAAAATTTAAAATTTTGACATGTTTTTTTTTTTATTTATTTGTTTTTTTGGCTATTTTAGCAAAAGGTGGGGTTGGATCCGATGAGGGTTGCCTACGTATCTCACATCCTGTGAGAATCAAACCCGCGTAGTTCGGGACATTAAACAAATTATTTTAAAACACAACTCTTTTTTTTAATTTTTAGCATTTCAAGCAAAATAAATGAATAAAATAAAAAAACTATTAAAAAAATAACATATTTTCGCTTCCATTGGCAAATAAACTATTTTGAAATAAAAATCAAGACTCTTTTTCTTTTCCCATAAGAGAACAAACTATTTTATTTTTTCTATTTTTGAAAACGAGACAGAACAACATTTTTTTTTCCTATTTTTCCTTTGCTTTTAGTAAAACAAATTAATACGACATTTTTATTATTATTTTCACAAAATTTCAGCAGAGTTCGACGGTATTTGGGCATTGGGGTTTCCAAAAAATAAACAATTAACTCCCTAACCGCTATTTTTTTTTTCAATTTCACAATATTCCTAATATTCAAACACCGGTCGGCATGCGGACGCAAGACAAATAAATGCACCAAAACAAATAGGATGCATCAGGATGGTCTTTTCATATCAGGTTGCTAGTCCTAGACGGACCCAACACCCGTGTTGAGTCCCCTAAGTCAAATGCAACGTGATGCAAATAAGCGTTCCTACTAGGGATCCGGCATGAAGTCACGTTATTTTATGTTCAAAACCTGGGTCGGTGTTCTAGACTGTGTGCCCGAGCGGACAACTCGAGTCGAGGAGGGGCAACTTACCGGGAACCAAAAGGCCATCCGGCTTCGTAACTTATCCGAGCCTCTTTTTTATTTCAGGGTATGACACTAACAGAATAGGGAGTCTCAACCAGTAAGCACATCCCCGGAGGTGAAGAGAGAAGGGTTCGGCACAGTTTATATATACAGTCAAATAATATCAAAGCGGTAAAAGCAGCATTTAGCACATTAGGCTCAAACATGTAAAAATCAGATAAAGCCAAATATAACAATTTATCTAAGCTCGAATCTCTAACCCCGAACCAGTGGTTCTGGGTTACTATTCCCCAGCAGAGTCGCCAGAGCTGTCACACCTCCTTTTTCTGCCCCCGCGAGGGGCGTAGGAGTTTTTTCCAATTAAAGGACAATCGAAACGGGATTTGTTTGTTTATTTCAGAGTCGCCACTTGGGAGATTTAGGGTGTCCCAAGTCACCAATTTAATCCCGAATCGAGGAAAAGAATGACTCTGTATTACAGTCCGCGAACCAGAAATCCGGATAAGGAATTCTGTTAACCCGGGAGAAGGTGTTAGGCATTCCCGAGTTCCGTGGTTCTAGCACGGTCGCTCAACTGTCATATTCGGCTTGTTTATCTGATTTTATACAATTATGAGCTCATGTGCAAATTTTAACTCTTAACCGTTGTCATTATTATTATTTTTTAGAATTGCAACGTCGTAAAAATGTGTCTCGAACCACACCGCAATCAATGCACCCATGGTTGTTGACACATTTTGACTCCGTTGAGATTTGGATTTGGGCCGCATAAATGCGCACCCGAGTTTAGGGATGTAGTATTATTAAAATCGTGCCTAAAGAATCTAACGCTTTATTACTTTGGAGAAGGCCATGGACACGCATTATTAAAATCGTGCCTAAAGAATCTAACGCTTTATTACTTCAATTAAACATTTATTGAGGGCCCCGCAATTGGTGCGTTTTATTGGGCGAGGCTCATCTCATTCTTATTTTTTTTAAAAGGAATTTGCAACGTCATGGACACGCATCTCGAACCACGTCACAATCAATGTACCCGTGATTAGAGACACATTTCGACTCCGCTGAGATTTGGATTTGGGTCACATAAATGTGCACCCGAGCTTAAGAAAGTAAGATTAATTAAGACGTGTCCTAAAGAAACTAGCGTGTTGTTATTTTGAGTAAGGCCGTGGAGTTCACTAAGCGGCCTATCCCGAGTTCTAAGTAATTAACACATACATTTTTGTGAGGGCCCCGCAATTTGCATTTTTATTTAGCGAGGCTCGTCTCATTATTATTATTTTTTAAAAAAAAAAAATAATCTTAGAATGACTACATTTTTTTATTTTTCGTTTTCTCTAAAATAAATGAAGAAAAGGTCGTACTTTATTTACATACTTTCGAGTTATTATAGTCAAATTTCGAAAGTGAGTCGTTCAAAGAGTTTACATGGACAACGGATATAATGTTCTATATACAGACAGTAAAAGAAAGAAAAGACTAAATTAAACTACAACTTCAAATCTTTCTCATTTTTTTGCATTCATGCTTCGTGTGGCTTACAAGATGAACCAGTGTATCAGTTTGTGTACCTGGTATTTGGAAAGCAAGGAAAGAAGATGAAGATCAGTAGAAGCAGCAGTGGTGTAAATACACAGCAACCCAGCAGCAATTCGACCCAGATTCAAGGCGCAGAAAACTTTGAAGAAAATCGAACAACTCAATAGAACAAACCCAAAAGTATGTAAACAAACTAAACAGCAACAACCCACGCGTGTATTAAAACCCGAAACTAAACTCGTTTCTCACTTTGTTTTTGTTTTCTCTTTTTAAACTCTATCACACTCTCTTCAGATTTTCAGAACGTATTTCTCTCTCCAAAATGTTCTCCCCAATATCTCCTCTTTTATTCTGAAATTTTTTATCTCTCCCCAAAATTCTGCTAAAAAAATCTCCTCCCCAAATTCAATCCCCTCATCCCCCCTTATATACAAAGCAAGACCCCCTTTTACCTCTTTTCCCTTTAACTTTTATTATTACCCACACTTTTACTTTAGTAAAAGTAGTCAACGTGGGCCCCCGTGTTCCCTCTTTTTGAAAAGTAGTCAAAGTGGGCCCCCATGTTCCCTCTTTTTGAAAAGTAATCAAAGTGGGCCCCCTGTTCTCTCTTTTTGAAAAGAAGACATCATTATCCACCTTTTCTTTTTTGCTTTTATCATTACGTCTTGTCCCCCACCATAATTAAATAATCTGCAATTGGTTAATTCCTGTATTACCCCTAAAACTACTGTTACTGCCCTGATTCAAAATCTGTTATAACTTCCAAAATTTGTCCAAATAACAATTATCGCACATTTAAATAGCAATTAACTATAAAAATCACACAATTTAGACGTTAAATGCTAAAAATGCAATGTACATTATTTTTATGATTTTGTAAAACAAACTTAAATAAATACTAAATGCAAATGCGACATATTTTTGTAATTTTTTATTAATTTAACCAATAAACACGCACAGACAGAAATACAAATAATTATCAAAAATGCCACAAAAATTCTAAAATTGCACACAAAGGAAAATTATTTTATTTTGGATTTTTTTGGAGTAATTCTCTCATAGGGCAAAAATCACGTGCTTACAGTATTTTCTGTATTTTCAGGAAAATTCTCGAAGTTGTTGGATACAAGTTGGGCGCACGAGCACTAGCAAAGGAGAGCAACCTGGAAGAACGTCAGCAAAGGGCGGTGGGAAGCGGTGCGTGAACGTACAACTACATCGAGTACAGCAAATCAACACAGGTTTGATTCTCGGAAGTTGGTACCTCCTGTTCTACTATTTCCCTTTTGGTGTTAGCTAAATTGATGTTACTTTAGTTCACAATAGTTCAATCATTCAACTAGTGTACTAGTAGTCACTTGTTTCCTTCTAGTTCGTTTCGTTGTCCGTTGTGCACTAGCGAGTCTTCTTTAGATTGTCATAGGTGTAATGGCTGCAGTCTGGGATGATAGATTAGGGGCATGTCCTCGGGTGGGGCAAAGTGTGGGGCCGGGGTCAGGGGGTGGGATGGGAAGCAGGGGAGGTAGAGGGGGCAAGAGAGCCTATAGGTTGAGAATCGGGTCATGGAACATAGGTTCACTAACTAGTAAGTCTATAGAGTTGGCGAAGATCCTTCAGAAGAGGAAGATTAATATAGCTTGTGTCCAGGAGACTAGGTAGGTTGGATCGAGGGCGAAAAACGCGGATGGGTATAAGTTATGGTACTCTGGAGTCCGGAGGGGTAAGAATGCAGTGGGTATCCTGGTAGATAGCCATTTTAGAGAGTCGGTGGTAGAGGTCAGGCGGGTGAATGACAGACTAATGACTATTAAATTGGTGGTGGGTGAGTGTACTTTAAATGTCATTAGCGCGTACGCGCCGCAAGTAGGCTTGGATGAGGAGATTAAAAGGCGCTTTGGGAGGGGTTGGATGACATCGTTCGTAGTATTCTGCCTTCTGAGAGGTTACTCATAGGAGGAGATTTCAATGGTCATATTGGGTCATCTGTAGGTGGTTATACTGAGGTACATGGCGGCTTTGGTTTCGGGGAGCGGAACGGAGAGGGCAATTCGTTGTTGGACTTTGCCAAGGCATTCGATCTAGTGATTGCGAACTCAAGTTTTTCGAAGTGGGAGGAGCATTTGGTTACTTACCAAAGTTCGGTGGCGAAAACTCAGATTGAATATCTCCTCCGTAGGAGATGCGACAGAAGGTTGTGCAAGGATTGCAAGGTTATCCCAGGTGAGACCCTTGCAACGCATCATAGGCTTTTGGTGATGGACATTGGTATTATGATAAGGAGGAAGAAGAGGTCAGTACGAGGCCGCCCGAGGATTAGGTGGGGCGCTTTGACTAAGGATAAAGCTCAGGAGCTAGAAGAAAGGTTATCGGCAATGGGAGCTTGGAGAAGTAGTGGGGACGCGAACACTATATGGTCTACGACGGCGGACTGTATAAGGAAGGTGGCGAGAGAGGTGTTAGGGATATCTTTGGGATGCACCGGTAGCCACAAAAGAGACTGGTGGTAGAATGCAATTGTCCAAGGTAAAGTGGAAGCAAAGAAGGCGGCTTACCTACGGTTAATAAGGAGAACTGGCGAGGAAGAGAAGCGAGCGAACAAGGAGAGGTATAAGGTAGCTAGGAAGGAGGCGAAGATGGCAGTAACAGAGGCTAAGACGGCAGCTTTCGCTCATCTGTATGAGGAACTAGGTAACAAAGGCAGGGAGAAGAAGTTATTCCAACTCGCTAAGGTGAGAGAGAGGACGACTTAGGATCTGGACCAAGTGAGGTGCATAAAAGATGATGACGAAAAAGTTTTGATGGGGGATGACCAGATTAAGAGGAGATGACAGACCTACTTTCATAAACTTTTAAATGAAGAAGCGGATCAGGATATTGTACTAGGTGAATTGAGGAATGCCGGCAGTCCCCATGAATTAAGTTATTGTAGGGACATTGAGCTCAATGAGGTCATGGAGGCAATTCGTAAGATGAGAAGGGGCAGAGCTACCGCACCAAACGAAATTCCAATTGAACTTTGGAGGTGAGTGGGTAGAGCAGGCTTAGAATGGCTTACTGGGTTGTTTAATATTATATTCAAGACTAATAGGATGCCTGAAGAGTGGAGGTGGAGTACAATGGTTCCGTTGTATAAGAACAAAGGCGATATTCAGAGCTGTAACAACTATAGGGGTATCAAATTATTGAGTCATACCATGAAAGTCTGGAGAGAGTGGTAGAAATGAGAGTGCGAAGGACTGTGTCTATTTCAGACAACCAGTTCGGGTTCATGCCGGGGCGATCTACCACAGAAGCTATCCACCTTATTAGGAGGATGGTGGAACAATACAGGGATAAGAAGAAGGATCTCCACGTGGTGTTTATTGATCTAGAGAAAGCGTACGACAGGGTTCCTAGGGAGGTCTTATGGAGCTGCTTAGAGGTTAAAGGGGTCCCGGTTGCCTACATTATGGTGATTAAAGACATGTATGATGGAGATAAGACTCCGAGCATATTCCGATTGTTACGGGGTTGCAGCAAGGGTCTGCGATCAGCCCTTTCCTATTTGCCCTGGTGATGGACGCACTAACTCATCATATTCAAGGGAAGGTTCCATGGTGCATGCTATTTACTGATGACATAGTTCTAATTGACGAGACACGAGGCGGGGTCAACGAGAGGCTAGAGGTTTGGAGACAGACACTTGAGTCTAAAGGCTTCAGGTTGAGCAGGACGAAGACGGAATACCTCGAGTGCAAATTTGGGGCCGAGTCGACGAAAGCGGGAGGGGAAGTGAGGCTTGACTCCCAAGTTATTCCTAAGAGGAGTAGTTTCAAATACCTTGGGTCAGTTATTCAGGGGGTCGGGGAGATCGAAAAGGATGTCACACACCGTATAGGGGTGGGGTGGATGAAGTGGAGGTTAGCGTCGGGAGTCCTGTGTGACAAGAATGTACCACTGTTACTAAAAGGTAAGTTTTATAGAGCAGTGGTTAGGCCTGCCATGTTGTATGGGACCGAGTGTTGGCCGGTTAAGAACTCACACATCTAGATGATGAAAGTAGCAGAGATGAGGATGTTGAGGTAGATGTGCGGGCATACAAGAATAGATAAGATTAGGAATGAAGATATTCGAGAGAAGGTGGGCGTGGCCCCCATGGAGGACAAGATGCGGGAAGCAAGACTCAGATGGTTCGGGCACATTCAGAGGAGGAGCACTGATGCACCAGTGAGGAGGTATGAACGACTGTTGTGGTGGGCACGAGGAGAGGTAGAGGGAGACCTAAGAAGTATTGGGGCGAGGTGATCAGGCAGGACATGGCACAACTTAGGATTACTGAGGACATGGCCCTTGACAGGGAATTGTGGAGGTCGAGCATTAAGGTTGTAGGTTAGGGGAAGTTGTGAATATTTCTACAGTGCACTAGAGTGAGACTAGCCAGTTAGGAGTTAGTCTTAGGATGCTACTGGTCAGCTATTAATGCAGGGCTTTATCTGCTGGATAATATTATACCTTCCATCTTTTTCGTATTTCCTATATTTCTAATATTGCTGTTATTTTGTTATTTTATGGTATGTTATTTTATTATGAGTCTATTGATAGTACTAATATATCGTCTCTTGTTGCTTTCTTGAGCCGAGGGTCTCCTGGAAACAACCTCTCTGCCCCTCGGGGTAGGGGTAAGTTCTGCGTACATATTACCCTCCCCAAACCACACTTGTGGGATTATATTGGGTCGTTGTTGTTGTGATCATCGATTATTGACAATTTTTATGATTAGTCAAGGAAGTTATATCTTCCGTTTTGGTAAAAAAAACATTTACTTGGAAAATATTATTGTCAAACAGCAAAAAATGGTTTATTGTTTTTAAAAAAAATATGTTCTTTCTTACCAAACACACGTGTCTAGAATTATCATGCTTAATCAAAAATTCTTATATATATACGGTGTACATCAAGCTTGCATAGCATTTAAATTTGCAAGAGCAAAACTTCAGCTGATTATGAGAGGTGAGTTTGGCTAGTTGTATTATATTTTATATAATCTCAATTTTATGTATAGAACTCTATCCCGTCAAATTAATAAATGAGTTTTTGCATTTTCATACTACTTTAGTTTAGTAGTTGTTCCCCTATTGAAATCTCTATTACAAAAGGAATCACAATGACAACTTTTGACATATGAATCTCAAACCCATGTAGTACTTACTATTTTTATTTGGGTGAAAAAATAATTATGAACTCTATCTTTCGCTAATAGTGTGTGTAAAAATATATATACACACACTCATATTCAAGGGCAAGAACAACTTAATGTACAAAGCATCACACATTGACGTAGAATTCGGGAAAGAATGATATCTCAAGCGATATGATATAGATAACGTGCGCTAATATAACTCATATTAGATGTTAAAATATCCACAAGGGAAAAAGTCACCAAACAACTTGAAGCCACTACTTGTAAAGTCAATTCCCATGCATAAATGAAAAACTACTTGAAGCCACTACTTGTAAACTCTATCTTCTGTAGGCTACAATTTTTGTAGTAATTGAAAAAACAAACGTGTTCAAGCGACTGAAACAAAAATTCAAAATCCAACAACCAACCTTGGATTTCTTTTCTTTTAAATGTTCCTTTACCTAGGGGCAAAGCTAGAAAGTAATATACGGTCCAGCCGAATTCGATATTTTATATTAAAAAATTCACTAAATATGTACACTCGATATCGTTATCCTAAAATTTAGAAATCATAAAGTTGAAATACTCGCTCCGTTACTTTGGGTTTCAAAGACTGAAAATTTGCAAGGAGGAGAAAGAAATAAAGGAAACAAAGGGAACCGCGTAGCAGCAGGAAAACGATCTCATTTATGCAAAGTGCAAACTCTGATTTATTTAATTTATAGGGAAAATAAAAAACATAAATTGCAAAAATGGAATCTAATCCTATATTCAATTACCTTGATACAAGATTTCAAACCGCGACCTGGAGATAGGGCTGTTGAACTACTGTACTGCTTTCAATAAATGAACTTTATTCAATAAAAAAAATTAGATATACAAGAGACGTTTTTTCTAGATGTTTTGTCCAATTTTTCACTTAGACAACCAAAACTTTCTATTTTTGGGGCCCTTTCATAGAGGCAAATTCATTCAGTCTAATATTTAATAAAAATGTGCCAACTCCTGATGGAAACTGTGTCTAAATGTTCTTCCTTTTCTCCATTGACGTACAATTGATATGGGTTACACAGTGATAAGGGCACAAGATACGCAATAAAATAAAATAAAAACAGCTCGGTGCACGAAGCATCCCACATTCATGCAAGATCGGGGGAAGGGCCGCACCCTAAGGGGGTATGATGTAGACAGTCTACCCTAATGCAAGCATCAGTGGCTTATTTTACGGCTCGAACCCATGACCTATAGATTATACGGAACAACATTACCATTACACCACGGACACCTCCAAATCAGACAGGCAGCCGCTCAGCCTCCTTTTTAGGATGTTCAGGTACTTCGGGAGCACAATATATCATGTATTTATAGAAGCATAAACTAACGCAGAAGCTCAAAGAACTAACAATTCTCCGTCCACCATGTAAACAAGAACTTGCATTACTAATTCCAGCAATAAGTCTTTTTCCACGATATCATATGATACGTGCATGAAGTGACCAAACACATAAGAAATATGTGGTGCAACCTAGTAATAGAGCGAGATATCCATAACTGCTGCAGTCATCTCTTGGGAGGGTGGAATAACTAATCTCGGGATAATTAATTAATCCTGAGAAAACTTCTTTCCAACCAAACAATCCCTCATAGTAATAGTACGGTAGTATGTTGGCATGAGTCACTTATGGTAATAGCCATAATTAAGCGGTAACTTTTTAATTTAATTAGTAGACATTCCTTTTAATTGCCGGGTAAGAATAGCCATAATTAACGTGTAATTCTTTTATTATTATTTGAAGTCATTCCTTTCATTGCCAGGGTAGGAATAGCCATAGTTGACGTGTAATTTTTATTTTGTAGTCATTCCTTTCATTGCCCGGGTAGGTCCGTCGGAATAGTCATAAGCCCAATATTAAGTTATTAACGTGTAATTCCTTTTTTTATTTTTTTATTTTTTTTTATTTTGTAGTCATTCCTTTCATTGCCCGTGCAGGAATAGCCATAATGTGATAATCCGCCGTGTCATCATGCCATATAGGCGCCATTTGGCATACATTAATGTCATGCAGAAGCTTACATAAGAAGAAGGCTAGCATTTGTGAGAAGATTCTAGAGAGGTATGGACATTTCCTTAGGAAGAACCTAGATCCTTATGGATTTGCTAGGAAAGTCCTTGGAATCTTCTAGGCTTGTAGAGAATTCTAGAAAAAAGCCCTTATCTTGTAAATATCAAGGACTTGTGCAATAATTAATATTTACACACTAGCCCCTAGGAAATTAGTATATAAAGGGTCATTCATTTGTAATTCACCAAGCAAACAATTCAAGTTCTCTCTAATACAAAGCTTCCTTTAACAATTCTCTTGTATTCTTTCTTCCATTCTCTTAGCGATCTTGAGTGTCGTAAGGCTGACTTGACATAGCAAGAACGTGAGCAAATTGTGCAAGATCGTGAGCGAGTCGTCAAGTGCCGCACGTGTACTTAGTTAACAACTAAGGACGTGACAACGTGGTATCAGAGCGAAGGTTTCAACTAAGGGAATGGCGAACGACAGAGAAATTAACACTGCCAATATCCAAGCCAACGTCATCCAGGATGCTGCTGGCAAGATCGGTCGTAGCAAAAAGAGGAATTCCACCAACAAGAGCCAGGAGGTGCCACCTGAGGTTGTGTCAAAAGAAGGGCTTACATTCCAAGAACCATCTGCCACTGAGGCAAGCGAGGATGAAGCGGAGGTCCTTCTAAAGGACGTCTCACTCGGTAAAGAGTGGGTTATGAAGATGAACGCGGGGATGGACACCGTGGAGATCTTTGGCCAACGCTTGGGGAAGGTGGAAGGCACCCTTAACGTTCTTGATGGGCACACTCTTGAAGAGATTGAGAGTATCCGAAATGACTTGGAGGGACATACACAGATTGAGATGGAACTAAGGCAAACCATCATTGCCTTAGAGTGCAGACTCATGGAGGCTTTGAAGACTATCGATGCTACGAAGGCAAAGATAGAGTCACTCGAGGAGCATGTTAATGCTGGTGTGACCGAGGTAGCCAGTAATGCTGTGGTGACGAGGGAGGCCAAGATCGAGGCTCCCAAACCCCCGGTGTTCAAAGGTGTTCGTGATGCACAAGAAGTGGAAAACTTCCTTTGGCACTTGGAGAACTACTTCAGGCACGGTAAAGTGAGGGACGACGAGGCCAAGATCAATACTGCGGTATTGTACCTCTCAGAGACTGCCATGCTATGGTGGAGAAGGAAGATGGCCGACGTGGATTAAGGTCTATGTACTATTACCACATGGGATCAGTTCAAAGCGGAGTTCAAGCGACAGTTTTTTCCAAACAATGTCTTGTATGAGGCAAGACGTAAGCTTAGGGAATTAAAGCAAACAGGGAGCATACGTAACTATGTCAAGGAATTCAATACCCTTATGCTTCAAATTCCCAACCTGACCAATGATGACTTGTTGTTCCACTTCATGGACGGGTTGCAAAATTGCGCTAAGAAAGAGTTGCAACACCGACAAGTTACTGATATAGACCAAGCCATAGTGGAGGCCGAATCATTGATGGACTTCAGGCATGACAAGCACGACAAAGGCAATGGCAATGAGTCAAAGGTTAACAATGTCAAAGGTGGGGGAGACCGTGGCAAAGGCAAGGAGATACAACAACAATACTCCAAGACTCAAGATTTCAAAAAGTCGAGTGGCCATCAGGGCTACGCCGAGAAGAAGGCACAGGTCGAGAAAAAGGGATGCTATATATGCGGAGGCCCACATGGCTTCAGGAATTGTCCTGACCTCAAGAGCCTCAGTGCCATGGTACATGAGCAGAAGGAGCAGCCACAAGGAGAGAGTCCGGGAACCACACAGTTGGGTATGATCGGATTATGTGGTGCTGTCACGAAGCAAGCTATCCAACCTACCGAGAATGACAATCAGTACGTGGATCTCACCATCAATAACAAGCCCGCTCGTGCAATGGTGGACACTGGAGCAACTCATAATTTTGTGACTAAGGTTGCCGCAAAGAGACTGGAATTGAAGCTTGCTCCAACCAACTCTCGCGTCAAGACCGTGAATGCCGAGATACAGATTGCTCGTGGGGTAGCTAATGGAGTTGGTGTCAAATTGGGAACTTGGAAAGGTATGACAAACTTTACCGTAACCGCTATGGATATCTTTGATATCATATTGGGGAAAGAGTTCTTTAGACATTGTCATACTTTAATCGACCCCTACCTCCAACGTCTCTTGGTTATGGAGCGAGAAGGAGCTTGCATGGTACCTACAGTGACTATGCCACACAGACAGATCCAAGCACAACTCTCAGCTATGCAGGTTGTCAAGGGGATCAAGAAGGGGGAGCCCACGTTCGTGGCAACCATTGCAAGTCTAGAGGAAGATAAGAATTTTCAAGAGATAGTGCCGCCTTGCATAGAGAAGTTGATTGATGATAACAAAGATGTCATGCCCGAGGAGTTGGCTAAGCACTTGCCGCCTAGGCGAGAGGTGGATCACAAGATTGAGTTGGAGCCAGGGGCTAAACCACCTGCATTTGCCCTATATCGTATGGCACCGCCCGAGCTGGAGGAGCTCAAGAAGCAATTGAAAGAGTTGTTGGATGCTAGTCACATTCACCCATCAAAGGCACCTTTCGGCGCACCAGTATTGTTCCAGAGGAAGAAGGATGGATCGTTGTGCTTGTGCATAGACTACCGAGCACTTAATAAGGTTACAGTAAAGAATAAGTACCTGACCCCACTCATTGCTGATTTGTTCGATAGACTTGGGCAAGCCAAGTACTTTACCAAGGTGGATCTTCGAAAGGGCTACTATCAGGTTCACATTGCAGAAGGGGATGAGCCAAAGACAGCATGTGTGACGAGATATAGAGCCTTTAAGTGTTTGGTGATGCCCTTCGGCTTAACCAATGCACCGGCCACATTTTGCACCCTTATGAACAAGATCTCCCATCCCTACCTTGATCAGTTCGTGGTAGTCTACCTAGACGACATAGTCATCTGCAGCAACACCTTGGAGGAGCACATGGAGCACTTAAGGAAGGTTTTCCAAGTCTTGCAATAGAACGAGCTATACATCAAGAGGGAGAAATGTGAGTTTGCGCAATCAAATGTGCACTTCTTGGGCCATGTCATTAGCAATGGCGAGCTACGCATGGACGATGCTAACGTACGTGTTATCCAAGAGTGGGAGGCACCCATAAAGGTAACTGAGTTGAGATCCTTCCTTGGCCTTGTTAACTACTATCGTCGGTTCATCAGTGGATACTCAGCAAAGGCCACACCATTGACTGAGTTGCTAAAGAAGAACAGACCATGGGTTTGGACGGAGCATTGTCAAAAGGCGTTTGAAGGCCTTAAGACAGCTGTAACAGAGGAGCCAGTCTTGGCGTTACCTGACTTTGCCAAGACATTTGAGGTGCACACAGATGCCTCAGACTTTGCCATTGGGGGTGTCCTGATGCAGGATAAGCATCCCACAACATTTGAGAGCCGCAAGTTAAATGAGACGGAGCGGCGTTACACGGTGCAAGAGAAGGAAATGACTGCCATTGTGCAGTGACTTCGTACATGGAGACATTATCTGCTCGGGTCGAGGTTCGTGGTCAAGACTGATAATGTGGCTACTAGCTACTTTCAGACACAGAAGAAGCTTACACCAAAGCAGGCTAGGTGGCAGGATTTCTTGGCCGAGTTTGATTATGCGCTGGAGTATAAGCCGGGAAAAGGTAATGTTGTAGCCGATGCCTTGAGCCGGAAAGCCGAGCTTGCTGCAATCACTTCAGCGAGATGGGACATTCGGGAGGCTATAAAAGAAGGCATGCAGCATGATCTAGCAGCCAAACAGCTTATCGCTTTAGCCAACAAAGGCAAGACGAGACAGTTTTGGATAGAAGACGGCCTAATACTTACCACAGGTCGGCAGGTCAACGTGCCTAAGTTTGGAGACATTAGACGGTGGATCATAAGGGAGAGTCATGATACAATGTGGGCTGGTCATCCAGGCCAACGTCGCACCAGGGCCTTAGTTGAGTCAGTCTACTATTGGCCACGCATGCGAGATGATATAGAATGTTATGTGCAAACTTGTCTTGTATGTCAGTAGGACAAGGTGGAGCAACAACAGTCCGGAGGACTTTTGGAGCCACTACCAGTTGCAGAGCGTCCATGGGAGAGGGTGACTATGGACTTTATTATTTGCCTACCGAAGTCCGATGGTTATGTACTATTATAGTGGTCGTGGATAGATTTTCCAAATATGCCACCTTCATGCCCGCCTCACCGGGCTGCACAGCTAAGGAAGCCGCCAAGCTATTCTTTAAGAACGTGGTAAAGTATTGGGGCTTACCAAGGCATATCATCAGTGATCGAGAACCCCGCTTCACTGGGAACTTTTGGAGAGAGTTGTTCGACATACTTGGCACGGAACTGCACTTTTCTACAAGTTTCCACCCACAAACGGATAAACAAATAGAACGGGTCAATGCCTTACTAGAATGCTACTTGAGGCATTATGTAAGCGCGCATCAAAAAGATTGGGCAAGGCTCCTAGACATTGCCCAATTCTCTTATAACTTACAACGGAGTGAGTCCACGGGGCGGACACCATTTGAGCTAGACACAGGCCAACAACCACAAACTCCACATTCATTACCAGCCCCGTTCGAGGGAAAGAGTTTGGGGGCTTATCATATGGCCAAAGGATGGGAGGAGCAGCTCGACACTGCTAAGTCTTACTTGGATAAGGAAGCTAAGAAGATGAAGAAGTTTGCGGACCGTAAGCGGCGTCCCACAGACTATAGAGTTGGGGACATGGTCATGGTGAAGTTTAACCCAAGACAGTTCAAGGCACTACGGGGCATGTATCAGAATCTGATTCGCAAGTATGAGGGGCCATTTAAGATCGTCGCCAAGGTAGGCAAGATCTCATACAAGCTTGACATGCCATCGTATCTTAAGATCTACCCTGTCTTCCATGCAAGCATGCTTAAGCCATATCATGAAGATAAGGATGATCCGAGTAGGGGCCAATCAAGTCGAGCGCCAATGACTATCACCGCCTCGCATGATCGGGAGATTGAGGCTATCATAGATTACCAGGCCAGGCGAAAACAAGGGCAAAAAGCCACCGCTATGTTCCTCGTCCATTGGAAAGGGCAATCACCGGAAGAGGCCACATGGGAATGATATGAAGACTTGTGGCAATTCAAAGATAAGATCCGAGAGTTTATGCAGCAGCATTGCGCCGCGGTCGTCGCAATATTGGGTGGGGGAGAGTGTGATAATCCGCCATGTCATCATGCCACATAGGTGCCATTTGGCATACATTAATGCCATGTGGAAGCTTACATAAGAAGAAGGCTAGCATTTGTGAGAAGATTCTAGAGAGGTATGGACATTTCCTTAGGAAGAACCTAGATCCTTATGGATTTACTAGGAAAGTCCTTGGAATCTTCTAGGCTTGTAGAGAATTCTAGAAAAAGCCTTTATCTTGTAAATATCAAGGACTTGTGTAATAATTAATATTTACACACTAGCCCCTAGGAAACTAGTATATAAAGGGTCATTCATTTGTAATTCACCAAGCAAACAATTCAAGTTCTCTCTAATACAAAGCTTCCTTTAACAATTCTCTTGTGCTCTTTCTTCCATTCTCTTAGCGATCTTGAGTGTCGTAAGGCTGACTTGACATAGTAAGAACGTGAGCAAGTTGTGCAAGATCGTGAGCGAGTTGTCAAATGCCGCACGTGTACTTAGCTAACAACTAAGGACGTGACAATAAGCCCAAATTAACGTGTAATTTTTTTGTTTTGTTTGTAGCCATTCCTTTCATTGCCCGGGCAGGAATATTATGTATTTTTTGCTTAATTAGAAGCGTATGGTATGTCTATAAATAAACCTTTGCTGAGAAAAGGAAAAAAAATATTAAGACAAACACACATTTCTCATCAAGTCTCATTTTGTTATTACATTTTTAGCAAGATGAATCTTGAACAGAAGATGTGGCATGCTCTCTTTTTGCTTGTTTATGTTATTTCCGCGATATTTTTGCGATGGGAAGGTTCATTTAATGTGGTTGGAAAAGCTAGACTAAGTTGCTACACTATAGCTGCTCTCATGTTTTTTTCCATTAACTCTACTTTTTTTTTTGGTAACAAATGTGAATATTACCATAACAACCAAAAATAATTTTTACACCTTGCTTTTCCTATTTCTTTTTTCCCTATATTAAGGTTGTAGGTTAGGGGAGAGTTGTGAATATTTCGACAGCACAATAGAGTGAGACTAGCCAGTTAGAAGTTAGACTAAGAATGTCATTGGTCGTCTATTGATGCAGGGCTTTACCTTCTAGTTTTACTATACCAGCCATCTATTTCGTATTTCGTATTCTGTGTTTCATATCTCTTGTATATTGCTGTTATTTTATTATGCATTTTTATGGTACTAATATATCGGCTCCTGTTGCTTTTTTGAGCCGAGAGTCTCCTGGAAACAGCCTCTCTACCCTTCGGGATAGGGGTAAGGTCTGCGTACATATTACCCTCCCCAGACCCCACTTGTGGGATTATACTGAGTCGTTGTTGTTGTTGTACTATTTCCAATCTATCTACAATCTCTTTCCTAATTTGTTCATATACAAGGTATATGCTTACATTTACCTTCCTAATTATTTTCCAGTTCCTTGCTTGCCAGGTATCAGTGGCGTACGATACCCTCTCACATAATGCTTACAAAAAAATATTTTATGGACAAGGAGTTTGAACCCAAGACCTCTCACATAATATTGAAATGTTTTATTACAGGTGGTGTCACTTTTAATAGTTTTATCTTGTATTTCTATTTTACTTATTATTTTTATATATATAAATAGTAAAAAAATTCGACGAAGCGATGTCCTGTGACACCGCTTGCCACCATGTAAATCCACCCCTGTCAGGTGTAATACAGCATGGCACCCCATACATTAACTCTACTGTTATTCGCGCAAGAACTAAGAAAAAAGTATCTTGATATCGTGCACCCAAGAAGTACAGTTATTGTGTCTAAATATGCTCGTGCATGCAACAATGTTGGATCATTTGTGGGACTGTGGGTCGGAATGATAGTAAACAGCCAAGAATCCATTGGCCTATTAATACATATGTTTCTTCCTCTCTTTTTTTCTTCTAAAATATGGACCATTTGTGTCATCCTTGCGCATGAGGCTATGCTACCAATTTTATCGGATGTCTCCGAAGGAACCATATGTTGATTACCACCAAGGGTTCAAAAAAGGAAAAAGTTCAAAAGGTCATGTTTAGTGAGAATAGAACCGAGGACCTTACAAAGATTTTGAACCCCTTGACCACTAAACTATACTTTTGGGTTGTATCAAGGGGATTCAAAACATAATATATAGAGGTTAAAAAATAGATTTTGACTAACATATACAGTGTAATATTTTGGCGAAGGGGGTTCGGGTGAACACCCTTCCGCCACCCTAAATCCGCCCCCTGCTCATGCTAATTAAGCCAGTCATGACTAGTGACTTTGGGATTTTTAACTTGTGTGCCGTTACTGTTGGTCTTTATTTGAGGGATTATAAGTGTGGATGACAGACATGGTTGGCAGCAATTATTTGTAGCATTCTGATGGTGCTAAGGAATGTCTTTGAGTTGTGGCCAGATTTGGCAGATAGCCACAATACTATAGGATCGATGAATTTGCTAGCCTTACTGAGGCTGAGACTGATTTGTTAACAATATTGCAATTTTAATTTGAAAGCAGGTTAAATTGGAAAGGTTTCATTTCTTATGTTGTTCTTTCTGTTTGTTAGTTTTCTATGTAAAATGGTTTTCCCTGGAAAAAAAAAAACAAATAAGAAAAGATATACAGATTAATCTTGCAAAATAATGAAAAGAACTAATGCTAACACATAGCCCGTTTGGACATAAAAAAAAAAAAAAAATTCCCTTCTTTCGAAAAATTATGATCAAACACTGATTTCGAAAAAAAATGAAATTTTTTTTCGAAAATATGAGGTTTCTGTATAAAACTTAAAAGGACATTTTATCAAACAATTGTATGCATTCACCAACAAAAGTTAAATAAAGAGCCAAAGGATTAAAACATTAGATTTTTAAATGTATAACACGATCCATGTCAATGTAAAATATAATACTATCAGTATAATTTTAATTGTTATGACAAATTATATAAAACACATGTTATTATATAAATACTGTCACTATATTATATAGTTTAAACTAAAAAATAAAACCATAGTATTTGACTTGTTGTACAATAAATGTAATTTTGACTATCCATCATCAAGATCTAACCAAACAGCACCTTTTCTAAAATTTCCCTCTTTAAAAAGACGCTCTCTTTAACTTTTGTCTTCTTCCACTTCTAGATCCAATACATTTTTAATTATCACTTTTCAAACCCCAATTTTTAATATATTCATTTCCGGTTCGAATCCTACATTTTCAACCGAGTGATCAGAATCAACGGCTTAGATAATTCCCAGCACTTTTTACCCCTTCTTCTTTCCCCTATTTCAAATTCAAATCTCATCATTTCTTCAACGGCTAGTTTCTTTTCTTTTCGTTCTCTTCTCTCTTGTCTAACCCTATCCCTAAAATCCACCATTTTTCTCATGTACTAACGATGAAGCACAACGTACAACAACCAAGAAGCACAATCTTAAGGGAGAATCACGAAGCGATGCCGCCAGCGAGTCCAAACCCTAGCTCTACTACGAAGCAGCAGCAGAAATGGCTAACGCCACCACCGTACCGGAAGAACAAGTCGTCGTCTAAAGAGAATGCTAATCCCAATTCAGATCTGAATTCCTCACCGGCTGTTACCGGTGTGTTAAAGATGAAGAGTCCGTTACCGCCTCGGCACCCTAATTCCAATCCTTTAAAGCGGAAGCTCAGTGTTGAATCGGAGAACGGCGCCACCGTTGCTGCTGGATCTTCTGACTCTGGCGTCAAAGTAATTTCTAGTAAATTTATTGTTCTGACTTTATTGAAAATGTGAATTTCAGGTTTTATTTTTGCTTGAAAATTAATTGATCCTTGTTGATTTTAATGATTTTTTATTAATCTGAATTGTCATTACATCTGATATTTTTTAATAGATGAATTTTAGTTGACTTTTCCGCGAAATGTTGTTTCTGGTGAAGGAATTTCTTGAAAATTAACTGTTTGTTCATGAATTTTCGATTTGATTGAACAGTCTTATTGCTAAATCTGAGGTGAATTTACGAAAAATTGCTCTGAATTTATTGAAAATGTGAATTTCAGTTTGTTTGCTTTTTTTTTTTAATTGAAAATTAATTTCTTTGTTACTTATGATGAAATTTTGATTAAACTGAATGTCATCAATTGTGTGGTACTTTATTTGAGTCCAATATTTCGATGTGATGGACGGATGAATTTTATTAGTCGAAATATTGATCCTACTGAACATATTTGCTGAAAAAATTACTGTTTTGTTTGTGCAAAGTAGTTTAATCTGAGAGCTTATGGTAGTTATGGTAGATCCTGGAATGACTTTGTTGCAATGTTTTCCATGCAAATCAGGTTATAGTGAGGATGAGGCCACCAATCAAGGATGAGGAAGAGGGTGAAACTGTTCTCCAGAAGGTCTCTAATGATTCTTTGTCAATATCGGGACATACTTTTACATTTGACTCTATTGCTGACACCCAATCAACACAGGTAAACATAATGTTTTACTTGTAGAGGAGATAAATTTAACAAGTAATGCATAAAAATTTAAAATAAACATGCTTGATTCTTCCTTATTTTTTATGTTTGCGCTTGATATATTTGAATTTGATTAGTGTGCTCGGTGAGAGATATCAACTAAATGTGATTGGTTCTGCTTTTGCATTGCTCTTTCAGCTAGATATATTTCAGCTTGTGGGAGCTCCTCTTGTTGAAAATTGCCTTGCTGGATTTAACAGCTCAGTATTCGCTTACGGGCAGGTAACTTTAGCCTCATATTATGCGATATGCTAAATATAAACTGCAGGATGCCAAATATTCTACTGTAATCTTTTTTTGCTGACATGTCCCCTTAATCAGACTGGTAGTGGAAAGACATATACAATATGGGGACCAGCCAACGCATTGTTGGAAGAAAACTTGGCAAGTGATCAACAAGGCTTGACACCACGTGTTTTCCAACGACTTTTTGAACGAATTGAGGAGGTGATATTCTGCTGTCTCTCTTATTATATGAATGTTGCTTTTTCCCAGATGTACTGTAGGTTGTATAAGTATTGACTGTCAATTCATTTTCTTTTCAGGAGCAAATTAAGCATTCTGACAAGCAGCTCGTGTATCAATGTAGATGCTCTTTTCTTGAGGTTAGGCAATCTGGATGATTCTTTTGCAATATGTGAAAGGTCATTACATAACTCTTCTAAGTTCTTTAAGTCCCATAACTTGCAGATATACAATGAGCAAATCACTGATTTGTTGGATCCTAGTCAACGAAACCTCCAGGTAGAAGGAACTAACATATAATGATGGATTATTTAGAAGGAAACTACAACATATACTGATATTGCATTCATCATCTCATTTCTGAGAAACTCATATTAATAATCTTTAATTGGCTTCACTTTTCAGATTAGGGAAGATGTGAGGACTGGTGTCTATGTTGAAAATTTGACCGAGGAATGTGTTTCTACCATGAAGGATGTGACAAAGCTTTTGATGAAGGTTCAGACTGCAGCCTTTTTTATTACATTTTATTAGACAGAAGAATAATGCATTCACGTCTAGGTTTTTACAGATAAAAGGACCACGAAACGACAACTGTTGTGCAGTAAATGTTAGCAGTTCGTGAGGTGGCTGCACCACCATTGAAAGATGAGATTACTAAATGGAATTCTATGAAACCTTATCATGGAATAGATAAGAAACAAAAACCTGTTTAGCTACAGATATGTGTGTTTTTTTATGAAACACGACTACATTTTTATTCCTCAGTTCCTTGACATATTGAAATGTCCATGTATTTGAAAGAAACTTGATCTTATCTTCTAGTTTGGAACAATGGGCAGAGCCTTAGGGATTCTCTTACTCCACTGTTTTTCATTGTTGTGATTTCCTAAAAGAGGAAGGGCAAAAGTCTTAATTTCCCTAACTTAACGATCTTGCCTTTTGTTGTTATCTACTTTTTTTTCCTATGGGCAGAGCTTAGGGCTGCAGTTTGTTGTTATCTTTTTTTTTCCCTATTTCAATGTTATGCTTCACATTAAATAGGAGAGGATAACATATTTTGATTTGTCGTCATCCTCTAGGTTTCAACCTGTGTATTTGTTAAGTAGAGTCAGTTATGTAGCAAGTGACATCTGAGATAAGTGTCAAAATTTATTTTTCTTCTACTTCTTTTACTTGTATTTTGGGAGTAGCCTTATGAAAATGGCCTGATGTACTTAGAGGTAGCTAATGGAACTTGCTCAATGAATATTGCAGGGCTTGTCAAACAGGAGAACTGGCGCTACTAGTATAAACGCTGAGAGTTCACGTTCTCACAGTGTATTTACTTGTGTTGTTGAATCACGATGCAAGGTAATAGCTTCTTGTGTCCTTGTGACTATCATCTGATTTATAACGATCCTATAGACCTTTTACGTTTCTTTATTACAACAAATCTAATCTCTATTAAAAATACCAACGACTAAATTATGCATGGTCTGTTCTTTGTCATTTTTGGTTGTAAAGAACTTTTACATATTGAGGTGTCTGTGACGGTGCATAGAAAAACTTGCTATAATTCATAGTCGTCTGTTGTATTTGAGATTTGAAAATGTTTGTTGTTGATCTTATATAAACTTTTATTTTCAGAGGATGGCCGATGGCTTAAGCTGCCTGAAGTCAAGTAGGATAAATCTCGTAGATCTTGCCGGGTCAGAAAGGCAAAAGCTAACTGGTGCAGCTGGAGAACGCCTGAAGGAAGCTGGGAACATCAATCGCTCCCTATCACAGCTGGGGTATTTTCTTAAGCTGATCAAATTCTCTGTGGTTTGGCCTTCAAAAAGCTAGCTATTTCATCTACTGTCCATAAACACACATTTCATATTTCTCATTAGCTAATTGAATGAAGAAGAAAGGATTGGTCCATTTAAAGATGTAACAAATTTTACTTCATTCAGCAATCTTGGCCTTGGCACCATAGGAAAATTTCCTTTATCTTTTGGTTCAAAAAGAGTCAGCACCATTGAATTGATCCATCTAGGGATCCTTTTGTCTTTCTGGTAGTTGTTTGCTTTCCTGGTGCGATTATGTACATTGTTGACAGGGAAAAGAGTTTGTCTTTAATCTCAAGCGAAAGACATTCTTCAAAAAGGGGTTGCTAGAAAAGTCCGTGTCTAATAGTAGCTTCCTGGAATCTGGACATTTGAGACCTGTTATCAATGAACATGGGCAGGATCCTCTAGAGCGAGTGCATGAATATTCATTGATGTCAGATAGTGTTCCCAGTAAATGATATAAATCTTATTAAATCTAAAATTGTGTGTAACATTGTTGCTGTTTTTTCTCCTATAACTAGAAGTCATTATGAGACTGGGTTGCCTATTTCTGTTCCTTTCTATCTCCTGCCAAAGTTATACAGGATTGCGTGAACACCGTTTCCCTTATTTGTAGAATAGCAACATAGTGAAATAAGAAGCTTCCTTTTCATGTAAGAGTTTTCAAGAATTACTATATTTGCCTCACGTAGGGTGTCAAATTTGTAACTTTTCATCTTTTCCTTCTGTCTTCTTGTTTTAGGTTAAATTTTTCACATTTGGTTCTGATTACACTTTTTTTTTGAGATCTACAGGAACTTGATAAACATTCTAGCAGAAGTTTCCCAAACAGGAAAGCATCGGCACATTCCATATAGAGATTCCAAGTTGACTTTTTTGTTACAGGAATCTCTTGGTGGAAATGCAAAACTTGCAATGATATGTGCCATTTCTCCGGCCCCGAGGTAGAGTCAGGACGTACTTTCCTTATTTGTATTTCATTCTCTTAAAGCTTACATTTCAATTTATTTTATTTTATTGTTGATAATTTTTAGGGTCTTTTACTCTTTTTGGTAATGCAGTTGTAAGAGCGAGACTTTCAGTACCCTGAGATTTGCCCAACGAGCAAAGGCAATCAAGAATAAGGCAGTTGTCAATGAGGAAATGCAGGATGATGTAAATGTCTTGAGGGAAGTTATACGACAGTTAAAGGCAAACACTTAAATCCTTTTGTTGTTAATATCTATCTTAACGATCAGCGTAGTCCTTGCTTATGCGTCTTGGTTGAATGAACACCTTATTTTCCTTCCTCTTTACAGGATGAGCTGATAAGAGTGAAGGCCAACGGCTCTCAAGCAGATCAAAATGGAAATTATTCATCAGGGTGGAATGCGCGTAGAAGCTTAAATCTTTTGAAATTCAGCCTCAAACGTCCAATAGATGATGATGGTGACACAGAAATGGAAATTGTTGAGGAAGCCGAACTATTAGGTCTCTTACCAGAAGGAAGTAAAGAGATTGGAATCTTGCGAAAAACTCTTTCCAGGAGTTCCTTGGTTGTTGCTCCTGAAGGACATGACGAAGAAAAGGAGAACACAGCCAAGAGAGAGGAAGGTTCCGAGGATACAGACGTTACCATGGAGGAAGAGGTATCTGAACATGTCCAACCTGAAAACAAAGTTATTGATTGTGCTGGGGTGAGGACCTTGGATAATTGTTCCATGGCTGGAGAATCCATTCATCAAAGTTGTGAAGAAGAAAATGTTGAGGCCGCTTTGAAGAAATCCATGTCGAAGAGGCTTGATAGTGATCTTTCTCGAGAGCCTATTGAAGTAGAGTGTCTTCCATCGCTGGCCATTAATTTGCATCAAGGAGTAAAAAGGGAATTGGTAGAAGAAACAGCCTCAGAGCAATGTGAAGACTACAATGAAAGAACTACTGAAAACTCTTCTAAATGCTTGGATGGTGATGCAGCTTTTACGGACCTTAGCATAGTCACAAATGATAAATCTCCCATTTTAAAGTCTCCCACTCCAAGCGTTTCACCAAGAGTTAATAGCAGTAGGAAAAGTCTTAGGACATCATCGATGCTGAGTGCTTCTCAGAAGGATCTTAGAGAGAGTAAGTTGGACGCACCACATTTGTCCTTTGCAAAGCCTTCTAACAGTATTTGTTTGAACTCTCAACCTAATCAGAGAAGTAAAAGTTGTTTCACGTCGACTGAGCATTTGGCTGCTAGTCTACATAGGGGACTTGAAATTATAAGCAATCACCAAAGTACATCTTTGAGGCGGTCCTCATTCAGATTTTCTTGCAAACCTGCTGATATTAGAGCAATTATACCAGTTGCTAAAGCAGATGTGGGCGTCCAAACAAGTATTAGAGATTCAATATTTTTGTGTGGTAAATGTAAGGCAAGAAACTCCAAGGAAGAGACTAAAGATGCCAAAAATGACTCAAATATGCAGTTGGTACCAGTTGATGGATCACAGTTGGTACCTGCTGATGGATCACAGTCCTGTGGAAAGTTCAAGATTCAAGTACCCAAAGTAAGTTTGAAGATTTTATGAATATTTGGCTTTTGTAATCTGTAAAGTACTTATTCATGTGCAATATTTTCTTTGTTTACAGGCAGTAGAAAAGGTATTGGCAGGAGCAATACGGAGAGAGATGGCACTGGAAGAAATATGTGCCAAGCAAACTTCTGAGATCATGCAACTCAACCGCTTGGTAGGTTTGATTGGTCCATTGTGCAACTTTCTACTTTCATTATTTCCTTCTGATCTTTAACATGTCTTGCAAACAATGGCAGATTCAACAATACAAACTTGAGCGAGAATGCAACGCCATTATTGGCCAAACACGGGAGGATAAGATTGTTCGCCTTGAGAGCTTAATGGATGGAATCCTACCAACAGACGAGTTCATGGAGGATGAACTGTTATCACTCACTCATGAGCATAAGGTATATGTCTGACTTGAACTTTGGCTATTCATATCTACAATTTCTCCTCCTGCTATACATATCTAACTCATGGTTTTCAGCTTCTGAAGGAGAAATATGAAAATCATCCAGAAATTTCAAGTGCGAAAATTGAATTAAGAAGAGTTCAAGATGAACTGGAACGGTATCGTAACTTCTTTGACTTAGGTGAGAGGGAAGTTTTGCTGGAGGAGATTCAGGATTTGAGAAGCCAGCTCCAGTTTTATGTAGATTTTTCACCAAAGTCATCCAAGAAAGGAAATTCACCTCTGCAATTAACTTATCCATCTGAGTCAAGTGAGCCTTCGCCTTTATCCACTATTCCAGAGTCAACTGAGGCGAGTGCTGAACAGAGACTTGAAAGAGAGAGGATTCAATGGGCTGAAACAGAAAGTAAGTGGATTTCTCTTGTAGAAGAATTGAGGTTAGACTTAGATGCTAGCCGCAGCATGGCGGAAAAGCATAAACAAGAACTAGATTTGGAGAAGAAGTGCTCGGAAGAGCTAAAAGAAGCAATGCAGATGGCAATGCAGGGACATGCACGCATGCTTGAACAGTATGCTGAACTCGAGGAGAAACATATGCAATTGCTTATCAGGCATAGGAAGATCCAAGATGGTGTAGAGGATGTCAAGAAAGCAGCTGCAAAGGCAGGAGTCAGGGGTGCTGAATCCAAATTTATCAATGCTCTTGCTGCAGAAATTTCAGCTCTAAAAGTCGAAAGGGAAAAGGAGAGGCGAATTTTTAGAGAAGAAAATAAGGGGCTTCAGGCTCAACTGAGGGATACTGCTGAAGCTGTACAAGCGGCTGGTGAATTGCTTGTGCGGCTTAAAGAGGCAGAAGAAGCTATTGCAGCCGCTGAGGTGAGTTTTTGGAATCATTCATTTCGTAGTTGCACTTTATTTTATCAGCATGTATTTTCTCATCATTGCAGCAGTATGGCTTGCTTTCCAGGTCGTTTACAGTCAACTACTCATTATGCTACTCCTTGCATCATTATGTATCCTATACGTCTCTCTCTCCACCTCTGCTCCAATCCTTTTCTTTTACTTTCTTTTTCTAATTTTCTACATAAAGAGTCTCGCGTTTTGAATGCTTTTGCGTAATTGTATCCCTGTAATTCAAGGCTCGTCATGTAGGTGAGGTTAACGAGTATTTGAACTAACATCATTGCAACCAGGATTAGAGACATATAGAGAGATCCTGCTTTTGTCTCGTAACAAGGAAACCTTTCTCATATAATCTTACTGCTTTCTTCCCATAATAATGAAAATTTTCTTATTGTCTTATCTGAACAGATGCCACTCTTCTTCGTTCTTCAGATTTTGGCATGCTTATTTGACTTTTTACTATGTGCCACGTAATCTGTGACCAATGTCACATCTTATTGAATGACGTGTAATGTGTAGTATTGATTTGTTTGTCTATTCATTTTTCTTTACAAAGTATAAATAAGCTAAGAACATGAAAAAAGGGAATAAACGGATCCATATAGGTGATACCAGCTAGTTGGATTAGTTTAGCTGTTTTTAAGCTTACTTTAGGAGTTTCTGTAGTCTAGTTAGAGATGTAGAGAACCTAAGCATTTCAAATAGATCAGGATTGTTAGAGAGTTGAAATAAAGTTGATAAATCTCTATGTAAATAGATAAGTACAGTGGGATCATATCAAATAAAGAGTATGCTGTTATTTTAGAATTAAACAATTTGATGAACTACTACTACAGATTGTGACATCCCACAGTGCTAGTCAAACTAGTGCCAAATTTAGAGGATTGCCAATTTTTCTTTAAAGACAATTAGTTTGTATTAAATGAATGAGAGCCCAAACAGGGCAAAAGCCGATCCCAACTAGCTCTATTTAAAGTTTAGTATTTTAATACACATATTACCTTCTTGATTTACATTTCGACACAGGATACAGGATTTTCTTGAACTACTACTACAGATTGTGACATCCCACAGTGCTAGTCAAACTAGTGCCAAATTTAGAGGATTGCCAATTTTTCTTTAAAGACAATTAGGTTGTATTAAATGAATGAGAGCCCAAACAGGGCAAAATGAATACAGATGATTCATAAGCCGATCCCAACTAGCTCTATTTAAAGTTTAGTATTTTAATACACATATTACCTTCTTGATTTACTTTTCGACGCAGGATACATGATTTTCTTGAGCTGACATCACGTTTCAGAAGAAGCTTATGTGTCCTTTTTGTTTTTTCTTTTCCGTTAGGCTGCATTTGTTAGATCTTCATTTGTAGGAATTCTGTTGTTAAGATTATGGATGGGAAAATGCTCCAAAGGTTTTCAATCAATACGTAACTTGACATTTCATCTGATTACATAGAATGTTTTTATTGTTTGATCTCTTACAAACTCTTTTTACAGTATTTATATCTTTCCGTGCTTTTCTTGAATATATTACAGCTATGTCAGATAAGCATTTGGATCTGTTTTATGTTTGATTACTTGGTTCTCCAGAAGGAAGTGTCTGCTCATTGACAGTGAATGATGTAGTGCATCCACTGAAGAGATTGGCTATGTTAGCTTGAGCTACTGGTGTTACAATATTTAATCACGTTGAATGTGATTTTTCTATGACAAATATTTTGAACCTTGCTTTTTCATGATGTATATCATGAGAAATTGAAACAGCTTATATGTCGTTATTTGGTTGCCCTGAAGCACGTTACTCTTGCTTGGATATGTACTTTTGGCCAGAGTTATCTAATAAGTTTTAATGTTATGCAGAAACGAGCCATTGAAGCAGAGCAAGAAGCTAACGCGGCTTACAAACAGATTGATAAACTGAAGAAGAAACATGAAAGGGAGATCAACAATTTGAATCAGTTACTTGAAGTATCATCTCAACCTAAAGAAAGATCAGAAGCCATATACGATAATTCCGTGACAGCAACATATGAAGTAGGGGAGGTGAATAACAACGGTGATAAGCAGTGGACAGAAGAATTCAAGTCAATCTACAATAGAGAAGAGGACTTGACAAATTTAGGAGAGCCATCTTCTTGGTTCTCAGGATATGACAGATGCAACATATAGACTAGGAAATGTTTGATGTAAAGGTGGTGTGTTGTATGTACCAATAATAGTGTTATATGATATGGTTTTGGAAAGGTGTAGCTTTTCTCTTCAAATTTCAATGATAGGAATTGTATCACCAATTGTGAAAAAAACAACTTACTGGATCATTCAAGCTCTTTGTATCCAATTTCTAAAATTGCTCAATGGGAATGAAAAAAATGATTTGTTTTGCCCAAGTTCTTGTTCTTACTTTTTAATTTCAGATCTCAACATGCTCTGGCATACTGCTAGTGACTAATTTGGACTTGGTACAAGTGTTGGATTCAAGCCTCCAACAAAGGTATATTTCAATCTCTATCAAAGTTTCTACAATTATTAAGGATTCATACCTTGTACTCCTATTTTATCCTGCTTTCAATGGATGCATCAAGGAAAGTGAGAATCAAGCATTTTTTTTTATATATTTATCCTTACAAGACATAAAATTATATGTTTATGTAGGTGTTGAAATGTGGTACTTTAACAACGTCTCAATCCCAAACAAGTGGGAGATCGGCGTAATGAATCCTCACATCTTCACTTAAGCTCAACTCATATCATCACCATATACAAGGTACGAAATGTGGTAAAGTGAGATTACATTTTCTTATTTATTTTTTGAAAAGTTTGGACTGTGCATTATTTGGATAGGGTAGGACCCAGAAGTAGAGACAATAGGAACTGTAGAAAGATACCAAGAAGGAACATGGATGTTTACTAGTAGCTTAGATCATTTATTTGCTTGGTTTTGGTGTCAAGTGGATAGGAGGCAATCTTCAAGTGGCTCAGACTAGTATGCCATTGCATTTTTGTGTAAGTATTGGAAGCCAAGAACAGACAGTCCATTAGTACTTGTGAAAACTTTGGCAGCTTTGTTGATATTGTAGTCTATCCTGTCAAGGAACCATTAAACAAGTAGCTTGTGGGATTGTCTTCCCTGACATGTAACTCTCCCTACTTGTGGACCATTTCTTTCTCTCTTTTTTGCACAGACACTTCTTTTTCACTTAAATACAAAAGATAGGAAAAGATACATGTAGGCTCATACCTAGGGGTAGCAAAATGGTTCAAAGAAAATAGTTAACCACCCATATTATCCACTAAAAAATGGGTTGGATAATGAACTTTTTAAAAACGGGTCAAATATGGATAAGAACCATAAGTAACCAATGGATAACCAATGAGTCTAACTTTTACATTTGTGAAGCCTCATATTGGGGGTTCCTCAAGTTAGGGAGACTAAGAATTCTCCCAAAAGTGATCATATACAAGAAGTCATGGATAATATGGGTAACCCATATTATCCGCCAGTTAACCCGTTTTTTATCTGTATTAAATATGGGTTGGGTCGGATAATTGATCCGTTTTTCATTACCCGTTTTGACCTGAACCATATCCGACCCGACCCGCCCGTTTACCACTCCTACTCATACCCTGGCCATATATTAACCATGGAATTGAGATGTGGATCCCATAATTTTCCTTTTTATAATATTGGTGTGGATTAACTTGTGCATGTCTTCACTATTCCATTGGATACATGTTTTTTCACACCAACACATGTACTGAGAAATTCTACTCGCCAAGGCTCAAAAGGAATCTCCTATCTAAATTATTTTTCGAAAAATCTTTAAAATCTGAAAGTTTCAAAAAAATAAACCAACTAATGTAAGACATGTCTGGTGGCTGATTATTCAAATTATCCAATTGTACATATAACATCTTTTTACCTTATTTGTGTGATTAAAAGCACCACTTATCACATCTAGGGTAAATGCACTTGTTATTCCCATCCACGAGAACTCACTACAAATTATACCTTTTTAACCCATGTATGAGACTTTAAAATTACCCAAGAATTTGACATATATCCATATTTCTCCTTTATTATAGGAAGGGATAGACACCTCCTTTAAAGAAAATCAATGGTGCAAATGATGATGAAAATGACATGTAAATGAAACCTACCATTTTGATCATGAAAGGGAAATGGAACAGTAACATGGGGCAAGTTTTGGTTCTCTTTGTGGTCCATTAAAGATACACTGTTTGGTAATTACAATATCTCATTTGGCCCAATGAAAGAAACAAATCTTTGCAAAAAAGAAAATAGAAATTAAAATAGAAAGAGACTGTTTTTCTGTGGCTATAAATATTTTTCTTATTTCCAATTTACCAAGTAGGAAGAAAAAAAATACTGTCTACTTTCTGCTTCATTATTAAATAAAGTCAAATTAAATGTAGGTACGACATTTGCCCTCATGGCTTAGGTCTAGCAATAAGAGTATAGAACATGATATACATTACGAGTTTGAATCATGTTATAGATAAAAACCCGTTATTCAAGTGGAGAGGGGTAGGGGGTCAGATCCATTATCAACCATTCCTCGAACCGTGCGACATTGTCTGAGTAGAGGGGCAGATCCATTATCAACCATTCCTCGAATCGTGCGACATTGTCTGAGTAGTTATTTAAAAAAAAAGAAAAAGATGTAGCTATGGCATTTTTTATTCAGATTCTCGTCTTTTTTTATCTTTGATTATTACATGATTTACAAAATCAAATTCAATAATGACATTGTCAATGGCGTACTAATGTCTCGTTAGAGTAAGATGTGCTTTAAAGATTAGTACTATGTGCTTTAATAAATTAATCTTAAGCAAGATTACTTTGACAAGACGCAAATCTGTGCTATAATCCAAATCTATGTACCTCTTGATATAGACATTAAGTAGAAATCTTGAGATATTCTTTAGAGATTACAATTGATTGAAGAAATGAAAGTAAAAGATCTAGTTGGTGAAAGCAAAATGATGGGGCTGGTTATTCAATCTTCAAAATCACAACCTGCTTTTTCTTCTCACTTGGGGTCCAGAGGCGAATCTAGAAGGTAAGTTATGGATCAATCGACGTTACTAAATTTGGTTTAAGCCCTATAATATATTATCAAATTCACTAAATATGATAAACTTTAAATTTTGTAATTTTGTAATTCAGTTATTAGTATTTAAAGCCGTCGTTGCGCAATTCAAAACTCATAAAGTTCAAATTCTGAAACTCTGAAAAATCACAATAATTCTGCTTCTAATCAGTTCAAGAAGAGTACTGGGACCTCCACATAGATAAAGTTTATAGTTGAAAATTCCCTGTAAGTCAGGGGTACTTATATTTTTTCCCTACTTAATATCATACCAAACGATATCAGAGAAAATTTGCTGCTTAAGTTGAAAGAAAAAGACATCAAGTGAATGGAAGGTATGATATATACAGCATGATGTTGAAGATTGACAGCCTGGTAATTGGACCCCTCTTCCAACCACACAACAAAGACTTGATAATCCAAAGTACTATAATTTGAGTTGTTTAATTAACTTACTAATTATATAGGGATTAAAGTACACAAATTATTCTAAGATAAACAATAATAAGAATTATATAAGGTGATTTTTATGAGCTGAATAAAATTTCAAGAATTGTTTTTGTAGAGACTGTCACTCTTTGCTTCAAGTAACGGTCGAGTAATCTCGTTTTGTCGCAATTGATGAAGTCTTTTATATTCTTACCTTGCCATATCAACGTACAACTCTTGTAGCATAATGTACAACACTTGCAGACTGAGGCAAATCTAGAATTTAAACTTTATGGGTTCAAATTTGCAATTATACCGCATCTCATCTAATTTAATGGGTTCAAAATTTATTATTTGTATATATTTAATATTTTTTTAGGCAAACATATAGGGTATGAGCGAAAGCTACCCCTAGCCTCTACACTGAATACGCCCTTACTTCCGGCATGAAATTACTTTGCTAATGTCACTACTTAATTTCTCCAAAATCCTACTACCGTATCTTGAAAATCAATTGATTGGAATCCCAATACAGATATCGAACATCCAATTAAATAAATAATTGGTTGATCAATAATCTCAACTATCCCAAAAGAAAATAACATATTCAATCAATCTCCCTCAAACTATCCCTTTCATTAGTGGACCCTAATTGTTCGTTATGTCCGGAGTTAATTATGGAAATGCTATGATTAAACATCTCTTCATGCAGTCAAAATTCATCATTCTTTCTTCGTCTTTTTTTCCTCTCATGATTTTAAAAGGTTAGGTATGATCAAAGTGATTTAACAAATAACTGCAGATCTTTCTAATTCACCAAACCAAGTTGACCTTTTTAAGGACTAGTAAAAGGAAGATTCATGTATCTTCTCTAGAAGTATGATTTTTAACTTGTTTGAAAACTAGAAAAAAAGTTGCATATTTCATAAGAAATATATTTAGAGCCGGTTTGGACATAAGAATTTTTTCACTTTTTTTCGAAATCAGTAATTGGCCATAAAATTTCTAATTTTCACTTGAAGATGAATTTTAGATATTTTCAAAAATATGAAAAACTCCAAAAAACTATTTTTCAAAATTCACTCAGACCACTCACAAAACTTCAAAAACAACCCAAAATTATATTCATATTCAAACACAACTTTAATTTTCAAATAGCATTGTTACTTGAATTTATTTATTTTACTTTTTTTTGGAATTTTACAATTCTTATGTCCAAACGCCCACTTAATAATCTTAATTAAAGAGCATTTGTATACACTAATCTTTGTCTCTCCTTAAACCTCAAATATTTTGAAAGTAATAAAGGACTTGTTCTTAGAAAAACGTCAAATATTTTAAAATAAATGCATTATACGACGAATATTTGGGATCAGAAAGAATATAAGTGATCAAATAAAAATATTATATATATAGTATAAAAAATCAATTACAAAAATTCAAATCAAATAAATTTTAGAAAAAGCCTCCAAAAACAAGTTATGGCTGCAGATATTTTTTTGTTGGTTTTTATAAGATGTTGGATTTTGCTGACAGCTTCTCATGGAGAAAAAGTTTTGACTTTCCTTATCCTCATGGCTGCTTCTTAAAGCAATCTGAACTCCACTAGTTTTATCTTCTTTTTTACGTACTAAGTTTTCAAGTTATCCATTTCTATCTGTTTTTTCTTAAATAAATTATTACTCCACCCATTCTAATTTAT
Source organism: Nicotiana sylvestris (assembly GCF_000393655.2). Lineage (NCBI taxonomy): Eukaryota > Viridiplantae > Streptophyta > Magnoliopsida > Solanales > Solanaceae > Nicotiana > Nicotiana sylvestris. The sequence continues at coordinate 5,548,447 of NC_091057.1, read as the reverse complement.
ATTGACTCTTGATCTAAAATATGCTATGGATATTTATGTTGCTATAAGTAGAATTGGACCTAGGATTTGAATGTGGCGGGGATATTACTATTGAACAAAAATTTGAGCAAATGCTGGAGTAGAATCGACCTTAGGCAACACATTAAAAATCAAGTTGTGCAGCCTAAATCGACCAATATAACTGCTAACGCTTTGAATTTTAGGGTGTCAATCAAAATATACTACATGCTATTTAGGTTATATGCATACATATACATACATTTTTCTGAAATTTTACCAGGGGTGACCCAATCCTAAGGGTAGGTTCGCCTCTAACTATAAATTATTTTATTAAAAATAAAATAGAAAGTTTAAAGTTAAATTATTTATAAATTAAAGTATGATATATAAATTGAGAAAGAGAAGTATATGTCTCGGTTTACTTATTCCATTCTTTGTGTTCTTAGCAGAAAATACTTGAGGAAAAGTCATCTGATTCTTTAGCCAAGTCAGAGCTTCACCATTGCCAACCTGGTTTTACAATGTTGTTTCTTGTTTTTTTGTTTTTTTTGGTAATTTATTTATTATTATTATTATTTATTATTGTTGTTATTATTATTGTTGTTGTTGTTTCTTTAGGGTGGAAGAGGGTATATCGAGGTTCTTCTTCACTTAATATCAATTAAAGCATGCGATTCACACGGTTATACTAAATGAGATTTTGATTCATGTTATCTCAATTTTAAAGTTTTTCACACTTCAAAAAAAAACATTTAATAGCATGTATTTATCAAAATTATCATTTATTTATTTTTAAAAACTTTATTAAATTCCACTAATTTGAGTAGGGTGAAGTTTTAAAAAAAAAAGTACTTCATCCATCCCAATTTTATATGTCTTGCTTATCAGAAGTCAATTCGACTAATCTTTAAAGCTAAAATGAATATGATCAACTCGATATTTTTATATTAAAATTTAATAGTTAAAAACTACACAAAAATGTGGTAAGTTGCAACTTCTCATGTCAATTTGATGAAAATATATATCCTAAAATGGTGGTCTAAGTTCACATCGTATGAATCTGGAGAAGCGAAAATACTACATAAATTGATATAAATTAAGTAATAAACATTTTTGTTTTAAAACAATTATAATATAAAATAAAAACCATAGAAGTGGGATTTCAAATTTCCCCCAAAAATATTAGAAGTTACTTTTGATGGATAGCAAATTTTGATCAAAATAATCTATAGTGTGAACAAATTAGTAGTGGTTTAATCTCTTAAAAGTAGGTAACTTTGGATTCCAGCTCAATTGCACTAACAAACCATCATTCTTAATCAAAACAACTGGACTTAGACACTATTGTCCCCACTAACAGCTGTTTTGTAATAAGAATCCAATCCCTCCCTCAAGTCACTCTATTTAAGGTTTTAAATCATTTTTATTTAATTTGACCCCCCCCCCCCCAAAAAAAATACCTTTTCCCTTAGCTTTGTGATTATGACATAAAAAAGATAGCCCAGTGCACGAGTATTTCATATTCACGTTGGATTCGGAGAAGAATCGTACCCTAACAATATGATATAAACAATCTACCTTAATGGCTGATTCTGCGGTTCGAACATATGACTTATAGGTCACACGAAGACAACTTAACTATATTGATCCAAGGGTCCCCTTCCTTTTTGATTATGACACTTCTTTTTAAAAAAAACATTAGCATAACTACTTCTGAATTTATCATTTTACCCCTCAATAGACAATGATATGAAGTCAAATTTCTAGATTCAATTCTCTTCCCACCATTTGCACAAATTATAGAGATTATAATGAAAAAAACAGTAAACAGAAAAAATTATTTTCCTGATTTAACGATGTTCTTTTTTGTAGAATTAGTTTTTCCTAATATTTGTCTAAATTATCTCGTCAAAAGTATCAAGTGCACACATACATAAAGTCAAAGATACATGGAGTTCGGAGTATCTAGCTATAGGATATGGGTTCTCCTCTCCATCGGTTATGTATAATAATGTAATATTTTTTAAAAATTACTTAAATATATGTATGCGCATCCATGCTCAAAGATTCCTATCGTACAATAATTATTGGGTGCACCTCTACGAGCAAAATTGGCGATTCAAATCCCATATCTGACGGTCTTATTTTCGGCACAGAATATAAATAATACGTGAAAATTACAAAAGTTTTAAAAAGAATATAATTTTGAACCTATAATTTTTAAACTCTAAAGTGTAGTGGATTCATGGTAAGGGACTATTAAACACTTCAAATATAAATTTTAAATCCACCTCTTCATAATAATGCACTCAATTCTCTTGAAATCTTGGATCCGTCTCTGTTCAAAGAGTAGGGCCATAAAGGATTTTCTTCGTGGCTCCAGAAATAAAATACACAAGTTTTGAATATGTCCTTTGGAGGATTCACACGAAAAAAGAATTTAATGAATAGATAGAATCAACGGTTCAGGTATTTGATTATGAACCTTGCATGAGTAGTTGGCAAAGTACATGGTGCCAAACAAAATTTCCATGCGACAAGCTGATTCAAACACCACCGCCATACCAAAATATATTATACCAAAGGTTTATCAAATAGTAATAAGTTCCAATGACAAATAACAATAGAGACGTGCAAGTTGCAGCTTGGATAAGTTGCAACACTCACCGCAATTGGCGCAGAATTTTAGGGTGTAAAAAGACAATTTTCAAGAAAGCTACAAACAATAATATAACTAAGAAAATAATATACAAGTAACAAATTTGTCTTCAATGAATTAGTGATAAAAAATTAGAATGGTAAGAAATATGTAAAAAAAAAAAAAAAAAATACATATCCATCTTCATCAACTCTTCTAACATACTTTCTTACCAATGCAACTAAAATTATATTTTACAAGTACAAATCTTGGTAGAGTTCTCACAACACCATAAAGGTGTAAGCTAATTGCCTCTCCAATTTTGGTAGTAAGAATTCCATATAGGAAAAGAAAAAATAGTAGTAATAATAATAATAATCAAAATCAGCCAATTAATCACTAAATAGATCAAGAATTGGAAGAGAGAAAAAATCCCTTCTTTTTTACTTCTTTCTTCTTCTTTAATCCAAATTTGCTCTGAATAAGTCTGAATTGCCAATTGTCTCTCTATATACAGAAGCCTCTCTCATTTGGGGCCTCAAATGAATTCAACAATTTTTGGCTCTTTTGGTCATAGCTCAACTTTCATTTGTGAAGTAGGAACATTACCTGCATTCCATAAGGAAAAACGTTACACCGTTCTTCTCTAAAAGATAACTACAAGTAACTGATCATAAACAGTGAGATTAGTGACATGAAATATAAGGCAGATTACCTATTAAAATAGGTCCAAATATACCAATATAAGGTAGCGTATCGGTTACCTACTAAAATAGTTACAGTCAAACTACTCTATAACAACCTCATTTGTTCTGATAATTTTTGGTTGCTACAGTGAAGTGTTGTTATAAAAGACATATATTATAACATAACATAAAAATCGATTCCGAGAAAAACTTGACTTTTACAGTGAATGACTGTTATATATGACTGTTGTTATACAAAAATCTGATTGTATCAGTATAAAGAGACAAGTTTACTAACCAGGATAACTCTGGTTCTGATTTTGGCCAAAGCCCATTTGAACAACACTATTGAGATCATCCTCAAAGAATGTGGGGACCTGAAAAAACAATTAAACCACCTTTGTCAAGCAAACTACTAAAAAAAGTAAAATTTCACTTAGAATATTACAAACTTTAATAAATTTCTATATCGCTCGAATCCTCCAAAAATACCGCTGCAACTGTATAGAATCCTCCAAAAATTCCGATAAAGATGCAACAACATTTTTGAAAGATCTGATTAACATAGGTGAATTAAATGAAATTATTCATTACCTGAGGGGTAGATTCAACATAACCATCTAGAGAAGGCAATTGCATATTTGAATTTCTAGCCAAATTATTATTCAAGGAGTTTATTGGAAATGGAAACTCTGTTCCTTTATGAAAGCTTTGCCCTGGCTGAGATTGAAATCCATAAGGAAATGCTTGTGCTGAAGTTTCTGATGAATACATGTTTTGTGACAATGATCCTCTAGATTGAAACATCTGAAAAATAAACACAAAATTACATAAATTCAAAATCTTTTTTATTTTTGCTTTATTGGTGAAGTGAAAGGGAGCCTTGGCGTAACGATAAAGTTACTGCCATGTAACCAAGAGGTCACGGGTTCGAGCCGTAAAAACAGTCTTTTGCAGAAATATAGGGTAAGGCTGCATACAATATACCCTTATACTCCGGCCTTTATCCGGCCCCGCGCATAACGGGAGCTTAGTGCACCTGACTGCCCTTTTATATTGGTGAAGTAGTACTAAGAATTTAATTGACTTACATCCTTGGAAAGAAGAGCTTCCATAGTAAAGTCCATTCTTGGATTCACAGTAGCTAACTTCATTGAAAGGAACTACAATATGACATTAAACAAGTATAAGAATTCAGTAAATCTTGCTTTAACTTTTACTATTGGCATTTGAATTTCATAAGACTAGTACTAAATTTTTTTTTACCTCAACTTGCCGTTGAAGTGATTGTACATAGTTAATAATCTCATCAAGCATCACGGCTTTTCCAGTCACCTATAGTAAAATTTCAATTTTGCCTATTAGAGTACTGAATATTTTTAGCAGAGCCAAAAAAGAAAATTTTCAAAAAAAGAAAAAAAGTACTACCTTATTGCAGCCTGGTACAAGATCTTGTAAAAGCTTCATTCTTTCACTTATTTTCTCTCTTCTCACCTGTTAAATTGAAGGATATGTCAGAATATAATTGGGAAAAAAATGAAAAAACATGAAATTTGAGGAATTGGAATATATGTTGCCCGACTCTTCCAAAAATGTTGTCGCGACCGTATCAAATTCTCAAAAAACATAATTTTTGAGGATTCGACCCGCAAAAGAGAGCATTTTTTGGAAGATCCGACCAACATAAAAATTGAAATTTTTTCATACTCTTTCAGCTAGACTATGTGCATCTGTGGCCTGTCCCCTTCTAGCTCTCACATGAATATAATCCTTTGGTGGCTCTGGAACAGCTTTTTCTTCTTTTTTAGCAGCTTTTTCCTCTTCTTTTGCTTTATCATTTCCATTATTTTCCTCAGACTTACTTCTTTTAGCATTTGATTCATTTTTCTCTAATGAAACCTGCATAAAGTACACAAAGTAAAAAAAAATTACCAATTAATATTAGTTAGAATTCCAAGTAGCTGCAACAACAAAAAAAAATCCAGTGAAATTACACAAGTGGGATCGGAGAGTAGTGTGTAAGCAGATCTTCCCCTTATCTTTAAAAAAGGCAAAGAGGTTGTTTTCGATAAAGCCTCAAGCTCACGAAAGATAAAATGAAGGAACAACAATAAACAAACCAATCAAAAAATCCGAAGCGAAAATACAAGAAAAATACTAAGTAATGCAATCACAAAGCCTAAACGAAAGGTACATTACATTAGCATTCTTGGATTTTCCCTTGGAAATTGATTTCCTTTTTCTTGAATTGGTATCATTTTCACCAACTGGGATCTGCTCAGAAACTGAAGAATTTTCCCTTGAATCTCCCAATTCAGAGTTTTTTGGAACTAAATTCACATCTTTGAATTCTTGAATTTGAGATCCAGATGAGACTTTAATAGACTGATTGCTTGAAACTCTTGAAAGTTTCCCACTTTCCAAATTTGGCTGTGCTACAATTAGTCTATTGTGTTGCAACAATTCAGCTTCATTAAAACTCTTGAAAGTTTTATTAGCAAAACAAGAAAATCTTGCTGCTCTTTCTGCAAATCCAGGATCAGCACTGAATTGTGGCAATTGATTATGTGACAAATTCCCCCTCATAGAAAGATTTAATTTTGGTGGAGAATTTAATGGAGTACTATAACAAGAATTGTTAGTACTACTATTAATCATATTGGAATTTGGTGACATTTCTCTTGAATTGCAAATACTACCTAATCTACCAATTAATTCCCTTAGTACAAAATTCTCACCACTACTATTATTTGTGCTACCATTTGGAATATTGGCATTTGGAGATGATACCATTGAACTTAATGCTGACTCAAATGGATCAGAATTTTCCCAATTGGGATTAAAAAAACAATTTTGAATTTGCTCATTTTCTTGAATTCCAATTCCATAGTTGCCCATTGTAGTGTTACCATCATTTGTAAATAAATTTCCCTTCTCCATTGGAAAAACAAGAAAAGAAAAGGGTAGGAATTTTCTTGAGAAAATGGGAACTAGAGTGAATGTTTATGTTACTAAATATAGAAGAAACAAGACTAGAAAATGAAGTTAGAAACTAAGGGGAGCTAGAAAAGGTGATTGTGATAATGACTTTGCTCTTTGAATTCACTTAAAATGAGAAGGTTATGATCATTGAGATAAAGAGGTGAAAGGAAAAGAGAAATAGAGAGAATGGAAGAAGAAAATGAGGAAAGTGAGACAGAAAAAATAGGAGGAAAGTAAAGAGGAAGCAAGAGGAAAGATAAAGAAAATGGACATGTCTGTTTGACCTTTTCCTAATAGCTGGTGGGTTGGGTAGGTGTGGGGGTGGGGGTGGGGTGGGGGTGGGGTGGGGGTGGGGCTGGAGGTGGGGTTAGGAATGGGGGTAAGTAGGGGGGTGGTTGCCGGGCCTTAAACGTCAAACTAGCTGATGTTTCCTTTCTTATGGAAATAAATGAAAAAACTATAGAAGTATAAGATAAGTGGAGTATTTTTATAAGTAGTATCCGAGCTAATTTACGTTAAGTATAAGATAAATGGAAATAGATGCTTGAAATGAAAAGACCTATTGTTTTTTTGTATCTTGTAGGATTAGATATGGGGTATTATTATTTTTAGTCTGTGCTAGAAATTATTTATATTTGTTAGTCGAAAAAGTATATAAAATTTAAATATACAAATTTTATATTTTTTTTGACTATTATTTTTACATCGGCTATACATTGTCATTTTCTCATTAAATAGGGGTTGATTTCTTATAATATTAAGATATTTCAGTTCGTTAAGTTTAAAAAGTCTAAAAAGCACAAATTTTCTATAGAGGTTGAATATGATTTCTCAGGATTTATAAATCACAGACGGTATCTGCTAGCCTTTTGCTGCTGAAAGTATCTTTTTCGCATTAGATGCTAAGTATAGATAGATAGTAAGTATTTAAAAAAAATATTGAATTTGTTTTTCTTGTTCCTTGCTATTTATTTCATTCTTTGTTCTATTTAGAGGAAAGAGGTAGGAAAGCCTTTGTGTTTTTGGCATTTTTTCCATTTCAATTCCTTCTCCTTCTTCTTTTATTTTTATTAAAATAAAATAAAATATTCTTCTCTTCCTTTTTTGCCTTTATTAGTGTGTATTTATGGAATTTTTCTTTTTAAATAAGGAAACTCCACTCATAGGGATGTCATATTAGTTGAGTGGATCTAAGTTCTCTTTATTAGTATTTACGTATCCGTACGAGTTATTTTCGGTATCATGACGATAATATTTACAAATTTTCTTGTTGAAACTTATAAATAAAAAGCTTTAGACTCGAAGTCTTAAAGTTTTCTATAAAAAAAATCGGGAAAATACATAATTATCCCCCTAATCTATACCCAAAGTTTCAACTACACATTTTTTATTCACGGGAATCCTAGTACCCCCCCTCCCCCAAACTATTTTTTTACCTTAATATCTTGGACCTTTTGTGCTGAGCTGGACTGGAACCCCAATTAAAATACATGCGGTGTAGACACGTGCATCATTAATCGATGGGCCCCCATTCCATTCCCCTTTTTATCTTTTTTTTATCTCTTCATTAAAACATAACACAAGAGACTATCTGAGACCCAAAAATTTCTCCCATTCTTCACTGCACTCTTCGATCCTTTAACCAAATTATCAAGAAATAAAAAAAATTCTTTGTTCTCTTGCAATTGAATACTACTAGATCGAAAACAAGTATAAAGCCCAATTTTAATGGTTCAATTCAAGGAATGGAAGGTCAGATTCAAAGGTTAAACAAGAATAATGTTCTAGGGTTTTTTGTGTATCGATTGAAGGTCAGATTGGAAGGCTAAGCTTTTTATTCGTCACAATCCAAGAGCAAAAGTTAGTTCTTTACTGCATTTAATTACTTTTATGTTAGTTTAGGGTTTTTAAATATTTTTAGCCATTGCAATTTTGTGATTGGCAGATTAAATTTGAGGTTTCTTGTCTGCATATTAATCCCAGAGATTCGATTGTGCATGGGTTCAGTGAAAACTTTTGGTTTTTAGCAAGTAAGTACTTTCTAATACTAGTATCTACAGTTTGTCGAATTCTGTTGAATTTTGTTTTATCGATTTTTTTTTCTTTGTTTGCATATAGTTATGAATGGGTTTGCTTTAACCACTTTAAGACTATATCATGGTGGGGTGTTAGAGTTTAGAAATGGGGAACCAAAATATATTGGTGGGGTAATGAGTGAATATTTGGATGTTGACGTGGATACCCTATCCTATTTTGAGTTGAAGGATTATATTAAAGAATTAGGGTACAACTCAAGTTATAAATTTAGTATTCGGCCAACTAACTGTGACATTTTAGGAGATATTGAAAATAACAGGGCTCTTTTAGCAATTGGTAAGTCTTTACAATATGGGGCTGTTTTGGAAGTATATATGCACATGCCTGAGGAGGAATCTTGTTCAGCTTTTAATAAAGGGGCTACTTTTAATGGTTCTGCTGCTCCTCCAAACACTAATGCTCCTTCAAACATTGTTGTTCCTCCTTCAATTAATGTTGCTCCTACTCCAAACACTTCTGCTCCTCCACACACTTCTCCTCCAAATACAGTTGTTTCTGGTGATCCAATTGTTGATCCAACATTCACAGCAGTTGCACTCTCAGATCCAGTATCTTCTCCAACTGAAGATTACTCAAGTGATCTTGAAAGTGACTTCTTTGGGGGGGGCGATTATGGCAGTGATGTACATGAGGAGTACATAGAGATTAGGAAGGAAAGTAGGTCATTTCAAAGGAGAAAGTTGTTGTTGATACTAAAGATGTACCATGTGGTGATGCTGGGCCAGATATTGGTTTTGATGAGACTGAAATAGGTAAAAAAAGTGTAGAAGGCAGGCTAGGTGGTGATGAGTCATATTATCCAAGTTCTGATGCTTGTAGCTTTGAAACTGATGAAGATGAATGTTGGGATGAAGATGGGGAAGACAAGAAGGTAAAGCTAACAAAAAGGAGATCCAAATCTACAAAGAGTGTGAAGTTTGATAAAACATGTAAAAAGATTGTATGGCAGCTGGGTATGATCTTTGAGAGTGTTGATGACTTTAGAGATGTATTAACTAGGTATGCACTACAAAAAAGAGTTCTGATTGAAAAGTATGTAATTGAGCCAACAAGAGTCAGGATGAGGTGCACCAAGGATAACTGCAATTGGCTTTTGTTTGCAAGCTTGGATAGTGTAAGTAATAATTTTGTTATAAGGACTTACAATCCAGTTCACAAGTGTAAGACGGCCTCCAGAAATTATTTGTACAATTCTAAATTCTTGGCCAAGGTCTTCAAAGATAGAATAATTGAACAACCAAATATAAGAGTCTTCAAGTTGCAAGAATTAATTAGGAAGAAATTCAAAGTTCATGTTGATAAGACCACAGCCAGGAGAGCAAGAGCTAAAGTACTGCAGCAAATAATGGGTGATCATAAAGTGGAGTTTGGTAGAATTCTTGATTACAGGGATGAGTTGTTAAGGACTAACCCTAGGAGCACTTGTATTGTGAATCTTGGTAAACCGGATGAACTTGGTAGGCTAGTGTTTGTAAGTTTTTACATCTGTTTTGAGGCATTAAAAATGCACTCTTGTGGTGTAGAAAATGCATAGGATTGGATGGTTGTTTCCTGAAGGGTGTAAGTAGGGGGCAACTACTAGTTATTGTGGCTAAGGATGGTAATAACCAAATGCTTCCACTTGCTTGGGCTGTAGTAGAATATGAGAAGAAAAGTACATGGTCATGGTTCTTAACTTTGTTGAAGGAAGACTTGGGATTGGGTGATGGCACAGGCTTCACTATGATCACTAACATGCAAAAGGTATATTTCATGTCATAAGCAATTTTGTGTTTCATTAGCTTCACTTTCCTTCTTTAAAACTGACTTATGTTTCATTTTTTATGTTTCATGAAACTGTAATTTACATGGCTTGGATTCAGCAATTAAAAGCTTGTGAACAAAGGATGTATACTAGGCACACCTTAGCTAATTGGTCAAAGAAATGGAGAGGCCTCCAAAGGAGGAACTTATTCTGGAAGTGTGTCAGAAGCACTTATAAAGCTGAATTTAAAAAAAATCTGAAAACACTGTCAATGCTTGGTAAGAACATAGTGGATGATCTACTATACTATGACAAAGAGTATTGGTGCAAGGTGTATTTTAACTATGAAGTCAAGTGTGATATAGTGGATAATAACATGTCAGAGAGTTTTAATTCCTGGATCTTGGCAGCAAGGCACAAGATTATTATTAGCATGCTTGAAGAGATTAGAATCAAGATGATGACAAGAATAGGCAAGCTAAGGGCATTTGCAAACACATGGAGCAGCAACATCTCTCCAATGGCCTTAAAGATATTGGAGGACAATATTAAAAAATCAATGACATGTACCATTGAGTTTAATGGACAAACAGGATATGAAGTAATAGATGATGGTAAACAACATACTGTGTGCCTTAGAAAGAAGGTTTGTAGTTGCAGATCTTGGATGCTAAAGGGGATACCATGTCCACATGCTATATGTGCAATGTATTATGATAATGTTGAACCGACTTCATTGATAGCTGCTACAACAAAGAGACATACTTGTTAACTTATTCTAATTTCATTCAACCAGTGAGTAATATGCCAATGTGGCCTGAATAACCCTTTTGTTTCACCACCGTTGTCAAAAGCATGCCTGGTAGACCAAAAAAGGTTAGAAGGAGAGAGGCAAATAGAACTAAGAAGTCTGATAAATTGCCTAAAATTGGTCTAGTAATGACATGTAGGTTCTGTCATGAGAGAGGTCATAACAAAAGAGGATGTCCAAAGAGTGATACACTTGGTGCTAGTTCATTAACAGCTGCTGCAAAACCAACAGTTTCAGGAAAGGGAAGAGGCAGACCAAAGGTAATGTTCTATTTTGTATCAATTTCTTATAAATTTAGTTCATTATCTTACAAGTTTTTTTCCAGAAATCAACTACTAATGAAGGTGAGCCTACTGCAAAAAGAGGAAGAGGTAGACCAAGGAAAATAACTAATGTATCTGCTGCTAAAGCACTTGATACTGTAGTTGGCGCTTGTCACACCTCCTTTTGCGCGCCTACCCCGAAGGATAAAATGTGTGAGGGAGTTTTTCCATTTTAAGTGACATTATTCGAAAATGGGATTATTTATTTAATTCAGAGTCGCCACTTGAGAAAGGTTTGGGTTTTGGTATCCCAAGTCACCGGTTTATCTTGAATCCTAAATCGAGGAAATTTTCGACTTTCCAAATGATGTCTGCGAACCAGAAATTCTAAGTAAGGAATTTTGTTGACCCGAGGGAAGGTGTTAGGCACCCACGGATCCCGTGGTTCTAGCACGGTCGCTTAAATTATTATAATGGCTAAATATCTGATTTTAATACATGTTATAACTTGTGCTTTTATTAAGTTTAAAATCGCTTTTATTATTATTTTTTAATAGGATTGCAACGTCGTGAAAATGCATCTCGAACCGCGTCGCAATCAATGCACCCGTGGTTGTTAATACATTACGACTCCGTTGAGATTTGGATTTGGGTCACATAAATGCGCACCCGAATTTAAGAATGTAATTTAATTAAAATCGCGCCTAAAGAGTCTAACGCGTTATTATCTTTGGGGAAAGCCGTGAAGTTCGCTAGACGGCTCATCCCGTATTCTAAGTATTTTTATTATGACCAATTATTGAGGGCCCCGCAATTTGCATTTTTTATTTGGCGAGGCTCGTCTCATCATTTTTATTTAAAGATCAATCTTGAAGTGACTATGATTTTTTTTTATTTTGTCTCTAATAATAAAAGAAGAAAACCTAATTATTTAACCTATTTGAAAGAAAACAAAATCTTTATAAATCCATTCCAGATCAGCCAAACCCAATAAACAAATAAATCAAAATGTATCCTTTAGCAACTCGTTCAAGACAGCCCATATTGTGTTCATAAGGGGGCTGGACGGTTTGAGCCCATAGTGAACCGAGAAACATGACAATGGTTTCAATTTCAAAACCTGCCAGGGTTTTATGCCCAAATAAACCTTCTTGACTCAAATGGCACGCTAGTCCTCAATCACTGGATACTCAGACCATTTAATTCATTTAACAATGCACATATATGGTGAATGCAAACATTAATTTCATTTATAAAAGGGGTGGGGACGAGATGGCCTTTCAATATGCACATGCAGCGTGTAGTATTTCAGACAGGAGATGTATCTAGTGCTTTTGAATCCAAAACGTATATAGTTGTATAAACCCGTAACTCCAAATTAAAACTCAAACTTCAATGCTATTAAAACTAAACTACGTGAGTCATTGATGGATTCCCTTAAGCACGGATTAAGTTATGACTCACTGTCTATGAATAAAGTATTTAATGATGAATGAACTTGAATCATACTAAACTATACTAAACAACTGTATTAACACAAATTCCTACTTACGCCAGCCCAAGTCAATCCAAACCTAAATACAAATGATTTGAAGTTAATCCACTACTTGACTGTTTGATGATTAATTGTAATATGCAGATTTGGAATCAGTTAATTCTGTTGCTGACTTTCAGTTAAACTAATGACGTTATTAAGATTATTAACTAAACAAAATTCCAGCAACTAGATAGTCTGTTAACAGTTCAAAACAAATCAAATTATACAGTAGCTGTCCCAACCAATACCAAACCAAAACTAAGCTATATTAAGTAATTACACTCAACTAATATCTATTTTTTGAAATATAAGTGCAGGGTAAACTAAATGAGCAACAAGGGCAAAGTATGAATATTTCTATTTTTTCATATTTCAAGTCAGAGCTACATCAAAGCTTAATTCGAGTGTGTACCTGGATGTTGAAACACAACAACAAGAAGAAGGAGAAGAAGATCAGCAAAAGCAATATGGCAGCAGTAACACAGCAAATAACAACAACAACAACAACAGTAACAACCAGCAGAATGAAACCCAGTGAACAAACCAGAAATAACCCAATGAAAAAGTACCAATATCCAACCAAAAAAAACAGACTCGAGAAACTCAGTTAAGACCCGGAAATAACAATGTTAATCACAGGCAGAAACAGGTAAATCCGAAACACAGTGGAACAACAGTTTCTGATTTTTGACCACCCAAAGAAAGAAAAACTCTATTGTCTTAGGTTCTAAGAATCTGAAGAGGTTTTTCTTTTGCTTTTGTTTGTTATCTATCTCCAACTCTAGTTCAAAAAATAGACTCTCTTAGGTTCTAAAGACTCTCTTAGGTTCTAAAGACTCTCCTAGGTTCTAAAGACTCTGTTAGGTTCTAAAGACTCTGTCCTCCTCTCAAAACTCCCTCCCTTTTGTGAACACCTAATTTTTGACAACATTTAATTTTTTTTATCACTTCTTTTATGTAAATATTTTAGGGGGTTTTAACCTACTATTATTTTAGCTTTATTACACTTTTTATTATAGGATAAAAATACCAAAAAAATTAAAAGCTGAATTATCACTATTAATATTTTTATTATTATTTTTTGTTTTTTTTATATAAAAAAATCCGAAAATATTTTTTTAAAACAAAAATAATAATTTCGGGAATGATTTAAAAAAATAAGAAAAAGGGAAGTATTGAATAAAAAAAATATAAAAGTAAAAATAGGTGGAATTCTCTTTTAAAAAAAAAAGTAAAAGAATGTAGAAAATTTAAAAAAATAAAAAGTTTTGTGGAAATTTTTAAAAAATTAAAAAGTAAAAGAAGGTTGGAATTAAAAAATAAATATAAAGGTATCTGAAAATTTAAAAAATTTAAAGTAATTGAAAGTAGCATTTTTGAAAGAAAAAGAAAAGATAGTGGTTTGTTTTTTTTAAAGAAAAGTTAAATAAAGTGAGATTCTCTTTTAAAAAAATAAAAAGTGGGATTTTAAATAAGATAAAGTAATTAAAGTTGGAATTTTAAAAATAAAAGTAAATAAAGGTGGGATTTCTTTTTCTAAAAAAATAAAAGCAATTTGTAAGTGAGATTTCTTTTAATTAAAAAAATAAAAAAATAAATCTGAAAATTTCGAAAATTTTGCTATAAATAGAAGAGAAAATTTAGGAAGAAGGGAGTGGAAAAACGAGGAAAAACTAGATAGAGAGAAGAAAAAAAGAGGGGGCGGAGAGAGCAGTATACACTCGATATACACTCTGGATACACAGAATATACAGGGACAGAATTCATTTTGGAGAGAGTAAAAAAGAAAGAACCAAATTTTCTGAAATATTGAGAGCGGAAGAATACCATAGAGAGTTCAAATCTAGAAAGAAAAAATAAAGAGAGATTTTTGCACTATTTTTCTTCTCCATTTTTACTAGTTTTCTCCGTGTTGCTGGGATTTCTGGACTGAGGTGTTGAAGCTACTGTGTTGGGCTTTCTGCTGTTGTATGTTGTTTTGTTACATACTACTTTACTGACCTTCTTCTTCTTGTATTAACAATACCAGGTACACAAACGATACACTGGTTCATCTTGTAAGCTACTCGAAACATGAATGCAAAAAATGAGAAAGATTTGAAGTTGTAGTTTAATGTAGTCTTTTCTTTCTTTTACTGTCTGTATGTAGAACATTCTATGCGCTGCCCATGTAAACTCTTTAAACGACTCACTTTCGAAACTTAACTATAATAACTCGAAAGTATATAAATAAAGTAGGACATTTTCTTCATTTATTTGAGAGAAAAACGAAAAATAAAAAAATGTAGTCATTCTAAGATTATCTTTTTTTTCAAAAAAAATAATGAGACGAGCCTCGCCAAATAAAAATGCAAATTGCGGGGCCCTCAATAATTGGTCATAATAAATACTTAGAATTCGGGATGGACTGTTTAGTGAATTTCACTGCCTTCCCCAAAGATAATAACGCGTTAGACTCTTTAGACGCGATTTAATTAAATTACATTCTTAAACTCGGGTGCACATTTATGTGACCCAAATCCAAATCTCAACGGAGTCGAAATGTGTCTCTAATCACGGGTACATTGATTGTGACGTGGTCCGAGATGCATGTCCATGACGTTGCAAATTCCTTTAAAAAATAAGAATGAGATGAGCCTCACCGAATAAAAATACAAAATTGTGGGGCCCTCGGTAAATATTTGCTTTAAAATTGCTTAGACTTCGGGATGGACCGTTTAGCAAAATTTCACGGCCCTACCCAAAGTAAATGATACGCTAGTCGCTTTAGGCACGCCTTTTAATAATTTAATTTTCTTAAAACTCGGGTGCACATTTATGTGACCCAAATCCAAATCTCAACAGAGTTGAAATGTGCCAACAACCACGGGTGCATTGATGTGACGTGGTTGGAGATGTATTTCCATGATGTTGCAATTCTTGAAAAAATATATAATAATAATGACGAAAGCGGTTAAAAGTTAAAACTTGCACATGAGCTCATAATTGTATAAAATCAGATAAACAAGCCGAATATGACAGTTGAGCAACCGTGCTAGAACCACGGAACTCGGGAATGCCTAACACCTTCTCCCGGGTTAACAGAATTCCTTATCCGGATTTCTGGTTCGCGGACTGTAATACAGAGTCATTCTTTTCCTCGATTCGGGATTAAATTGGTGACTTGGGACACCCTAAATCTCCCAAGTGGCGACTCTGAAATAAATAAACAAATCCCGTTTCGATTGTCCTTTAATTGGAAAAACTCCTTCACCCCTCGCGGGGGCGGAAAAAGGAGGTGTGACACCTTTTATATATCACAACAGGCCTCCCTTTTAGCACTTGGTCCATTAGAACACTGATTTTCTCCCATGTGATCCCTTCTGTTTTTCCACTCAAAGCTTAAAAGAAAAGTATTCCCCATCAGATTCCCCTGATTGAAGAGTCGTTACCTAACGGATTACGGTACATTAGGGCACCTAGAGTGATTAACTCGTGTAACTAGTTTGCATTACCAGAGATTAGGGTAAGGGCTCGAAATAACCTTGAGGGAAAGGTATTAGGCACCCCTCGCGGTCCACAACGGTGGGTACCGGCCGAACTTAAACTATGTAAATTAGTCTTTTTAATAAGTAAACAATTTCAACACATATTTGCAAATAAAGGCATATTTTCACATTCTAAGTACATATATGATTCAGGTAATGAAAGTAAGAGAGAGGTTTGAACATCTTACATATGTATATTCGGATTAGGGGGGGAGATACGAAAAATGGTGTTGAGAATTCATGAAAATGAATATTGACAATAGAAAAAGGGTCATGAACTCTTAATTTAGCTTGATGAGTGTGTGTCTTGGTTGTAACATAATGGACTTTTATATTATAGGAAGCAATGAGTTTACATAGTTGAAGAAGTTGATTGAGATGTCCTTGTGCTGGAAAAGGGACAACAACTACTATAATATCATGATTTTTTTGGCCATGGTTTTGGAAATGGAGATTGGAGGCCATTGAAAAAACTAATCTCTGAATGTTTTATTTCAAAAGTAGATATGTGCTTTACATATATATATATACACAGAGAGATAGGAACTTTGGTGTTTTTAGGGCCTATGTTTTGCTAGCAATTTGAAGACTAGTCGATGGCTGTAGTTATGAAAATACTTACTCGTACTTGATGTTTATATTAAATTAATAAGTTTAATTTTAACCATCTCAAAATAAAGTGACAATATATAGCACTTAATATAGGAACTTTGGTGTTATTAGGGCCTATGTTTTGCTAGCAATTTGAAGACTAGTCGACGCCTGTAGTTAGAAAAATACTTATTCGTACCTGATATTTATATTAAATTAATAAGTTTAACTTTAACAGTCCTTTGGTGTTAGCAGGGCCTATGTTTTGCTAGCAACTTGTCACAGGTCATTCCATTTTTTTGTGTTTGGGAGACTGACGACTGTTAACAGGAAAATACTTATTCGTACCTGATGTTTACATTAAATTAATAAGTTCAAGTTTAAAAGTCTCAAATTTAAGTGATAGCATATACACTTAATCACGATTAATCAATACTCTCTCCTACTTAGCCTTTTGCACGCATACTTTAAGAAAAAATTACTAATATGAGTTATTTGATTGAATTGCCCTCATTTATTCTTAGATCTCTCAATCCTCTTTTCATTATTAAAATGGTTTCCTTTATTAAAACTAAACAAGTATGGGCAGCATGAATATGTCTTGACAACACATGCTGTCAAGTTAACTTTAATTCATTAAAGAAATACAATTCACATGCTTTCTGATGTCCAAAATCTAAAATGAATAAACCGGGCCAGTAATTCTATATCAATCCAAACTAAACTCTGAAATCTATATTAAAACTGCAGCTATAACCAATTCAAACTCCTAAATTCTGGATTGAAACTTCAAAACAAAATCAACATCAACAAACAAAAGAGCTTAGCAGAAACATTGAAGCTGAAGCTAAAAACTTAAACCAAAATTCATCAATGCTTAAACAGAAAACCCAATAACAGCATTACCATGAATCAGAACACAAACCTATTGAACTATCCCGGTCAAACTTCCAGTCAATAGTGGCACATTATGGGAATGATTAATTCACAATTCCAAATTAAGCTAAATAGAGTGAAGGAAATCCTGCGATATACTGAACTTAACGAAGATTGATGAATATCAAAAAACAAAGAAGCCACACATCACATATAAGGGACAATCTGAACCAAAGTCATATATTACTTAAACAACAAAAGAAAACTACTGAAAAGGACTATGAAATCAAAACCAGGATTAAAACTAACTATCATGTTAAACTGACTAACACATAACGAACTAATAAACTGACCAACAGTTTACAGCATATAAACAAACAATTAGAGAAACTGGACCCAATAAACGGTCTGATGAGAAGGAAAGAAGTACTGAACAAATGACAAGAAACAAACCAAGACAAAGATACAATTTAAAATAGACAAACAAAACTATAGAAGGAAACAAAAGAAATTAAGGAGAACTTACTGTTCCTTCCTCGGATTTCAACAGTATGCCCTTTCGAACTTGAGTCCTAGTCAGTATCATACGTCTATTTCGTGAGAAATAGGCCTACAATACTGAATAGAAACCAGTCGACCTTGAAGCTTTGACACGTCTTGAACCGTTGAAACCCTAGATCCATCATTCGATGGGTTTTACTCATGTTCGAGCCAATTTGGTTAGGGATTAAAGACGAGGAAGTAAAGGGGATTATTGGATGTTAGTCTGGGGTCAAGGGGACAGCTAGGGCTCGGAGGGGAGATCTTTGATTTGAAGATTCAAAGAGATCCAACAGGATTCGAGGAAATCTGTTGATGGTTTAAGGATGAGGGAAACCTAGTGGTGGTATGGTGTTAATTAGGGTTGGATTGGGGTGATTCCATGGTCAACTCGAAACTTCGATTGAAGATTAGAGAAGATGTGGGGTGATTCGAGGCAAATGGTTCATGGATTCGTGTTGTGGATGGGGAGATGGCTCATGGGTGTCCTTATGGTGGTCACCGGCGTTGTTGTCGCCGGGTTTAATGGTGAGGGGGTGGAAGGGCGGCGCTAGGGTTCTAGGGGTTGTCCTGTTTGTTGAGAGAGACGAAGAGAGGGGGGTAGCTTAGGGGGTGTGGGGTGAGTTTGAGAGTATATATATGTGATGGGTGAGTGAATCTGAACCATTAGATCTGATGGGATCACTGGTTTAGATTACTTTACTTATATAAAACGAGGTCGTTTTGGTCTCAGTGGGAGACTGGGTCGATCCAGGGAAAAACGGGTTGGGTTATGGGGGTGAGATCTTAGACCGTTGGATGAGGATGGATGAACGGTCGAGATTCGTTGGCCTCGAAACGACGTCGTCTGATGCATCTTTGAGAGCTGAAGGTTTGGACCGGGTATAGGTCTCGTTTGGGCCTAATTTTGGCCCAAAAATGAAATGGCCCAGTCCAATTTTCTTTTTTTTTTTCTATTTTTTGTTCTTTTCCTTTTTAATTCCGAATTTACCAAAATCCTAAAAATAAATTATAAAACAACAATTATATTACACAAACATTAATTGATTCTTAACAATAAGAAATACACAGTATCAAATATTAATTACACAAAATCACACCATTAAACAATAAAAATGACAAAATTACCAAAATAATATTTTTTGGTGATTTTCATTCCAAATATGATTTAATTAATTCCTAATAGCAGAATGAAAATCCTAAATTCATACGACATATATTTTTTTTATGTATTTAAACAATCACAGACAAAACTACAAATAACTATCTAAAATGCCACACAGCTTTTAAAAATTACGCACAAAGAAAAATTTGTTTTTTTGATTTCTTTTGGAGTAATTGTTGTGAGAGCAAAAATCACGTGCTCACAGCTGCCTCTCTTTGTTCGAAAATATGCAAGGTTTTCGTGCAAAGATAAAGTGAGTGGATACGAGCGATTTTTGTCTGTTTGACTACTCCGTGTGAAGCATTTTTTTGAAAGATTTGACCGAACCTCTGCTTCGAAGGTTTCCTACATATCCTTGGCTAAAAAGAAATTAGGTCAATGTAGTTCAGGAAGTTTTGGTAGCTGGGACTACCAGGAACTGTGGTTTTACTGTTACCGCTGTTGCTGCTACTGCTCACCGACCTCCTTATTACATTAAAAAGAAAAATCAAAGCTAAGCTAGCTATGCCTATCAACTACTAGTTACAAGATTCCTATCTATAATTCTTTCGCAACTTGATCTTGAGTCTTAGCTGATTCTGCTTGTAGACTTAGATCTAAATCTTGATGCTCGCAAGTTGTAGGCGCTTGTTTATTTCTGCAGCATTGAGTGAAGCGGGATTGGCGGAGCTCGTGACTTCAATCAGATTTTGAGCAATCTGCACTTGTTTGCTCCAGTATTTGGGATCATATTCTTTTTTGTTCTTTTCTTCCTTTCTTTATTCTGGATTGAGACTCAACCCGTAGGTCATCTCAATCCCTGTGCCTCGAGGTCAAACTTGCTCAGACAACAAAACAAACAAACAAACAAACGAAATTTTTCTGCCCCAGTTTCACTAGGAAAATTTCGTGAGTTAATTGCCATAAAAATCTACAGAATTGATGAGGGGATTGGAAACCTCAAGTCTAAAAGGCGCAACTCAGGGATTGGAGCCCTAATGTTTGCAAAAGGCAAAACGCTAAACTCAGGGATTGGAGCCCTAATATTGGCTAAAATGGGAAAAACCGCTCAACTCTGGGATTGGAGACCTAATGTTGGCTAAAGAAAAATCGCTCAATTCAGGGATTGGAGCCCTAATGTCGGCTAAAGGAAACTTGCTCAACTCAGGGATTGGAGCCCTAATGTCGGCTAAAGGAAAATTGATCAACTCAGGGATTGGAGCCCTAATGTCGGCTAAAGGAAAATTGCTCAACTCAGGGATTGGAGCCCTAATGTCGGCTAAAAGAAAATCGCTCAACTCAGGGATTGGAGCCCTAATGTCGGCTAAAGGAAAATTGCTCAACTCAGGGATTGGATCCCTAATGTCGGCTAAAAGAAAATTTCTCAACTCAGGGATTGGAGCCCTAATGTCGGCTAAAGGAAACTTGCTCAACTCAGGGATTGGAGCCCTAATGTCGGCTAAAAGAAAATCGCTCAACTCAGGGATTAATGTCGGCTAAAGGAAAATTGCTCAACTCAGGGATTGGAGCCATAATGTCGGCTAAAGAAAAATCGCTCAACTCCAGGATTGGAGCCCTAATGTCGGCTAAAGAAAAATCGCTCAACTCAGGGATTGGAGCCCTAATGTCGGCTAAAGAAAACTAGGCGACTAGGGAATGGAGGCCCTATGTCTAAAATCTCAACTTAGGGATTGGAGCCCTAATATTGGTAAAGGCGACTAGGGAATGGAGGCCCTATGTCTAAAATCTCAACTTAGGGATTGGAGCCCTAATATTGGTAAAGGCGACTAGGGAATGGAGGCCCTATGTCTAAAATCTCAACTTAGGGATTGGAGCCCTAATATTGGTAAAGGCGACTAGGGAATGGAGGCCCTATGTCTAAAATCTCAACTTAGGGATTGGAGCCCTAATATTGGTAAAGGCGACTAGGGAATGGAGGCCCTATGTCTAAAATCTCAACTTAGGGATTGGAGCCCTAATATTGGTAAAGGCGACTAGGGAATGGAGGCCCTATGTCTAAAATCTCAACTTAGGGATTGGAGCCCTAATATTGGTAAAGGCGACTAGGGAATGGAGGCCCTATGTCTAAAATCTCAACTTAGGGATTGGAGCCCTAATATTGGTAAAGGCGACTAGGAAATGGAGGCCCTATGTCTAAATCTCAAATTTAGGGATTGGAGCCCTAATATTGGTAAAGGCGACTATGGAATGGAGGCCCTATGTCTAAATCTCAACTTAGGGATTGGAGCCCTAATATTGGTAAATGCGACTAGGGAATGGAGGCCCTATGTCTAAATCTCAACTTAGGGATTGGAGCCCTAATGTTGGTAAAGGCGACTAGGGAATGGAGGCCCTATGTCTAAATCTCAACTTAGGGATTGGAGCCCTAATGTTGGTAAAGGCTACTAGGGAATGGAGGCCCTATGTCTAAAATCTCAACTTAGGGATTGGAGCCCTAATGTTGGAAAAATGCGACTAGGGAACGAAGGCCCTATGTCTAAAATCTCAACTCAGGAATTGGAGCCCTAATATTGGCAAAATGCGTACAAGATTGATTTTGGGGCTTCTAAACTACCCTTTTTTTTCTTCTTATCTATTTTCTTTCAATTCATTTTTAGTAAAAAATGTAGGAAAGAATTTGGAGGAGACTTCCCTTTTGGGTTGATTCCTTGCTGCAAAGCTGTTTCTTGCACTTGTGCATTTCTTTTCCCTTTTGGTTGCACCTACTTCTTGCACGGTTGCTTTGGATTGCACCTGTTTCAATTTTCCAAACAAAGAACAATTGTCAGTTTGAAAATGGTGGTTGGTTCGGTGGCCTTGATCATTCCAATTGCTTGGTCCCGACCTCATTTCTGTTGAGAAACTTCGTCATTGATTGGCTTCAAAGGCGACCCCCTTTCAAACTGATAAGACTCAGATTTCAGGATTTCATGATGACTCGCCCGTGTAAGGCTTTGGTTCTCATTCCGCTTTCCAGACCTTTGCCTTTGACTTTCTTCTCTTCTTTTTTTCAATGCCTTTACTTTGGAGGTAATCAAGCATCATGATCAGTCGGGATTGGACTGACGCACCACTGAGGCTGGGTATTTTCTTCACCTCTTTCCAGACGGAGCTCTGTGAAATCGGTCCTGCCACCTTTTCTTTCTAACACATTTTGGAATTTAGGGTTAAGCCGAAAGGGATTCAAGGAAAGGTAAACAAAGAGCGAAAAAACGAATTTAAAAGAGAAGCGTCCCTTTCGGGGGAAAAGAAGGACTTATCTGAGGTGCATGCTGGCTTCAAACTGACATGACATGCTTTTTGGACTGGAGGCCCGAACCTCACGAACTTGCATTTCCTCATGAACTAAAATGGATCTATGTTTCCCAACCAGGGAACCTTGCCAGAACTTTCTGTGGTGAAATCATCTTTTAGACCGACAGTGCCCTTTGCGGGTTTTCGCTAGTCGACCTCTCTCATTTCTCTTCTCACCGTCGCCCGATAGTACTTTTTGCGGGTTTTCACTAAACGGACTCTCTCATTCTTAATTTCTCTACTCTCATCACCTTATGGTGCCCGAAGGTTTTCACCGACAAGACTCTCTCATTTTATTTCTCTCAAATTTAGAATGCATCAGCTTCCAATCATGATATTTCTTGGTTTCCCCCGCCTTTGGCAATTGATCCGAAAGACTTGTACTTGGTTTTTGGTAAAAAGAATTGTGGATGAAAATTACAACTTCTGAACCATTTGGTGTGCCCGTGGTTGAACCATTATAACATCTGCCCCAGTTTCAACTTCAGGGAAAATTGGATTTTTGTTTTGGTATGACTGAACCCCAGAGAGAGGCTACCTACGTATCCTTTCGGAATCAAGTCAGACGTAGTTCAGGCAAATCATTTTTTTTGGGTTCAACAGTGTTTTTGGATTCCAAAGAGGTTAGCCAAAGAAATGTAACCGGCTCAAAAGGTTTGTAAAAAAAAAGTTGATAGTGTCTGGGTAGCGGGAATAAAAGCCTTCATCATCTCAAATGTGCCAAGACATCACCGAAGTAAACTTAGACATAGTACCTTTTGACTGCATCCGCATTCACATCTGTTTCAGGATCATTTCCTTCAATATCACCCAGATATAACGCTCTTCTTGGCAATATCTTCCTGATGATGTACGAACCTTTCCAATTAGGAGCAAATTTTCCTTTCGCTTCCTGGTGATGTGGAAGAATGCGCCTTAACACTAGTTGACCTACTTCAAAATTCCTGGGTCGCACTTTCTTGTTGTAAGCATGGGCCATTCTTTGTTGGTACAACTGTCCGTGACAGACCGCAGCCATTCGTTTTTCGTCAATTAAGGTCAACTGCTCCAATCGAGTCTTAACCCACTCGCTATATTCAATCTCTGCTTCGACAATGGTCCGGAGCGAAGGAATTTCTACCTCTGCCGGTATCACAGCCTCGGTCCCATAAACCAACAAGTATGGGGTTGCGCCTATTGATGTGCGCATTGTAATGCGATATCCCAGCAATGCAAAAGGTAATTGTTCATGCCACTGTCTGGAACTCTGGATTGTCTTTCTCAAAATCTTCTTGATGTTTTTGTTTGCCGCTTCAACAGCGCCATTGGCTTTGGGCCGATAAGGAGTGGAGTTCCTATGCATTATTTTGAACTTTTCGCATACATCCTCCATCAAGTGACTATTCAGGTTTGCCGCATTATCTGTGATGATAGTTGCAGGAATACCGAAACGACAAATAAGATTTGAATGTACAAAATCCACCACGGCTTTCTTAGTGACTGATTTGAGAGTGACAGCTTCGACCCATTTTGTGAAGTAGTCAATAGCAACTAGTATGAATCTGTGTCCATTTGAGGCTTTTGGCTCGATTGGCCCAATGATGTCCATGCCCCAGGCAACAAATGGCCAAGGTGCAGACATGGGATGCAGTTCTGTAGGAGGTGCATGAATCAAATCACCGTGCACCTGACACTGATGACACTTCCGAACAAAACTAAAACAGTCCTTGTCCATGGTCATCCAGTAATAACCCGCTCGAAGGATTTTCTTTGCTAAAACATACCCGTTCATGTGGGGCCCGCATACTCTCGCGTGTACCTCATGCATGATTCTTCCAGCCTCTTCTGTGTCAACACATCTTAACAAATTGAGGTCCGGAGTTCTCTTGTATAAGACATCCCCACTCAAAAAGAAACCACTCGCGTGCCGCCTAATGGTTCTCTTTTGGTCTCCACTAACTTGCTCGGGGTATTCTTGAGTTTTCAGAAACTTTTTGATGTCATGGTACCATGGTTGGGTATTTGGTGCTGCTTCAATTGTATTACAATAACCATGCCTTTCCCGGATTTGAATTTCCAAGGGATCTATGTGAGCATTGCCGGGATATGGCAGCATTGAGGCCAAAGTAGCAAGTGCGTCGGCTAATTCGTTGTGACAACGAAGAATGTACCTGAACTCTATTGACTTGAATTGCTTGCTGAGGTCTTCCACATGCTTCTTGTAAGGGATAAGCTTAACATCTCGGGTTTCCCATTCTCCTTGGGCTTGCCAGATAATCAGATCTGAGTCTCCCAGAATCAACAACTCTTTGACATTTTGGCCGATTGCCATGTTTATACCCATAATGCAAGCTTCATACTCGGCGGTGTTGTTTGTACAGAAGAACCGAAGCCGAGTTGTGGCTGGATAGTGCTGACCAGTGGGTGAGATCAAAATTGCCCCAATTCTAACACCTTTTGCATCTACCGCCCCATCAAAAAACATTTTCCAAGCATGAGCGTCTTCAAATATTGCCTCAACTGAATTTACTTCTTCATCTGGGAAGTAAGTTCTCAAAGGTTGGTACTCATCATCAATCGGGTTCTCAGCCAAATGATCCGCTAACGCCTGGGATTTCATTGCCGTGCGAGTGACATAGACTATGTCAAACTCCGTGAGCACGATCTGCCACTTTGCTAATCTCCCAGTGGGCATTGGTTTCTAAAATATGTAGTTTAAAGGATCCAACCTGGTTATGAGGTAGGTGGTGTAAGCTTGCAAATAATGCCTCAGCTTCTGAGCGACCCATGTCAGAGCACAACAAGTTCTTTCCAATAAAGTGTATTTGGCTTCATAACTAGTAAACTTCTTGCTCAGATAGTAAATGGCCTACTCTTTCTTTCCGGTAACGTCATGTTGCCCGAGGACACAACCAAAAGAATTTTCCAAGACGGTCAGGTACAAGAATAGAGGCCTCCCTGGCTCAGGTGGGACCAAGACTGGCGGATTCGACAGATATTCCTTGATTTTATCAAAAGCTTCTTGACATTCAACTGTCCATTTGATTGCAGCATCTTTCTTTATCAACTTAAATATGGGTTCGCACGTGGAGGTCAACTGAGCGATGAAACGACTGATGTAATTCAATCTTCCCAAAAAACTCATAACATCTTTCTTGGTTCTTGGAGGAGGCAAATCCCGAATAGACTTTATCTTTGTTGGATCTAACTCGATGCCCCTCCGACTGACTATGAATCCCAAGAGTTTGCCGGATGGTACTCCAAATGCACATTGGCTGGGTTCAGTTTCAAATCATATTTGCGCAACCGCTCAAAGAATTTTCTCAAGTCCCGAACGTGGTCGTCCTGGGTTTTGGATTTGATGATTACATCGTCCACATACACCTCTATCTCTTGGTGAATCATATCATGAAAAATGGCGGTCATGGCCCTCATGTAGGTTGCCCCGACATTCTTCAGACCAAATGGCATGACTCTATAACAGTAAGTGCCCTATGGTGTGGTAAAAGCGGTCTTTTCTGCATCTTCTTCATCCATCAACACCTGGTGGTATCCTGCGTAACAATCCACAAAAGACTGTATTTCATGTTTGGCGCAGTTATCAACAAGGATATGGATGTTTGGCAAAGGGAAATTGTCCTTGGGGCTTGCTTTGTTAAGATCTCGGTAGTCAATGCACACCCGGATTTTCCCATCTTTCTTTGGCACAGGAACTATATTAGCCAGCCATGTGGTGTATCAGACCACTCGAATCACCCCCGCCTTTAATTGTTTTATGACCTCTTCTTTAATCTTGTCACTAATATCAACTTTGAACTTCCTCTGTTTTTGCTGGATAGGGGGTTAATCGGGGTAGGTTGGCAATTTATGGACCACTAGATCAACACTTAATCTCGGCATGTCATCGTATGACCAAGCAAACACATCTTTGAATTCAAACAAAAGTTGAATCAATGCGTCCCTGGTTCTTTCATCTGTATGAATGCTTATCTTGGTTTCTTTGACCTCTTCCGAGCTACCCAAATTAACTGGATTGGTTTCATTTAAGTTTGGCTTAGGTTTATTCTCAAATTGTTCCAATTCTCGATTTATTTCCTTAAAAGCCTCTTCCTCATCATATTCTGGTTCTTGGTTCATTATTTCACAGTTAGACAGCGTGTTTGGATCTGGGCATGAAGTCCGCAAGCATGTCATGTTATTTAAAGCCGCATTATTAGAACTGAAAGAAGAAATAAGAAAAAGTAACAAAATCAGAAAGAATGAAAAGAGATGAACGATGAAATATTAATTTCATTTCATTGAATTTTGAGGATAACAGGGTTCACATTGGTAATTTAAAAGACAAGAAACTAAAAAAAAATATCCGAGTTACACTCTGACATAACTCGCGATGCAGAAAAAGTGGCAGGACAGGTCTACCGGGACTCCTGCCTGATTGGGAATGGCGTAGCCTTCCAATTCTGTAGCTTGGCATTGGGACCCATATACAGCACCTCAGCGGTGCTTGAGCCCTCCCCTGGCTGGACCATGTGGGTTTCATATAGTATCTTCCTCATTGCCCCATAGATCTCCTCAATCTCTTAGGCAGTAAAGGCCTCATCTCCTTCTTTCTTCTAGTATTTTGGCTTGACAAATGTTCTGTAAAGATGCGGAACCGGCTGAGGCAAAACCCAACCATCATTCTTTCTATCATTTGCCCATCTTCTATCAGCCGGAGTGGGTCGGAAGCCTACCCCGAAGAACTTTTCACTGGTGGGCAGGGTGATAAGTTCAACTATTCCTTACAATGATTTCCCAAGTCCCTTCCCCAGTTTGAAGCCATGTCAGATCATTTCTTTGGCCACCATGATTGATGCATTAGAAAGGAAGGGTTGGGGGCAAGGGTTTCCTTTTTTGTACTGGTCTGCAATCACAATTTCAAAAGCCTGATAAACTATGTGCTCACTCCCCTCTCTTGCTTCAAGACATGGGACTGATGGGTCCTGATAAATTGATTGCTCATCTTCTCCGTGGACCACGATCTCTTGATTCTCATGCTCGAACTTCACCATCTCATGAAGAGTAGAGGGTACAGCTGCCACTGCATGAATCCATGGCCTCCCCAAAAGAAAGTTGTAGGATGTGTCCATGTCTAGAACCTGGAAGGTTACTTCAAAGTCTATTGGGCCGATGGTCAGAATTAGATCGATCTCTCCAATTGTGTCCCTTTTGATACCATCGAAAGCACGTATGCAGACATTGTTGGGTCGGATTATTTCGGTCCCGATTTCCATGCGCTGTAGAGTTGAAAGTGGGCAAATGTCTACTCTAGAGCCTCCGTCTAACATCACCCTTTTCAAGTAGTGCCCTTCGCATTTGACTGTTAGGTGCAAGGCTTTGTTATGTGCGGCCCCTTCTGAGGGTAAATCATTTTTGCTGAAAGTGATCTGGTTGATTGCGAAAAATCTTTCTGCCATTCTCTCCAACTGCTCTACAGAAATGGCAACAGGCACATATGCTTCGTTAAGGGTCTTGATCAATACCTTCTGATGTTCGGCGGAATTCATCAACAAAGCCAACAAGGAGACTTGTTCGGGAAATTTTCGAAGCTGGTCAATTACCTCATAATCTGCCATTTTCATGTTTTGGAAGAAAACCTCCGCTTCTTCGGCACTCACAAGCTTCTTAAGTGGGAAGCGCTTTCTAGTAGCATTGTTTACCTCTTCCAAATTGGAATACTTTTTAACAGGGTTATTTTCTTGAACTTTTCCTGGGATTTCTTCGCCTTTATAGGTCACCACCGTTTTTTGTAGTTCTAGGGCACAGCAGTAGGATATTTCATGGGCTTCTGTGGGGCGCGTCCAATAACCACGGGCTCATTCAGCCTTGATGGTTTAATTGGCCCCCGCATCATATAAACCCCCTTGGGCACATACATCTGGGTTGTTTTGTTCAGCTCGAATCTCCTGGGAGGACTCAATGTCATCTGCTTTTCTTTATGGCCTTGAGGGACGTAGAGAACAACATCTTTGAGTAGCGTTACCCCGGTCTCAACTTCCATGTTCTTCTCTGACTTCGGAGGGGTAGTTTCTTTCTTTTTCTCCCCTTTATCTTGCTTCGAGATAACTTTTGGTTTCTTTTCTTTGTCAGCAATGGCAATGATGACCTTCAATGCTGGGTCAAATTCCTCATCCTCACAAATCATTCCAATTACCGGCCCGTTGTTGTGAGCTGGAAATGGGTTGTTGGTCACATTGGGAACCTCTTCATCCCTCAACACTACCTTCCTTTGTTCTATCAAGTTCTTCACGGCTCTCTTCAGAGTCCAGCAATCATCCGTGTCATGCCCTTCTCCCCTGAGTGATAAGCGCATCGGGTACCGGCTCTGTAAGCGGGTGATGCTGGGTTTTGCCTGGTTTGAGGAACAAGCTGTAGCAGACCCATTTGAACAAGCTTCGGTAACAAGCTGGAGTAGGTTTCGCCAATTGGTGTGAAATTTGGTCTCTTGGGCGGTTCATGAGGGTGGAAATTATTTTGTGGAGGGCGGGGGTTGCAGTGGGTTTGGTAAGGAGGTTGGTTTCTAGGAAATGGAGCTTGATTTTTGTTGGCTTGTTGTTGTGGCCGGACATAAGGCTGAGTATTCATGACCGAGTATGGCTGAGGAGTATAGGCCAAATCTTGGTGAGGGTAAGGGTGCTGCGGCGTCCTTTCTGAGAAAAAGGGATCTGGGAGTATAGTTTCTCCTTGTACCCGACGCTGCCATGAATGTTTCTTCCCTTTTCTTTCCCTTTGCTATCCCTTCGGACCCACCCTGAATGGCTTGGGAGGTAGCTCTGATAGCGGATTGGCTTAGAATTCGACCCATTTTTAGCCCATTTTCAACCATTTCGCCAATCTTGATAGCTTCAGCGAACGGTTTACCCATTGCGGACATCATATTCTGGAAGTAGTCAGCTTCTTAAGCTTGAAGGAAAACTGTGACCATTTCAACTTCATCCATCGGAGGCTTTACCCTGGATGCTTGCTCACACCATTTAACTGCGTACTCTCGGAAGCTTTCTGAGGATTTCTTTTTCAAGTTTGTCAATGAGTTCCTATCTGGAGCAATATCAATGTTGTACTGGAACTGCCTGACGAAATCTCTAGCAAGATCGTCCCAGATGTGCCAACGGGATATATCCTGGTCCATGTACCACTCAGATGTGATGCCAACCAGACTTTCTCCGAAATAGGCCATGAGTAGTTCTTCCTTTCCACCGGCTCCTCGCAGCTGATTGCAATATCTCTTGAGATGAGCAATAGGATCACCATGCCCATCGTACTTCTCAAATTTTGGGGTTTTGAATCCCAATGGTAGGTGCACATGAGGGAACATGCATAAATCGGCATAGGATACACTTTTCTGTCCGCTCCAACCCTGTATGCTTTTGAGACTCTGTTCCATACTCCTCATCTTCCTCACAATCTCTTCTTGCTCAGGAGTTTTAGTGGTCTTTTCCTGCCCCGCAGCGAACTCAAATTGGGGTGGTTGAGGGTAAGTATAAGTAGGAAACTGAGGAGGTTCCACTTGGAAAGATGGTGTTTGAAATGTGAAGGAAGATGAATCAAAGTTAGGCCTGGGTAAAGCAGGTTGTGTCGTAGCTGAACCAGGTGGCGCGGTGAATATGTTTGAAGCCGCGCTTGAAGCTAAAACCTGGGGGCGAGACTCAAAAGGTGTTCCAGCAAAGTGGGCTGAAATGGTGGGATATCCCAATGGGGTATTTGGATAACTTATGGGGATGTTGGATGTCCCACTTGTCCTGGGGAAAAGCTCGGGGAATCCAGGGATCGCACTTGGCGGTTCTTTTCCATTGGCCCAGGCGTACCACATTTCCATCATACGGAGACGCATAATTCTATTTTCCTCAACCGTTGCTGACTCAGAAGTTGTGATGGCCGAGATCGGACTATCCTCTGGAATAGGAACTGTTGGCAGAGGAATTTTCGAAGACATTTCAACGCTTCTTTTTGACCTTGTGAAGTATGAATGTGAAGCCAGACTACCATAAAACCAACCACCTTACTATAGAACCTCTGGATTGGAAGACAACAAACCAGTAGTTTGAAACAATTAACACATAGGAAATCGCACGTTGGGGTGTGATGCACCTATACAATTAAATATGTTTCTACATGTTTTGCAACGACTGCATGTTTCATCCCGGCTCTGCTTATTTTCCCAATTTTCTTTTCCTTTCCACTTTCTTTCTTTTTATTTTTATTTTTATTTGAAGTTAAAAACGTGACCGGATCCGATGAGGATTGCCTACGTATCACGACGCTGCGTGAATCAGATCATTACGTAGTTCAAGACAAACAAAAAATAAAGAAACATTTTTTTATTACTAAAACATTCTATTACAAACTAAACATTTTTGAAAAAGGGAAAATAACAGACTTGAAATAAATACAAACTCAAAAACTACTGATACACCCTGATGCGAAAAGACAAACAAAAGACGCCAAGACGGAAAATACAGACTCGACCTATAAATACATTAAAGCTTTAAAAATTGGCGCCTGCGGGGCATCATTCGGCCTCATCGCGGGCTTAGGTGCGAGGTCACTTTCAAGTTGTTCCAGCTCATACATGGTCTGCTTGACATAAATCATCACTGCCGAGAAGAAGGTAGTGCGGGTCATATCTTTGCACCGTAGACACCTCCTAATGATGGCATGGGCAATGGTCTTAATCTTATCCCTGGTTTGCCCCTTTTCTATGAGTAGGCGCTCTATCTGATCATTACGGGCCTTCAAAACCCGAGAATCCTGGAGATGTTGATTCTGCCACTGCTGAATTTCTACTTCCATCTGGGCCAGTAAATCATAGCAATGTCTATTTTCAGCTTCAAAGGTTCGGGCTTGCTTAGCCGCTTTGTCCTCAAGAGTGGCCACCTTTCTCTTCAAAATGGCAATGGTTTGCTCGTGATCCCTTTTCAACTGCTGCAGGTACCGGTTGCGCTCCTCTCTTCTTTTTGCCCAGTGTGCCTCGAGTCCTGCTATGGTATTCTCAAAATTCTCCAACTCACTCCGGCACTCACTAATTTCCATTTTTAAACCTTTTATCAGTCGCTCATCCGACCGACTCCTTTGTTGGTTATCAGCGGCTATCCTTATTTGCTGGATTTGGGCCCTAAGCGCCTCGTTTTCCTGGGCCAACCTGTTCTTTTCTCCCAGATCAGTAGCAACTTGCACGTTGTTCTCAAATTTTAGACCTTCAATTTGTTGTTTCAGCTTGCTGATTTCAGCCCGATAGCCTTTTTCTTTTGCTAACCAATCCCATTGCTCCTGTGATGACTCGGCAAAATTCAGGATATGGGGTCTTTTAGCTGGCCTTTTATGCTCAAGTTCTCTTCTGTACCACACAAGGTACCCTGGCGCTACTTCACCTTTGGCCCGATCCTGCATGCAAGTATCTGCTTTTAAACATTGGCATTCATTCCAGATCTGGCGGACTTTTGCTTCAGGAAATTGTCCGTCAGGGCTAATCTCAATTGCTTGAGCACTAAGATCTTCCTCGTGTGGCACTATTTGGCATCTCCCGAGTTGTCTCAAAACTCTATAGGGCACGTAAGGCTGAATGCTCTTAAGTCCCATTAATAGAAAGTGGGTCCTAGCTGCCGGCATATTTATGACCTCATCAACAGGCAACCATCCCAGTGTCCACTATATTTGGCTGGCGGTGAGGGTTCGAAAGAATGACGTCCATGCCGTAACTCCCTCGGGTAGACGACCTCCTTGATTCTCATGTAAAACTCTTCTATGCAAGTCTTCTTTGAGGAACCATAACTCAAAAGCTCAAAATGGTGGCAGAGATGTTCAGTCATCCATATTTGTAGCAGCAAATTACACTCCTCAAAAAAATTCCCTCTGGCTTTGCAGGCTGTGAGAGCGCGAAAGATATCAGATACTACCATAGGCGCGAGAGTGCTTTCATTTTGGGTGAGCAAAGTACTGACGACCCCGGATATTTTCAGATCAATGTTTCCGTCTTTCCTTAGAAACACCAAAAGGCCCAAAAATGTTATCATGAAAGCCACTCGTCTATGCTCATCCCACTTCTGACGGTTACCTTTGTTGCATAACTTGTTACCCGGATTGTTGAGTCCTCCTACATGACCATATATGTCGTATATGAAGCGCGGATTACAGAAACCTGCGGCCAAATCTGGGTTATGGACCATCCTGGGTATCTTTAATGAATCTAGAAACCGATGCACAGTGACAGCTCTTGGGGCAACCAGGTATTTTTGCCTTAATGGAACTTCAGCATTTCCGATGTACCCGGCTATTTCCTCCAGAGTCGGGGTGAGTTCAAAATCGGAGAAGTGGAAGACATTGTGTGTCGGGTCCCAATAGGTGACCAAAACTCTTATGATATCTCCCCGAGGCTAGATTTTCAATAAACCTATGAGACCTTTCAGATATTTCTTGACCTCATCTTGCCCTTCACCACCTAGATCATCCCACCATAGCCGCAACTTGACAGGGACTTTAGTCATTATCGAAAAGTGTTCATTTTGCATTGTGCTCATCCTGCACATTTATTAAGGTGATTTAAGCAAAAATTATTTGACTCAAAAATGATTTGACTATATTTTAGAAAGAAAGATCCGATTTTTCGAACACGGCCTTTCAGCACTTCGGGGATGAAGATTTTAAGGCTGTGAGGGTCAACTGATCAAAACTCTAAAGGATGATTGAAAGTGGCCGTTTATGCAAGGTCAGCCTTCCATTATCCCTTTCGGGAACATTTGGCTGTTTTTGACAAAAACAGTATCACTTGATTTATTTATGACTTTTTTTTTTCAAAATAGTGGCCCGACATTGGGAACACGACCTCACAGAGCCTCGGGGACGAGGATTCTAAGGCTGTTGGGCAAATTGGTCAAAATTCAAAAAATGACCAAAAGTGGTTGTTTATGCAAAGTCAGCCTTCCGGCGCGTCCCTTTCGGGAACATTCGGCAACATTTGACAAAAGCGGCATCACCCGACTCATTTATGATGAAATTAAAATTCTGACATTTTGGATATTTCTGAAAAAGGGGAGGTTGGACCCGATGAGGGTTGCCTACGTATCTCACACCCTGTGAGAATCAAACCGGCGTAGTTCAGGCAGATAAAATAAACTTCTTTTGAAAAACAAGACTCTTTTTCCATTGGCAAACAAAACCATTTTTCATAAACAAAACTCTTTTTTTTTCAAAAATTTGGCAGAGTTTCGACACTATTTGGACGTTGATTTTTTTTTTCAAAGCAGGCGATTAACTACCTCTATCTCCCTTTCCTCAAGACATTCAGAATTCGGTCGGCATGCAAGTCCGAAACAAACAAATGCACAAGTAGCAAGTTGGATGCATCAGGATGGTCTTTTGTCATTTTGGTACATCTGTCCAAGACAAACCCAACCCCTGTGTTGAGCCTCCAAAGTCAAATGCACATGATGCAAACAAATGTTCCTACTAGGGATCCGGCATGAAGCTGAGTTATTCTAGGTTCGTAACCTGGGTATTTGTTCTAGACTGTGTACCCGAGCGGACAACTCGAGTCGAGGAGGGGGCTACGTATCGGGGACCCGCGAGATCGTCCGGCTTTGTAACTTGTCCGGCCTCTTTCTTATTTCAGGGTATGACACTAATAGAATAGGGAGTCTCGACCAGCAAACACATCCCCGAAGATGAGAAGAGGAGGGTTTCGGCACAGTTTATATACAGTTCAGATAATATCAAAGCGGTAAAAGGCAACATTTAGCACGTTATGCCCAAACATGTAATAAAGATCAGATAATAAAGCCAAATATAACAATTATTCTAAGCTCGAATTCTTGAACCCTGAACCAAAGATTCTGGGTTCGCTCCCCAGCAGAGTCGCCAGAGCTGTCACACCTCTTTTTGCGCACCTACCCCGAAGGATAAAATGCGTGAGGGAGTTTTTCTATTTTAAGTGACATTATTCGAAAATGGGATTATTTATTTAATTCAGAGTCGCCACTTGGGAAAGGTTTGGCTTTTGGTGTCCCAATTCACCGGTTTATCTTGAATCCCAAATCGAGGAAATTTTCGACTTTCCAAATGAAGTCTGCGAACTAGAAATTCTAAGTAAGGAATTCTGTTGACCCGAGGGAAGGTGTTAGGCACCCACGGATCCCGTGGTTCTAGCACGGTCGCTTAAATTATTATAATAGCTAAATATCTGATTTTAATACATGTTATAACTTGTGCTTTTATTAAGTTTAAAACTGCTTTTATTATTAGTTTTTAATAGGATTGCAACGTCGTGAAAATGCATCTCGAACCGCGTCGCAATCAATGCACCCGTGGTTGTTAATACATTCCGACTCCGTTGAGATTTGGATTTGGGTCACATAAATGCGCACCCGAATTTAAGAATGTAATTTAATTAAAATCGCGCCTAAAGAGTCTAACGCGTTATTATCTTTGGGGAAAGCCGTGACGTTCGCTAGACGGCTCATCCCGTATTCTAAGTATTTTTATTATGACCAATTATTGAGGGCCCTGCAATTTGCATTTTTTATTTGGCGAGGCTCGTCTCATCATTTTTATTTAAAGATCAATCTTGAAGTGACTATGATTTTTTTTTATTTTGTCTCTAATAATAAAAGAAGAAAACCTAATTATTTAACCTATTTGAAAGAAAACAAAATCTTTATAAATCCATTCCAGATCAGCCAAACCCAATAAACAAATAAATCAAAATGTATCCTTTAGCAACTCGTTCAAGACAGCCCATATTGTGTTCATAAGGGGGCTGGACGGTTTGAGCCCATAGTGAACCGAGAAACATGACAATGGTTTCAATTTCAAAACCTACCAGGGTTTTATGCCCAAATAAAACTTCTTGACTCAAATGGCACGCTAGTCCTCAATCACTGGATACTCAGACCATTTAATTCATTTAACAATGCACATATATGGTGAATGCAAACATTAATTTCATTTATAAAAGGGGCGGGGACGAGATGGCCTTTCAATATGCACATGCAGCGTGTAGTATTTCAGACATGAGATGTATCTAGTGCTTTTGAATCCAAAACGTATATAGTTGTATAAACCCGTAACTCCAAATTAAAACTCAAACTTAATGCTATTAAAACTAAACTACGTGAGTCATTGATGGATTCCCTTAAGCACGGATTAAGTTATGACTCACTGTCTGTGAATAAAGTATCTAATGATGAATGAACTTAAATCATACTAAACTATACTAAACAACTGTATTAACACAAATTCCTACTTACGCCAGCCCAAGTCAATCCAAAACTAAATATAAATGATTTGAAGTTAATCCACTACTTGACTGTTTGATGATTAATTGTAATATGCAGATCTGGAATCAGTTAATTCTGTTGCTGACTTTCAGTTAAACTAATGACGTTATTAAGATTATTAACTAAACAAAATTCCAGCAACTAGATAGTCCGTTAACAGTTCAAAACAAATCAAATTATACAGTAGCTGTCCCAACCAATACCAAACCAAAACTAAGCTGTATTAAGTAATTACACATCAACTAATATCTATTTTTTGAAACATAAGTGCAGGGTAAACTAAATGAGCAACAGGGGAATAGTATGAATATTTCCATTTTTTTCATCTTTCAAGTCAGAGCTACATCAAAGCTTAATTCGAGTGTGTACCTGGATGTTGAAACACAACAACAACAAGAAGGAGAAGAAGATCAGCAAAAGCAATATGGCAGCAGTAACACAGCAAATAACAACAGCAACAACAGCAGTAACAACCAGTAGAATGAAACCCAGTGAACAAACCAGAAATAACCCAATGAAAAAGTACCAATATCCAACCAAAAAAATAGACTCGGGAAACTCATTTGAGACCTGGAAACAACAATGTTAATCACAGGCAGAAACAGGTGAATCCGAAACACAGTGGAACAACAGTTTCTGATTTTCGAACACCCAAAGAAAGAAAAACTCTATTGTCTTAGGTTCTAAGAATCTGAAGAGGTTTTTCTTTTGCTTTTGTTTGTTATCTATCTCCAACTCTATTTCAAAAAATAGACTCTCTTAGGTTCTAAAGACTCTCTTAGGTTCTAAAGACTCTCCTAGGTTCTAAAGACTCTGTTAGGTTCTAAAGACTCTGTTAGGTTCCAAAGACTCTGTCCTCCTCTCAAAACTCCCTCCCGTTTATATATCACAACAGGCCTCCCTTTTAGCACTTGGTCCATTAGAACACTGATTTTCTCCCATGTGATCCCTTCTGTTTTTCCACTCAAAGCTCAAAAGAAAAGTATTCCCCATCAGATTCCCCTGACAGCCCTCTTTTCATTATTAAAATGGTTTTTCTTTATTAAAACTAAACAAGTATGGGTAGCATGAATATGTCCTGACAGCACATGCTGTCAAGTTAACTTTAATTCATTAAAGAAATACAATTCACATGCTTTCTGATGTCCAAAATCTAAAATGAATAAACAGGGCCAGTAATTCTATATCAATCCAAACTAAACTCTGAAATCTATATTAAAACTGCAGCTATAACCAATTCAAACTCCTAAATTCTGGATTGAAACTTCAAAACAAAATCAACATCAACAAACAAAAGAGCTTAGCAGAAACATTGAAGCTGAAGCTAAAAACTGAAACCAAAATTCATCAATGCTTAAACAGAAAACTCAATAACAGCATTACCATGAATCAGAACACAAACCTATTGAACTATCCCGGTCAAACTTCCAGTCAACAGTGGCACATTATGGGAATGATTAATTCACAATTCCAAATTAAGCTAAATAGAGTGAAGGAAATCCTGCGATATACTGAACTTAACGAAGATTGATGAATATCAAAAAACAAAGAAGCCACACATCACATATAAGGGACAATCTGAACCAAAGTCATATATTACTTAAAAAACAAAAGAAAACTACTGAAAAGGACTATGAAATCAAAACCAGGATTAAAACTAACTATCATGTTAAACTGACTCACACATAACGAACTAATAAACTGACCAACAGTTTACAGCATATAAACAAACAATTAGAGAAACTGGACCCAATAAACGGTCTGATGAGAAGGAAAGAAGTACTGAACAAATGACAAGAAACAAATCAAGACAAATATACAATTTAAAACAGACAAACAAAACTATAGAAGGAAACAAAAGAAATTAAGGAGAACTTAGTGTTCCTTCCTCGAATTTCAACAGTATGCCCTTTCGAACTTGAGTCCTAGTCAGTATCATACGTCTATTTCGTGAGAAATTGGCCTACAATACTGAATAGAAACCAGTCGATCTTGAAGCTTTGACACGTCTTGAACCGTTGAAACCCTAGATCCATCATTCGACGAGTTTTACTCATGTTCGAGCCAATTTGGTTAGGGATTAAGGACGAGGAAGTAAAGGGGATTATTGGGTGTTAGTCTGGGGTCAAGGGGACAGCTAGGGCTCGGAGGGGAGATCTTTGATTTGAAGATTCGAAGAGATCTAACAGGATTCGAGGAAATTTGTTGATGGTTTAGGGATGAGGGAAACCTAGTGGTGGTATGGTGTTAATTAGGGGTGGATTGGGGTGGTTCCATGGTCAACTCGAAACTTCGATTGAAGATTCGAGAAGATGTGGGGTGATTCGAGGCAAATGGTTCATGGATTCGTGTTGTGGATGGGGAGATGGCTCAGGGGTGTCCTTTTGGTGGTCACCGGCGTTGTTGCCGCCGGGTTTAATGGTGAGGGGGTGGAAGGGCGGCGCTAGGGTTCTGGGGGTTGTCCGGTTTGTAGAGAGAGACGAAGAGAGGGGGTAGCTTAGGGGGTGTGGGGTGAGTTTGAGAGTATATATATGTGATGGGTGAGTGAATCTGAACCGTTAGATCTGATAGGATCAACGGTTTGGATTACTTTACTTATATAAAATGGGGTCGTTTTGGTCTCAGTGGGAGACTAGGTGGATCTAGGGAAAAACGGGTCGGGTTATGGGGGTGAGATCTTAGACCGTTGGATGAGGATGGATGAATGGTCGAGATTCGTTGGCCTCGAAACGACGTCGTCTGATGCATCTTTGAGAGCTGAAGGTTTGGACCGGGTATAGGTTTAGTTTGGGCCTCATTTTGGCTCAAAAATGAAATGGCCCAGTCCAATTTTCTTTTTTTCTATTTTTTGTTCTTTTCCTTTTTAATTCCTAATTTAATTCCGAATTTACCAAAATCCTAAAAATAAATTATAAAACAACAATTATATTACACATACATTAATTGATTCTTAACAATAAGAAACACACAGTATCAAATATTAATTACACAAAATCACACCATTAAACAATAAAAATGACAAAATTACCAAAATAATATTTTTTGGTGATTTTCATTCCAAATATGATTTAATTAATTCCTAATAGCAGAATGAAAATCCTAAATTCATACAACATATATTTTTTTTTTTATGTATTTAAACAATCACAGACAAAACTACAAATAACTATCTGAAATGCCACACATATTTTAAAAATTATGCACAAAGAAAAATTTGTTTTATTTTTTGATTTCTTTTGGAATAATTATCGTGAGAGCAAAAATCACGTGCTCACAGTGCTGAATTTCCATCAACTTCTTCATTTGGTAGTTGGTTTACCTGTTTTGTTCCTAGTTCTGCAGCTCCTGATACAGCAGCTACTACTTCTGCTACTGCTAGAGGCAGGGGAAGAGGAAGGGGAGCAACACATTATTCACTTGAGAGTTGGTTTTCATGTTCAGCTTGATAATAGGCTAAATTGTTTAATATAGCCTATGTTTTAGATCAACTTAAGGATGGTTTACTATTGTAAATGTTCAAATAATGTAAAAATTGGCTCTAATCATGACTTTAATGTCTCACAGGAGTTCAATAAACAAATGAGGATTTATGATGGTAATCAAGTGAAAATGGAGTCAAATGACGAAAAGTTGAGCAACAACATCTGAATAAGAGAAAACCCCACTAGCGCGGGTCATGCGCTGGTCATGCGCTCCCGCGCTAGTTCAGTGATTTGGACAAAAAGAAACCCCACTAGCACGGGTCATGCGCTCCCGCGCTAGTCCAGTCCGGGAAATCAATTATTTGGGGGCAAAATGGGAAATCTGAGATGATCCACTCAACTTACATAAAGTAAAGCTCCATTATTGAGAAATAGATCAGATTTGGAGGGAGAAAAAGCCATAGAAGAAGGAGGAGCTTCATCTTGGAGCTAAGAAAGGAGAAGAAGAACATCTTGGAGCAAGGATTCAAAGAGTTCTTCTAAACTTTCTTCTATTTGTTTGTTTATATTATGTTTAAGACTTTTATTGTTGATTTTTGTATAATTATGAGTAGCTAAAAACTCTAGTATTCTTGGGTCATGGATGTTAGATAATTATGTTATTTGAAGCTTAGATTGAAGATATTGAATTTATTGTTACGGGTTGTTTATTTGATTCTGCTTCTAATTATTTTACTGTGTAGCTAACAATAAAATATTGTAAGCACGTGATTTTTGCCCAATATGAGAATTACTCCCAAAAAATTCAAAAATAAAATGATTTTTCTTTGATGTGCAATTTTGTGATATTTTGAATAATTATTTGCATTTGTCTGTGCATGTTTATTTGCTAAATTAATAAAAAATACAAAAATATGTCGTATTTTGCATGTAGGATTTAATTCTACAATTGTTAGTGATTAAATTTGTTTTACAAAAATTAAAAATTACAAAAATAGGCATCATTTGTATTTTTAGCATTTAATGTCCAAATATATAATTTTATGCTTAATTAATACTTAATCGTGCGTTAATTGTTATGGAGAGTTAATTTGTGCTTTTATAACTTAATTTAGTTCTTAATAATAGTTTAAGTATTTTTATAATTTAGTTTTAGAGAAATAAAAGAAGAAAAGAGAGCGAAAATATAAAGAAAGTCGGAATTGGGCCTCTTCTTCGATTTCAAGCCATAGGCCCAAAAAATGGCCCAATCTTCCCTACGACCCAGTCCATTTCGAACTGGGTCGACCCAGTCCATAACCCAACATCCTATTATCTTACAAACAACACAAAACAAAACAAAAAAAGAGAAAAAAAAACCCTAAAAAGACCTAACCAATCCGCCCCCCCCCCTTCTTCTCTTTCTTCTTTTCTTCTTTCTTCTCCAAACTCTAAAACACACATCCATGGCTGCCATGGCTAAGCTCCAGCAGCTTAATCTCCTTCGACACAAGCGCACACACCACCAAGAAGCCCATCTTCTCCATGTCAAGCTCAAAAGGCTCGTCCATGGCTGCGTCTTCGTCGTCAACCCATCGCCATGTTTGTTGCTTTTTCTTGCTGCCTCTGCGTCGTCCATGGCTTCCCGAACTGCTGCTCCATTTTCTCCATAAGCTGCTGAACGCAGCAGCAGTAGACGACCAGCTGCTGCCCGTGTCCAGCTGCGACGAGCAGCCATGGCTGTCCGCGACGCTGCCGCTGCTCCTCCTGCGAGCTTCTGCTTCATGCTGCCATGGTCGACCAACTGCTCCTGTTCTGCCGCGTCAACTGCTGCCCGTGTCCAGCTGCGACGAGCAGCCATGGCTGTCCGCGACGCTGCCGCTGCTCCTCCTTCCTCCGTCGCTGCTTCTACTTCTTCTTCGTCTTCGTCGTTTTTCGTTCGAGCTTTGGTCGAGGCTCGGACAGATTTGTTTACAATCAAAGTTCGTCGTTGATTCACCTCCGGTTAGTTG
The DNA here is from genome assembly GCF_000393655.2 of Nicotiana sylvestris. Lineage (NCBI taxonomy): Eukaryota > Viridiplantae > Streptophyta > Magnoliopsida > Solanales > Solanaceae > Nicotiana > Nicotiana sylvestris. Next base: position 5,507,018 of record NC_091057.1, on the reverse strand, counting down.
TTTTTGAGTTTTATTTTTGTCCATATTTTTGTTTGATATTCTCCGGATCCAAAATCGTTAAACGATTTAATCCTTGTTTTGTTCGTTGTTCATCATTGAAATAATTTTCTAGTGTGTTCATGTTGTTTGTTAAATTAATTTTCAGATTTCAAAATAGAAGTTTAATTAGTTGTTTTCATATTCATGTCATGTTTGTATTATTGTTTAAGTGAATATTTGTTAGTTTGATGTTTGTTAGATTCAAATTGAAATTTAATTAACTATTTCTTCAATTTGTTTCATGTGTTTATGTATTGTTAGAAATTGTTAATATTGTTAAGTTCAAGCTTAAGTTCATAATTGTTTATTCGTCGATCTTGTTATTTGTCTAAAGAATTTAGTTGTGTTAGAGAAATATGTTGGTTTAATCGTTTAAATCCATCATATTTGTTGTTCAAAATAGATTCAATTCATGTTCATACTTTGTTTGATTGTTCTTGAATTGTTGGTTGTAATGTTGTTAGAATTGATTTTAAGTTCAATATGATTGAAGTTTAGAAATCCAAATATACTTGTTTGTTGTAGTTGTTGAATCCGAAAATAGGATTGTTTGTTGCTAAAATATTGTTCAATCAAATTTTAGTTGTTCTTTGTTGTTCAATTTGTGTTCATGTGATTTGTTGTTGAAATGTTGTTAAAATCGTGTTCATGTGATATTGTTGTTATGATGTTCATCCGTGTTCATATTGTTGTTTGAACATTGTTAGAAATTGATCATATTGTCTATATTTTGGTTAAGTTTGATTAATTGATGTGTTATAGCTGATGGGTAGTTTGGTAAATTTGTAAAACGTTCAGGGGTAGTTTGGTAATTTCAGTAAGGTCGGAAGGGGTAGTTTAGGAATTGTACATTTTGTAATTGTTTATTTGAAGCATGGGGGACAAAATGAAATGGGGTGGGTTGTGATATGATTATTTAATATAAAGGGGGGACAAGATTTAATTTAAAGGGGAATCTTGCATTATTTTATGTTAGGCATGGGGGACAAAATGAAATGGGGTGGTGTGATATGTTTATTTTAATGTAATGGGAATGAGTAGGAAGATAATGGGTTGGGTAGAGAAAAAGTATTGATTTTAATTAATTGAAAGGTTTATGGGATGGGTTATATATGTGAAGTCTTGAAATCAAAAGAAAGGATATACAAAGAGATAGAAAAAAAATACACAGATACGAGAGAGAGAAACAAATCTGAAAATAAGAGAGAGAAAAGGGCTGAACATTTAAGAGATAGAAAATTCCGAAAAATATTTAAGCTTTCAAAAAAAAAACACTAAAAAAAATATTCTGCTTTCTTTTGTTGTTTGAAATCAGAATTAATTGTTGTTTCATCAAAGCTGGAAGATTTTGTTTTTTTTTTGGATTACTACTCCACTGGTTTGTTACTGTTGCTGGGCTATTGTTGCTGTGTTGTACTGATTTTACTGCTGCTGCTGATTCTCATATTCATTTTCTTTTGCTTCCAATATCAGGTACACAATTGAAAAGCTGGTTATTGTAATCCGAAATATGAAGCATGAATACATATGAAGAATGAAAATTTGAAGTTTTAATTTCGTTTTTTTTTCTTTGTTTCTTTTGTTGATTGTATTTAAGCTATTTCATGAATTACTAAATAATAGCTGGAATAAGAAAATAATATCATAAGTTAGTCTGTAATAAATCAGTTCGGCAAAACAGGTTAATTCACTAACTATGAAGGCTTCAAGATTGTAGGTTGATCATGAACAAGTAGCTAAATTTAGTTAAAACATGAATTTAAATTAAACATCGTAAATTAGGCATTAAGGCATGACTTGAGCTTAAGCAAGATTAGAAGAACGTTTAAGTCTAATAAACTTTCTAATAAGCTTTAGTAATTATGGTTAAATCTAGTTTCAAATGATTGTGAATAATTAATCTCAATAATATTTTTTTTTAAAAAAATAATAATAACAATGCTGAGTTTTAATCTAGCTATATTTGTTTATTTTGAATATTAGTTGTTGAATTTTTATTTTATTTAAAATTTCGAAATTAAGAGTAAATTTTTTTTCATCAATATTTGTATTAACCAAGCAATTAGCATGTCATGTTTTCTTAAAATTATAAAAGCTAGTAATTAATTAGGATTTTTCTTTCTTTATTTTAGAGACTAATTTTTATAGAAAAAATGTAGTCGCTTTAAGATTTGTCCATTTAAAATAAATGAGATGAGCCTCGCTTAATGAAATGTATAGATTTCGGGGCCCTCAATAAATGTACAGTTAATTGCTTAGAATTAGGGAGGAGCCGTTTTAGCAAATTTCACGGCCCTACCCAAAATAATGACACGCTAGTCGCTCTAGGCGCGTATTTAATAATGTTATTTCCTTAAATACGGGTGTGCATTTATGTAACCCAAATCTAAATCTCAACGGAGTCGAAATGTGTCGAATAACCACGGGTGCAATTGATTGCGACGTGATTTGAAATACGTTTTCACAATGTTGCAATTTTTCGTAAAATAATAACAATAAATAAAAAGAATAATAAAAGCGGCTAAGGGATAAAATTTGCACATAAGTTTATAATACGTATTATATTAGATAATCAAGCCGAATATAACAGTTAAGCGACCGTGCTAGAACCACGGAACTCGGGAATGCCTAACACCTTCTCCCGGGTTAACAGAATTCCTTATCCGGATTTCTGGTGCGCAGACTGTAATACAGAGTCATTCTTTTCCTCGATTCGGGATTAAAATAGGTGACTTGGGACACCCTAAATCTCCCAAGTGGCGACTCTGAAATAAAGAAATAAATCCTGTTTCGACTGTCCTTTAATTGGAAAAAACTCCTGTACCCCCGCGGGAGCGGAAAAAGGAGGTGTGACAGCTCTGGCGACTCTGCTGGGGACTGATAACCCAGAACCACTAGTTCAGGGTTCAAGAATTCGAGCTTAGAATAATTGTTATATTTGGCTTTATTATCTGATATATATTGCATGTTCTGACATAACATACTAAATGTTGTCTTTTACCGCTTTGATATTATCTGAACTGTATATAAACTGTGCCGAAACCCTTCTCTTCTTACCTCCGGGGAGAAGCTCGCTGGTCGAGGCTCCCTATTCTGTTAGTGTCAATACCTGAAATAAGAAAGAGGACGGATAAGTTACGAAGCCGGATGGCCTTTTGGTTCCCGGTAAGTTGCCCCCTCCTCGACTCGAGTTGTCCGCTCGGGTACACAGTCTAGAACATATACCCAGGTTATAAACCTAGTATAACGAAACCTCATGCCGGATCCCTAGTAGGAACGATTATTTGCATCACGTTACATTTGACTTAGGGGACTCAACACAGGGGTTGGGTCCGTCTAGGACTAGCAACCTGAAATGAAAAGACCATTCTGATGCATCCTACTTGCTCTGTACATATATTTGTTTCGAACTTGCATGTTGACCGGTTTCTGAATCTCGGGAATGTTGGAAAATTGAAGAAAAAAAAGAAAAAAAAAGGGAAAAAGAATATATCAGTTAGGGAGTTAATTGATTATTTTAGAAAAAATCAATGACCAATTACTGGCGAAACTCTGCCGAAATTTTGAAAAAAAAAAGGAAAATATTTTATTTTGTTTTACTAAAAAAATATTAAAAAAAAAAGAGTCTTTTATTATTATTTTTTTCGGAAAAATAGATTGTTTTATTGTTTATTGAAAATGAAAAAAAATCGTTATTTTGTCTTTTTCAAAAATAGAAAAGGAAAATAGATTGTCTTGCCAGGAAAAAATAAAAATGAAAAAGAGTCATGTTTTAAAATAGTTCGGTTAATTTGCCCGAACTACGCGGGTTTGATTCTCACCGAATGTGAGATACGTAGGCAACCCTCATCGAAAACAAATAAATAAATAAAAAAAAAACATGTCAAGAATTTTAATTTTGCCATAAATAAGTCGGGTGGTGTCCAACCTCCCCTTTTGCTAATAATAGCAAAATATATATGTCAAATTTCTAAGAAGTCGGGTGACGCTGTTTTATGAAGACATAGCCGAATGTTCCCGAAGGGGACGCCGGAAGGCTGACTTTGCATAAACAGCCACATTTGGGTCATATTTAAGATTTGGTCCAGTTGACCCACACAGCCTTAAAAATCTTCGTCCCCGAGACGTTGAAAGGCCGTGTTTGCAATAGTGAGTTTCCTAATTTGAAAAACGATAAAAAAAAGAGTCATAAATAAGTCAGGTGATGTTGTTATGTCATAAATAGCCAAATATTCCCAAACGGGGCACCGAAGGGCTGACTTTGCATAAACAACCACCTTTGGTCGTATTTTGATTTTTGACCTTCACAGCCTTAAAATTTTTGCCCCTGAGGCGCAGGAAGGCCGTGTCGCAATATCGGGTCTTTTATCTAAAAATATTAGAATTAAGAATTGAGTTCTTCATTTAAAATATAGGGTTAATTTTGAGTCGATAATATAGATAGTAGTTTTTGGAGTTAAATAAAAGTTTTCTTTTGCTTAAACGCTTTAATAAATGTGCAGGATGAGCACAACAATAAATGAGCCTTTTTCAATAATGACCAAAATCCCTTTTGAGCTGCAATTGTGGTGGAATGATTTGGGCAAAGAAGGGCAAGACGAAGTGAGAAAATATTTGAAAGACCTTCCGGATTTATTAGACATTCAGCCTCGGGGGGATATCATCAGGGCATTGGTCGCCCATTGGGATTCGGCACATAATGTGTTTCATTTTTCAGACTTTGAACTCACCCCAACAATAGAAGAAATAGCGGGGTACATTGGAAGTGACCAAGCTCCATTGAGATTCAAATACTTGATTGCTCCTAGAGCCATTACCATACATCGATTCCTGGATTCCTTGAAAGTACCCCGGACAGTTCATCACCCAGATTTTGCAAAGGGTTTCTGCAGTTTCCGCTTCGTGTATGATAGATATGGACATGTGGGCGGGTTCAATAATCCAGACTTTAAGCTTTGCAGCAGAAATAGCCGACAAAAATGGGAGAAACACAGGCGAGTGGCATTTATGGTAGCTTTTTTGGGTCTCGTAATATTCCCAAGGAAAGATGGTAATATTGATTTGAAAATAGCAGGCGTCGTCAGTACTTTGCAAACCATGGGGAAAAGCACTTTAGCACCTATGATTGTGGCTGATATCTTCAGAGCTCTCACTGCGTGCAAAGCTGGGGGCAAATTTTTTGAGGGATGTAACTTATTGTTACAAATATGGATGATTGAGCATTTGTGCCCGCGCTCTCAGTTATTAAGTTATGGCTCGGCTGAGAAAACTTGTATAGGGGAATTTTGTACGAGAATCAAAGGGGTTGGTCTACCTGAAGGAGTCACAGCTTGGGCATTATTATTTCGGAACCTCAAGGCTAGCCAGATACAGTGGGTGCTTGGATGGTTGTCTGTCGAGGAAGTCATATATATGCCAGCAGCCCGACCGCATTTTTTGTTAATGGGACTCAAAAGCATACAACCTTATGCACCATATCGGGTTCTGAGGCAACTCGGTAGATATCAAGTAATACCGAGAGATGAAGATTTAAGTACCCAAGTGATCGAAATTAGTCCTGACGGTCGATTCCCCGAGGAAGAGGTTCGTCAAATTTGGAGTGAGTGTCAATATCTGATGGCAAACACTTGTGTGTCTGATAGGGTCAGAGGGGAAATTGCTCCAGGGTATCACGAATGGTTCAGAGGTGACGTGGCATATGGAAGACCGGCTAAAAGACCTCATCTCGAAGATTTCGCCAAGTCGTCCCAAGAGCAGTGGGATTGGTTAGCAAAGGAAGAAAGCTATCGGGTTGAGATTGGTAAATTAAAGCAACAAGTCGAGAGTCTGAAATTCGAGAGCAGTGTACAGGTTGCCGAGGATCAAGGTGAAAAGAATAGACTAGCCAGAGAAAATGACGCTCTTAAAGCCCAAGTCCGACAGTTGAAGATAACCATCGATAAGCAACCGAGGAGCCGATCCGATGAACAATTGGTAAAAAGATTGGAAAGCGAAGTCAGAGAATGGCGGGATGAGCTAGGAAAAGCTGAAAATGTCATGGCAGAACTCAAAGCACAATGGGCGACAAGAACCGAAGAGCGTCGCCAATACTTGAATCAGTTGAAGAGGGACCATGAGAAAATTGTTGCCAATTTAAAGAGAAAAGTAGTTGCCCTTGAAGGTAGAGCGGTTAGGCAGGCTAGAGACTTCGAAACTGAGAGCGGACATTGTTACAACTTGTTAGCCCAAATGGAGGCAGAAGTGCAACAGCTGCAAGACCAGCACTTGCAAGACTCCCGAGCTTTAAAGACGTGCAGCGATCAGATAAGACGCTTGCTCATAGAAAAGAAGCAAACAAAAGACAGGATTAGAGCCATTGCTCATGCTATTGTCAGGAGATGCCGGGTTTGTGAAGACATGACCCGTACTACTTTTATCTCAGCAGTGATGATCTATGTGAAGCGAACCATGAATGAGTTAGAGCAGCTTTGAAAGGGATTTGGATCCTAGACCCGCGGCGAGGCCGAACGACGCCCCGCGGATACCTAAGTTTGAAGCACTAGAATATGCATAGTCCGTGTCTTTGAGTGTCTACCATGTCGAGTCAGTCTTTTGTACGTCCGGATTGAGTATGTTTGCAGCTTAGAGTTTTTGTTTGCTTTCAGATTGCGTTTGTTAGTTTCTTTCCAAAACAAAAGATGTCGAGTTTGTAAGAGTCTGTTTATTAATGAAAGTTGAGCATTTTATTTCCACCCATATTTTTACATTTATCTGCACGAACTACGCTTGGTCTGATTCGTGCGGGGTCACGATACGTAGGCAATCTCTATAGGATTCGACCGTAATTTAAAAAAAAAAGAAGAATATATATTTGTCAGAGCAAAAATAAGCTGGGATGATGCATGAGGTCAGAGCAAAAGCATGTTAGAAATGATTAAATGCCTAGGAGCATTGCATCCCCCTAACGTGCAATTACAATATCTGTTAAGACTCTAACACTGACAAGTTTGTTGTTTTTCCAATATCAGTTAGTTGTTAGAGCGTACTGGCACCGTACCATTATCAAACAAGATCAAAAGGTCCTATACCAGAAAGCATGACTGGGTCAGACAACAGCGTTGAGTCAGAAAAAACGGCCAATCAGATGCTGAAGGAAGCCCTGGAGAAAATGGAAAAAATGAGGCTAGAAATGAATGAAATGCAGATAGCCTTAGCTAGAGCCCAGAAGGGGCAAGAACTACCCGTTACTCCTACCCTCCAACCAGTACACACGCCGGAATACCCCTCTCCCGGTCCTTCAACAAGTTTCCCAAGCCATCACTATTATCAGGGAAGAGAGGCTTATGATTCCCAAGCTCCACCTCCCACTCAAAACCCTCCTCCACCAAATGTTCCCGTCTTTGTGGCACCTCCCCCAGCTCCACTACATAGATCATCCAGTGAGCCGCTATTCCAAGCTCACGACACCCAATATTACCCTCCCGAACCCACTTTCAAAGCGCCTGAGCCATATACCTCCTCTCCCCATTTTGAAATCCCGGGAGAAGTTGAGAAACCGGTTAAGAATGCAGAACAAGAGGAGGTGATTCGTAAAGTCAAAAGCCTGGAGCAATCCTTCAGGAACATGCATGGTTTAGGAAACCAAGTTAGTGTCGCATACAAAGATTTGTGCCCTTTTCCTGATGTACAGTTGCCTGCGGGGTTTAAAATGCCGAAGTTTGACTTATATGAGGGGCACGGTGACCCAGTAGCCCATCTGCGTGGTTTTTGTAGCAAAATGAGAGGGGCTGGGGGAAAAGATGAGTTGTTGATAGCATATTTCGGGCAAAGCCTGAGCGGGTCAGCGCTAGAATGGTACACGAGGCAAGACCCCGGTCGATGGTATACATGGGATGATTTGGCCCAGGCATTCATCGGCCATTTTCAATATAACCTCGAAATAGTCCCTGATCGTCTGTCATTGTTGAAACTAGAAAAGAAGCCTGGGGAAAGTTTTAGAGAGTTTGGTTTCCGCTGGAGGGAACAAGCTGCAAGGGTTGATCCTCCCATGCGGGAAAGTGAGATGGTAGATTACTTCTTGCAAACATTGGAACCTACCTATTTTGGTCATCTAGTGACATCTGTCGGGAAGTCGTTTAATGAAGTGGTAAAGATGGGAGCCATGATTGAAGAAGGATTGAAATCTAACAAGATCTTGAGCTACTCGGCTTTGAAAGCAACCACCCAGGCCATCCAAAGCGGTACTGGTGGTGTGCTGGGAAAGAAGAAGAAAGAAGAAGTTGCTGCAGTTGAAGCTAATGTTTGGTCCAGGCACAATAACCGTCCACTCTACTACAACCAACCCAGACCCCATCACCCAAACTATCAATATACCTCATATGGTCCACCGCAACACTATTATCCACCACCAGAACCACAATTTTCTATTCACCACGCCCAGACCTACACTCAACCCCCAGTGCACTCGCAATGGCGTACACCAAGTCCCCAAAATACACAGCCACACCCACAAAACACCTATCCACCTCCCAGGGCTAACAGACCAGGAACCAGCTTCCGCCCAAACCAAGCTTTTAGAAATGAGAAGGCCCCAAACAAAAAAACATTTACCCCGCTGGGAGAATCTTACACTTCTCTTTTCCACAGATTGAAACAGTTGGGGATGTTGACCCCAGTTGAATCCAAAGCACCAAATCCTCTTCCCAGAAACCTGGACCACTCTGTTAGCTGCGAGTATTGCTCAGGGATGCCGGGGCACGATACTGAAAAATGTTGGAAGTTGAAAAATGCAATCCAAGAGCTCATTGATAATCGTCGTATTGAGGTACAGGCTCCAGAGGCCCCGAACATCAATCAAAATCCGTTACCAGCGCATTATGAGGCCAACATGATCGAACTGATACATAAGGGGGAAGAGCCTAAGAAACCTTCGCAGGTGGTTATGGTGATTCGTTCTACGGAAACCAAAGAAAAGACAGTGAGTGCAAGGCCAGTGGTTCAGTTAAAAGCAGTAGAAGACAAGCCAGTGCTAGTAATGGGAAAGGGACCGTTTGTGGCCGAGAAAAAGCAGGAGCCAGTCAAGATAGTGGTACCAAGGTCAGTATCCACGCCCGTGGTGGTTGTGAAGGGAGTCTATATAGAGCCGGTTGTCATAAAACCGGTAGTCCAGTTACCCATGGTTGATAGCAAAGCCGTACCCTGGAAATATGACAAAGTAGTGGTGACATACAAAGGAAAGGAAATTGAGGAAGAAAGTTGTGAAGCACAGGGACTGACCCGGTCAGGACGTTGTTTCGCCCCTGAAGAGTTGAGAAAAGCTAAGGGCGCAAAAGACAATCCAGTGCCAGTTAAAAAAGCTGTAACGGAAGAGGAAGCAGAAGAGTTTCTGAAAAAGATGAAAGGACAAGATTATTCCATTGTTGATCAACTGAGAAAAACACCGGCCCAAATCTCGTTGTTGTCATTATTAATTCACTCTGATGAGCATTGCCGAGCTTTAATGAAGATATTGAATGAGGCTCATGTGCCTGACAAAATCTCAGTAAACCATTTAGAGACAATTGCCAACAAGATCTTTGAAGTGAACAGGATAGCATTTTCTGATGATGAATTGCCTATGGAAGGCACAGAACACAACAAGGCTCTCTATTTGACGGTCAAATGTGAAGGTTCAATGGTTACTCGGGCACTAATCGATAACGGGTCGAGCGCTAATATTTGCACGTTATCCACATTGAACAAGTTAAAGATTGATGAGGATAGAATCCGCAAAAATAGCATTTGTGTTCGAGGGTTCGATGGAGGGGGAACAAACACAGTAGGGGATATTGTACTCGAATTGACTATTGGCCCAGTCGAGTTCACGATGGAATTTCAGGTGTTGGATGCTGCAGTATCCTATAATCTTTTGTTGGGTCGACCGTGGATTCATGCGGCAAAAGCCGTGCCCTCCACACTGCACCAAATGATCAAATTCGAGTGGGACAGACAAGAAATTGTGTTACATGGGGAAGATCCCACATGCGCCATGAATGATGCCATTGTACCCTTTATAGAGACCGAAGATAATAAGGGGCCATGGGTGTATCAGATCCTCGAAACGGTTCCGGTGAGCAGGATGCCTGAAGGTAAAAGCATGCCATGTCCCAGGGTGTCAGCTGCGACCGTTATGGTAGTGTCAGAAATGTTGAATAACGGGTTCGTGCCCGGGAAGGGTTTGGGGGTTGAACTGCAGGGCATTACTCAACCTGTGTCTTTGCCCAAAAATTTGGACACCTTCGGGTTAGGGTTCAAACCAACAGCGGCAGATATCAGAAAGGCCCGTAAATTGAAGAAGAAAGCTTGGGTGCTCCCTAAACCAATTCCTCGATTGTCCAGGTCCTTCGTCAGGCCGAATATCAAGAAACAGTCATTGGCAAAGATATCGGGTTCGTTAGTTGAGGCGGATGGGAATTTGGATAAGGTGTTTGAGAAAGTATTTGCTGAAGTAAACATGGTTGAGGCCGGGGAAGGGTCAAGCAGAGCAGACATACAGTACATCGGACCACGTGCTAACATCAGCAATTGGGAAGCTACTCCTCTTCCAGTTCGGAGGGAGTCGTGGTAGTGGGTTTTGTTTTCCTTTTTGTCACCTGGATTATTCCAGGGTTTGTAATCCAGTTGTTATGTTCCGTCCGTTTGGATGAGTTAAAACCTTGTTGTCTTTACGTTTAATGAAATGCAATTTTCTTCGTCCCTAATTCTCTTTCCATTTTCGTTTCTTTTCTTTGTACAGTTCTCTTTATGCTGATATCAATGACATGACATGCATGAGGAATCTTCGGCCCAGTTTTAAAAGCCAATCTAATTCAGAAGTAATAATACAAGAGAACGAGTGTGATGATGGGATGGATTGTAATAATGATGAAGCTTATGAGGAAATTAGTAAAGAATTAAGCCACTTTGAAGAAAAACCCAAACCTAACCTAAATGACACAGAAGCAGTTAATCTAGGGGACCAAGATAATGTACGGGAAACTAAAATAAGTGTTCATTTGGATCCACAACTCAAGGAGGAGATAATTAAAGTATTGCATGAGTACAAAGACGTTTTTGCATGGTCATATGATGATATGCCGGGTCTAAGCACCGATTTGGTGGTTCATAAATTGCCCACTGATCCAGCACTCCTCCCTGTCAAGCAGAAGTTGAGAAAGTTCAAAACAGACATAAGTGTGAAGATCAAAGAAGAGATCTCCAAGCAGTTTGAGGCAAGGGTCATTCAGGTTACACGGTACCCCACTTGGTTAGCCAATGTCGTGCCTGTGCCAAAGAAAGATGGCAAGACCAGGGTGTGCGTCGATTATCGAGACCTTAACAAAGCAAGCCCAAAAGATAATTTCCCACTGCCCAACATCCATATACTGATCGACAATTGTGCCAAACATGATATTGGCTCTTTTGTGGATTGTTATGCGGGTTATCATCAGATTCTAATGGATAAGGAAGATGCAGAAAAGACGGCATTCATCACGCCGTGGGGAACGTATTGTTATCGGGTCATGCCGTTTGGTTTGAAAAATGCTGGGGCAACTTATATGAGGGCCATGACAACTATCTTCCATGATATGATACATAAAGAAATTGAGGTATACGTGGATGATGTGATCGTTAAGTCTAGACAGCAATCTGACCATGTCAGAGATTTGAGAAAATTCTTTCAAAGGCTTCTCAGGTACAATCTTAAGCTCAATCCTGCGAAATGTGCTTTCGGGGTGCCATCTGGGAAGTTGTTGGGATTCATAGTTAGCCGGAGAGGTATTGAATTAGACCCGTCAAAGATCAAAGCTATTCAGGAATTGCCACCTCCAAGAAACAAAACCGAGGTGATGAGTTTGTTGGGAAGACTGAACTATATCAGCAGGTTCATTGCTCAGCTCACGGCAACATGTGAACCAATTTTCAAATTGTTAAAGAAAGATGCCGCGGTCAAATGGACTGATGAATGCCAGGAGGCTTTTGATAAGATAAAGGGGTATTTGTCAAACCCACCTGTGTTGGTCCCACCAGAACCAGAGAGGCCTTTGATTCTGTATCTGACAGTTATGGACAGTTCATTCGGCTGTGTACTGGGGCAACATGATGTTACGGGCAGAAAGGAGCAGGCTATCTACTATCTCAGTAAGAAGTTCACATCTTACGAGGTCAAGTATACTCATCTGGAAAGGACATGTTGTGCCCTAACTTGGGTGGCACAGAAATTGAAACATTACTTGTCATCTTACACCACTTACCTTATATCTCGCTTGGACCCGTTGAAGTATATTTTCCAGAAACCCATGCCCACAGGAAGGCTTGCAAAGTGGCAGATCTTACTTACAGAGTTCGACATTGTCTATGTGACACGGACTGCCATGAAAGCACAGGCATTAGCCGATCACTTGGCTGAGAACCCCGTTGATGAAGATTATGAGCCTTTGAAAACTTATTTCCCTGATGAAGAGATAATGCACATTGAAGAATTAGAACAAGCTGAGAAGTCGGGATGGAAACTTTTCTTTGATGGGGCTGCAAATATGAAGGGTGTGGGAATAGGAGCAGTACTTATTTCGGAAACAGGTCAGCATTACCCCGTTACAGCTCGACTTCGTTTCTACTGTACAAACAACATGGCAGAATATGAGGCGTGTATATTGGGATTGAGATTAGCTGTGGATATGGGTGTACGGGAAGTCTTGGTCATGGGTGACTCGGACTTACTAGTACACCAGATTCAAGGGGAATGGGAAACACGGGACTTGAAGCTTATACCATATCGGCAGTGTCTGCATGAGCTTTGCCAGCGTTTTCAGGCCATAGAATTCAGACACATTCCAAGGATTCATAATGAGGTTGCTGACGCTTTGGCTACTTTGGCGTCAATGTTGCACCATCCAGATAAGGCCTATGTTGATCCATTGCAGATTCAAGTCCGTGATCAGCATGCTTACTGCAATGTGATAGAAGAGGAAATCGATGGAGAGCCATGGTTCCATGATATCAAAGAGTACATCAAAGCGGGAGTGTATCCAACGCAGGCCACCGGTGATCAGAAAAGAACAATTCGACGGTTGGCAAGTGGGTTTTTCCTTAGTGGAGGAGTACTGTACAAAAGAACGCCAGAGCTCGGTTTGTTGAGATGTATAGATGCACGGCAGGCCACAACTATCATGACTGAGGTGCATTCCGGAGTTTGCGGACCGCATATGAGTGGGTATGTTCTAGCAAAGAAAATTCTTCGAGCAGGTTATTATTGGCTCACGATGGAGCGAGATTGTATAAGTTTTGTGCGTAAGTGTCATCAATGCCAAATACATGGAGATTTGATTCATGCTCCACCATCAGAATTACATACGATGTCCGCGCCATGGCCTTTTGTTGCATGGGGCATGGATGTTATTGGGCCAATTGATCCAGCAGCATCAAATGGGCACAGGTTTATCTTGGTAGCTATAGATTATTTTACCAAATGGGTGGAAGCGAAGACATTCAAGTCTGTGACCAAGAAGGCTGTAGTTGACTTCGTGCATGCAAATATCATCTGTCGGTTTGGGATCCCAAAGGTAATCATCACAGATAATGGGGCTAATCTTAATAGCCATTTGATGAAGGAGACATGTGAGCAGTTTAAGATTGCTCACAGGCACTCTACTCCGTACCGTCCCAAGGCAAATGGTGCGGTTGAAGCGGCCAATAAGAACATAAAGAAAATACTCCGGAAGATGGTTGAAGGATCTAGACAATGGCACGAGAAATTGCCTTTTGCATTGTTAGGATATCGCACCACCGTGCGTACCTCGGTAGGGGCGACTCCTTACTCATTGGTATACGGTACCGAGGCAGTAATACCCGCAGAAGTGGAAATCCCATCTCTGCGAATCATTGCAGAGGCTGAGATCGATGATGATGAATGGGTGAAAAGCCGTCTTGAGCAGTTGAGTTTGATCGATGAGAAAAGATTGGCATCAGTGTGTCATGGCCAACTGTACCAACGAAGAATGGCAAGAGCATACAACAAAAAAGTACGTCCAAGGAAATTTGAAGTAGGGCAATTAGTACTGAGGCGGATCTTGCCTCATTGGTCTGAGGCAAAAGGAAAATTTGCCCCAAACTGGCAAGGACCATTTGTAGTAACCAGAGTGTTGTCTAATGGAGCATTGTATTTGACAGATGCGGAAGGAAAATGTGTAGAAATGACCATCAATTCCGATGCGGTCAAGAGATATTATGTATGATTTCTTTATTTTTCTAAATGTATCTGTTCGTATTTGGCATATCTTAAAGATTGAAATGATGAAGGCATTTTGTTCTGCTATCCAAACACTCATATCCCTTGTTATCCCCTTCGAGCCTTACTTATTTTTCATGCACCTCTTTCGGAATCATCGGCATTATCAGAGAACACAAGTGTCGAAGATAAAGGAAAAAAAAGGAAAGAAAAAAAAAGAAAAAAAAAAGAAAAGAAGAAAAGAAAAGAAGGAAAAATGAAAAAAAAAAGGACAGAAGAGAAAACATAACAACGTAGTCTCTATGAAGTGAACTACGTTTGACTTGATCCCGAAAGGGTACGTAGGCAGCCTTACTCCAAGGTTCAGTCATACCAAATAGAAATCCAAAAATCCCCAAGCAAGAAACTGGGGCAGAAGTGGTGATTGTTATGAAAGTTGGATTCCGAAAGTTGTAATTTGAACCCATTGGAATTGTTTTGAGCCTTTTATACCTTTCTTTCTAACTCAATCCAAAAGCCTACATTACGGTCCAAAGAAAGACCTTATGATCAGTTTTGAGAAATGCCAAGATGAACAGGTAGGAATAACCCACGACAGGGGCAACACTCTGGTTCGAAGCAAGAAGAACAAAAATAAATGAGAGAGTCTTATGGGTGAAAACCCTCACGGGCACCGTAAGGCGACGAGAGCTGAGAGAAAAATAAATGAGAGAGTCTTGTTGGTGAAAACCTTTACGGGCACCTCAAGGCGAAGGTGAGATAAGAAATGGAAAACTGAGAAAGGTATGTTGATAGAAACCGTTTCGCGGTACCGCAGGGAAACAAGGTTAAGGTCTAGATAAATCAAACAAGTGATGGAAGTTCTGGGCAATGAGGTACGGCAATTGAGAGTTGTTTGTTTGGACAGATTGGGCTGATTAATCCAAAATGCATGTCTTGACCATTGGTACTAGTTGTCTCGTTCAGATAAGTTTCTTTTCTTTCTCTTTTCAAACAGTCATCTGGTTTTGGATTCTTCTTATCCTTAACTCAAAAATCGTTTCATTTTTCTTTTGAGGGTTTTTTATCTAGCTGAGATGTTTCAAGTGCCAGTTTTGTTCGATGCAAGCAGAAAGGACTTCAAAGTTCACTACCAGCTTCTAGAATTGTAAAGCACAACGTGGTCAGAGCATGTCAAAAACAACTTAATGTCAAGTGGAATACAGGGAATTAACGGAAGTTTCATCGGTGAAATGATTGGGAAATGTCGTGGGAAAGGCGAAAGCTCAAATAAAAGGTCAGAAAAGTGAAATAACAGCAGGGGTGTAAAGCATTTAGGTCGCCAGAGGTTGGGAAATTTAAAAGTTGGTCAGAAAGTCAAGCGGTTCAGGGTCAGTGCGTGGAAATTAGTCAACACAAAGCAAGGCAGTGGAAGGATTTTTCAGCAAGAATGCCATCAACTAACCACCGTTTTAAACTGACGAAATTTTCTTTGATTAAGCAGGGGGAGAAAAATTAGTTGTTGAAGAGGAATTCTCCAGGAGGGAAAAACAAGCACTAATTAGGATAAATGCAAGTTGTCAGGAGTCCGCCTGGAGAACAGAGACGTATTTTTCAAGTTTGACGTCAGGAGTCCGCCTGGAGAACAGAGACGTATTTTTCAAGTTTGACGTCAGGAGTCCGCCTGAAGAACGGAGACATACAGTTTAAATTTTAAAAGTCAGGAGTCCGCCTGGAGAATAGAGACATTCATTTCAAATTTAGCAATCAGGAGTCCGCCTGGAGAACAGAGACGTACTTTTCAAGTTTGACGTCAGGAGTCCGCCTGAAGAACGGAGACATACAGCTTAAATTTTAAAAGTCAGGAGTCCGCCTGGAGAACAGAGACATACTTTTCAAGTTTGGTGTAAGGAGTCCGCCTGAAGAACAGAGACACACGGTTTAAATTTCAAAAATCAGGAGTCCGCCTGGAGAATAGAGACATTCAATTTCGAATTTAGCAATCAGGAGTCCGCCTGGAGAACAGAGACATACTTTTCAAGTCTGATATCAGGAGTCCGCCTGAAGAACGGAGACACACAGTTCAAGTATTGGTTGAAGTCAGGAGCCCCCCTGAATAACAGAATGGTGATTTATTGGTTGAAGTCAGGATCCCGCCTGAAGAGAGGAATGGCGTTTATTTTTAAGGTTGTTGTCGAAGTTGGGAGCCCGCCCATAGAACAGAGGCATACATTCAGTCTTTACATTTCAAGAGTTGAAGTTGGGAGCCCTCCTAGATAATAGAGGCATACATTCTGTCTTTAATTTCAAGTATTGAAGTTGGGAGCCTGCCCATAGAACAAGAGGCATACATTTCAAGATCAAGTCAGAGGACAATAAAATAGAGGGTTACAATAGGAATCCCCAGCAGGAGACAATAAAATTCCCCGACACTGGGAAACAGAAGGTTGCAACAAGAGGTCACAGTACAAACTCAAGTACATGTGTCAAAGGAAGAAAAGCACCGGATGGAATGCAAGCAGACAAGGAAAGCAAGGCAACAAAAACAAATTGTACTCTAGCCTACCTTCTTGTTTTCTTTTAAGCATGGTGTAAAAAGGAGATCGGTAAGCAGTGGTAATAGCATACAACAACAGTAACAATGCAGTCCCACGGTAATCCCAGCTACCAAAATTTCCCGAACTACATTGACCTGATTCCTGTTTAGCCCAGGATATGTAGGAAACCTTTGAAGCAAAGGTTCGGTCAAATCTTTTTCAAAAATGCTTCACACGGAGTACTCGGATGGGCAAAAATCGCTCGCTTTATCTTTGCACGAAAACCCTACGTGTCTTCGGGCAAAGAGGGGCAGCTGTAAGCACGTGATTTTTGCCCAATATGAGAATTACTCCCCAAAAATTCAAAAATAAAATAATTTTCCTTGGTGTGCAATTTTGTGATATTTTGTGATATTTTGAATAATTATTTGTATTTGTCTGTGCATGTTTATTTGCTAAATTAATAAAAAATACAAAAATATATCGCATTTTGCATGTAGGATTTAATTCTACAATTGTTAGTGATTAAATTTGTTTTACAAAAATTAAAAATTACAAAAATAGGCATCGTTTGCATTTTTAGCATTTAATGTCCAAATATACAATTTTATGCTTAATTAATACTTAATTGTGCGTTAATTGTTATTGAGAGTTAATTTGCGCTTTTATAACTTAATTTAGTTCTTAATAATAGTTTAAGTATTTTTATAATTTAGTTTTAGAGAAATAAAAGAAGAAAAGAGAGCGAAAATATAAAGAAAGTCGGAATTGGGCCTCTTCTTCGATTTCAAGCCATAGGCCCAAAAAATGGCCCAATCTTCCCTACGACCCAGTCCATTTCGAACTGGGTCGACCCAGTCCATAACCCAACATCCTATTATCTTACAAACAACACAAAACAAAAAAAAGAGAAAAAAAAACCCTAAAAAGACCTAACCTAAGTCATCCGCCCCCCCTATCATTCTTCTTCTTCTTTTCTTCTTTCTTCTCCAAACTCTAAAACACACATCCATGGCTGCCATGGCTAAGCTCCAGCAGCTTAATCTCCTTCGACACAAGCGCACACACCACCAAGAAGCCCATCTTCTCCATGTCAAGCTCAAAAGGCTCGTCCATGGCTGCGTCTTCGTCGTCAACCCATCGCCATGTTTGTTGCTTTTTCTTGCTGCCTCTGCGTCGTCCATGGCTTCCCGAACTGCTGCTCCATTTTCTCCATAAGCTGCTGAACGCAGCAGCAGTAGACGACCAGCTGCTGCCCGTGTCCAGCTGCGTTGCTGCTGCTCGAAATTGCGCAAGGCTGCGGCTCCAGCTCCTCGCCATTGTTGCTAGCTGCGAGCTTCTGCTTCATGCTGCCATGGTCGACCAGCTGCTCCTGTTCTGCCGCGTCAACTGCTGCCCGTGTCCAGCTGCGACGAGCAGCCATGGCTGTCCGCGACGCTGCCGCTGCTCCTCCTTCCTCCGCCGCTGCTTCTACTTCTTCTTCGTCTTCGTCGTTTTTCGTTCGAGCTTTGGTCGAGGCTCGGACAGATTTGTTTACAATCAAAGTTCGTCGTTGATTCACCTCCGGTTAGTTGTTTTTGAGTTTTATTTTTGTCCATATTTTTGTTTGATATTCTCCGGATCCAAAATCGTTAAACGATTTAATCCTTGTTTTGTTCGTTGTTCATCATTGAAATAATTTTCTAGTGTGTTCATGTTGTTTGTTAAATTAATTTTCAGATTTCAAAATAGAAGTTTAATTAGTTGTTTTCATATTCATGTCATGTTTGTATTATTGTTTAAGTGAATATTTGTTAGTTTGATGTTTGTTAGATTCAAATTGAAATTTAATTAACTATTTCTTCAATTTGTTTCATGTGTTTATGTATTGTTAGAAATTGTTAATATTGTTAAGTTCAAGCTTAAGTTCATAATTGTTTATTCGTCGATCTTGTTATTTGTCTAAAGAATTTAGTTGTGTTAGAGAAATATGTTGGTTTAATCGTTTAAATCCATCATATTTGTTGTTCAAAATAGATTCAATTCATGTTCATACTTTGTTTGATTGTTCTTGAATTGTTGGTTGTAATGTTGTTAGAATTGATTTTAAGTTCAATATGATTGAAGTTTAGAAATCCAAATATACTTGTTTGTTGTAGTTGTTGAATCCGAAAATAGGATTGTTTGTTGCTAAAATATTGTTCAATCAAATTTTAGTTGTTCTTTGTTGTTCAATTTGTGTTCATGTGATTTGTTGTTGAAATGTTGTTAAAATCGTGTTCATGTGATATTGTTGTTATGATGTTCATCCGTGTTCATATTGTTGTTTGAACATTGTTAGAAATTGATCATATTGTCTATATTTTGGTTAAGTTTGATTAATTGATGTGTTATAGCTGATGGGTAGTTTGGTAAATTTGTAAAACGTTCAGGGGTAGTTTGGTAATTTTAGTAAGGTCGGAAGGGGTAGTTTAGGAATTGTACATTTTGTAATTGTTTATTTGAAGCATGGGGGACAAAATGAAATGGGGTGGGTTGTGATATGATTATTTAATATAAAGGGGGACAAGATTTAATTTAAAGGGGAATCTTGCATTATTTTATGTTAGGCATGGGGGACAAAATGAAATGGGGTGGTGTGATATGTTTATTTTAATGTAATGGGAATGAGTGGGAAGATAATGGGTTGGGTAGAGAAAAAGTATTGATTTTAATTAATTGAAAGGTTTATGGGATGGGTTATATATGTGAAGTCTTGAAATCAAAAGAAAGGATATACAGAGAGATAGAAAAAAATACACAGATAGGAGAGAGAGAAACAAATCTGAAAATAAGAGAGAGAAAAGGGCTGAACATTTAAGAGATAGAAAATTCCGAAAAATATTTAAGCTTTCAAAATAAAAAAAAACACTAAAAAAAATATTCTGCTTTCTTTTGTTGTTTGAAATCAGAATTAATTGTTGTTTCATCAAAGCTGGAAGATTTTGTTTTTTTTTTGGATTACTACTCCACTGGTTTGTTACTGTTGCTGGGCTATTGTTGCTGTGTTGTACTGATTTTACTGCTGCTGCTGATTCTCATATTCATTTTCTTTTGCTTCCAATATCAGGTACACAATTGAAAAGCTGGTTATTGTAATCCGAAATATGAAGCATGAATACATATGAAGAATGAAAATTTGAAGTTTTAATTTCGTTTTTTTTCTTTGTTTCTTTTGTTGATTGTATTTAAGCTATTTCATGAATTACTAAATAATAGCTGGAATAAGAAAATAATATCATAAGTTAGTCTTGTAATAAATCAGTTCGGCAAAACAGGTTAATTCACTAACTATGAAGGCTTCAAGATTGTAGGTTGATCATGAACAAGTAGCTAAATTTAGTTAAAACATGAATTTAAATTAAACATCGTAAATTAGGCATTAAGGCATGACTTGAGCTTAAGCAAGATTAGAAGAACGTTTAAGTCTAATAAACTTTCTAATAAGTTTTAGTAATTATGGTTAAATCTAGTTTCAAATGATTGTGAATAATTAATCTCAATAATATTTTTAAAAAAAATAATAATAACAATGCTGAGTTTTAATCTAGCTATATTTGTTTATTTTGAATATTAGTTGTTGAATTTTTATTTT
This sequence comes from Nicotiana sylvestris, assembly GCF_000393655.2. Lineage (NCBI taxonomy): Eukaryota > Viridiplantae > Streptophyta > Magnoliopsida > Solanales > Solanaceae > Nicotiana > Nicotiana sylvestris. Next base: position 5,486,626 of record NC_091057.1, on the reverse strand, counting down.
ATTTAAAATTTCGAAATTAAGAGTAAATTTTTTTTTCATCAATATTTGTATTAACCAAGCAATTAGCATGTCATGTTTTCTTAAAATTATAAAAGCTAGTAATTAATTAGGATTTTTCTTTCTTTATTTTAGAGACTAATTTTTATAGAAAAAATGTAGTCGCTTTAAGATTTGTCCATTTAAAATAAATGAGATGAGCCTCGCTTAATGAAATGTATAGATTTCGGGGCCCTCAATAAATGTACAGTTAATTGCTTAGAATTAGGGAGGAGCCGTTTTAGCAAATTTCACGGCCCTACCCAAAATAATGACACGCTAGTCGCTCTAGGCGCGTATTTAATAATGTTATTTCCTTAAATACGGGTGTGCATTTATGTAACCCAAATCTAAATCTCAACGGAGTCGAAATGTGTCGAATAACCACGGGTGCAATTGATTGCGACGTGATTTGAAATACGTTTTCACAATGTTGCAATTTTTCGTAAAATAATAACAATAAATAAAAAGAATAATAAAAGCGGCTAAGGGATAAAATTTGCACATAAGTTTATAATACGTATTATATTAGATAATCAAGCCGAATATAACAGTTAAGCGACCGTGCTAGAACCACGGAACTCGGGAATGCCTAACACCTTCTCCCGGGTTAACAGAATTCCTTATCCGGATTTCTGGTGCGCAGACTGTAATACAGAGTCATTCTTTTCCTCGATTCGGGATTAAAATAGGTGACTTGGGACACCCTAAATCTCCCAAGTGGCGACTCTGAAATAAAGAAATAAATCCCGTTTCGACTGTCCTTTAATTGGAAAAAACTCCTGTACCCCCGCGGGAGCGGAAAAAGGAGGTGTGACAAATATTATTTACGAATCTTGAATTAAACTTGACAAAGAAAATTCTTGGTTGCATATAGAATCAAATAGAACAAGTTTTGAATCTCGGGCATCGGGTGAAGAATTCGCAATTAAGATAGACATATACTTAATTGCCTTGTTTGGTTGAAAAATAGGAGTTGTAAATGCATTCTTGCTAATATTAATACCATAGACATATAGGTATTAGTTTAACTTGAATAGATGCATAAGAACTCGAAAGATTCTTATGAATATTATTAACCCTATAATCAATAACCCGGATAATTCAATAAATCCATTTTAAGCTAAAATAGTAGCATAATTTCTAGCAAGTCCATGACCCGGGAATATATTTATCCAAATTGTTATAAACATATTGTGAAATTGGTGTAGTAATTTTGTGTTGAATTATTGTGCAATTATTAAGTAAGTTGTAAATTGGTTCTTTATATATTTTGTGATAATTTAGCTTGAATTGATAATTGTTTGAGTCTACATCAGTCGATAAGTTGATCACAATTCCTCGTGGGAACGATACTTTACTTACTACTATATTACTTGTCGATCGCGTACACTTGCGTGAGTGTTTTGGTCTCAACACAGCTCCAAATGCAGTTAATACTGTATCTGCTGCACCTATTTCTTCTGCTGCACCAAATTCATCTACTGCTACTAAAGGAAGGGGAAAGGGTATTGGAAGCTCAACACCATATAAAAGGCCAAGACTAATAGGAATGGGTGTGTTTCGGGCTGAGAATGGCTTCATAGTTATTAATGTAAGTGAAGATGCAATCAGTTCTGTTATTATCTTAATGTACCTTAAACTAATTAAACTATTTTTTGTATAGCCTGGGCTGCCAAGTAGCAAAATAGTGTCTACTAGATCATCAACAAAGATAACAAGATCAGGTGATGTTACTGGTGATATTGGTTTCAAACCCACAAGTAGACTGAAGTGGAAAGGAAAACAAGCAATTACAACAAGAAGACTTCAAGAAATTAGTGACAAATCAAGGAATGCTGGTTCACAGCCCCAAGAACCATGGAAATTATAGTGTTGATAGGGCTTTATGTGTTGTTATGAAGTTGCTGGAACTTTTGTTATTATTAATGCATGAATCTTGGCATACTTGTTATAACCTAAGGTTTTGCTCCTAGAAATGGTACTCAAAGTGTTATGTTGGAAACATTTGTTTTGTTATTATATTATTGATATTCAAATGTACTATTGAAGTGATTTGTTGGAAATTATAATAGTTTTCTTCATATGCAATTGGTTTGGATGTTCTGAAGTCGTGGGCAGTGTTGCTAATACAAAACCAAAATGATGTTTCATTATAATACCAAAATAAAGTACACAACCAAACCACATCTAACTTACCCTATCCGATATCAATACCAAAATGATATTCTATTACAACAACAACCAAAATGATCTTATATTACTACAACAACCAGCTACTATGGCAACTCTATTTGATTTTTCTTCAAGTTGCCAACTTGGATTAAGCTGCTAACAAACACAACAACTACCAAAACCATAATATACCAAATGATTTTTCCACATAAGTTCCTTCTATTTTTTTCCTTCACACTCTTCTCTTTCAAATTAACATTCTGTTTTGAATCTTCAAGCTCATCCAAATGCAGTTTAAGACGGTCGTAATTTTCTTCTAACTCTTTAATTTTGTTTACCAATCTTGGAAAAATAAACTTTGATCTTTCATCAACTCTTTCGTTGTCTCTCCATTTAAAAAATTTGCAATTTATGGCCTGAAATTTAAAGAATTCAATAATGACCCAATTAACATTAATTTTCAAGTTAATCGATAGGCTTAGAACATGAACACATACCTCATAGTGAGGACAAGACCAAAATCGTCTTCCGAGATTCCGATCTGACCAAGAAGTTTGCATTTGCAGCAAAATACCATATTTGCATCGCACTTCAGCATAGAGCATTGGATCATCTTCGTCCATGCACAATTTATTCAACTTGGTGTTTGTCATTCCTAACCCTAAGATTTTATAGACCGAAATTGGGGAAGAGATTAAAAAATCCTTAACAGAAAAAAGAGTCAAACGGAGGAATTTACACAAAAAATTCACTTACCTCTTCAAGCTAAAGAAAATTGAAAGTCAATACCCACCTTCAAAGGTCTTGAAAATGGCTGGTATAATGGGGAAGAAGAACGTTTTATGTTTAGAAGAAGGGGTCTTCCAAATCAGCTTTGAGAACGACATGTGTCCATTTTTTATAGGCTAAAGCCTTTTTATTTAATTTACTACGCGCTTGGGAAGGTGTGTTCACGTTCCAGTCCAGCTCAGCACAAAAGGTCCAAGATATTAAGGTAAAAAATAGTTTAGAGGGGTACTAGAATTCCCATGAAGAAAAAGTGTGTAGTTGGAACTTTGGGTATAGGTTAAGGGGGGTAATTATGCCTTTCCCAAAAAAATCGTTAAACTCAAACATTTAAAAGAATTTATCTTAATAAAAGATATGGAATAATGAAAATTTAATACAACGCTCACTTATATAATAACAACATATTCAGTGTAAACCCACAAGTGAATTCTAGGAAGGGTTGTGTGTACGCATATCTTACCTTTGTCTTGTGAAGATAGAGAAACTACTTTCGATAGACCATAGGTTTAAGGACATATATGTCACGACCCGAATTTTTCATCGCTGAGGTCGTGATGGCGCCTAACTCTTGAATGTTAGGCAAGCCAACAGCTACGGTTCTATCATTTTAATCATTAACCCAAAATAACAATAAATAATAATTAAAGCTAAACATATATAAGTGCGAAAATGTTTTTACAGCAACTCAAAACTCTAAACACGACTACCCCAATGATCTGGTGTCATAATCCACGAACGTCTAAGAATTTCTACAAATACTGGTTTAAAGGAAAATACATCTGTTTTTCAGAATGAAAGAAAACAAGAACTAAAATAGAGGGAAGGGGACTCTAGGGTCTGCGAACGCCGGCAGATCTACCTTGGGTCTCCTGTGGACTGAAGGTAGCAACCCAAACTCTACTTAAGAGGTCCGACACCGAAATCTGCACAGAAAGTGCAGTATCAGTACAACCGAACCCATATATTGGTAAGTGTCTACCCTAACCTCGGCGAAGTAGTAACGAGGCTAGGACACGATAACAATATAAAAACCTATGCAATTAAATCATATACGAAAAAGTAATAACAACAGGAATTTAACAAAACATAACGGGAAGGGAAAACTGTTGTGGGGAATATCAAGTTCTGATAGTAATACAGTAAAGAAGCAAGGTAAATATCATGCTTTGAACCAACAGAAATAATAACATAGTAGCACGTGCACGACATCACCCTTTATGTTTTTACTCTCGTCCTCACCATAAGAAACAACATAAATGGCACGACATCACCCTTCGTGCATTACTCTCTCATAATCATGGCATGACATCACCCTTCATGCATTAACACTCACAGAATATGGCACGATATCACCTTTCATGCATTAGCACTCATGGAATATGGCACGACATCACCCTTCGTGCATTAACACTCACTTATAATATCATGCACGACATCACCCTTCGTGCTTTACACTCTTCCTCATCCAAACAATAGAAATAATAACATCCCGGCAAGGGAATCAGTAATAACCAATCTCGTTTCAACAGTTAACTTCACAATATAAGTCTCCACTTGAATCCATACTCAACAATTATCCAATACCAGGAAAACATAATAAAACTTGTTCAACATGAAGAATAACCAGTTTAGGCATGAACTGTACGTAATAAGAGACACAACGATCACAAGTACAAGACTCACTTGCATGCTATGACCCAACAACAACATATAGATACTTGTCATCTCACCTATACATCGTATTCAACAACTAAACACGTAGCAAATAAGGCAACAACACCTAATCCCTCAAGCAAAGGTTAGCCACAACACTTACCTCGATTCCATGGCCACAATCAAACCTCAATTACCACTTTACCTCTCGATTCCACCTCCAATCCGCTTGTATCTAGTCATAATTAACTTAATAACATCAATAAATGCTAGAGAAATCAATTCCAATGCTCAATTTTAGGTTTCCCAACATTTTTCCCAAAAGGTCAAAAATCGACCTAGGCCCGCTTAGTCAAAACTCGAGGTTCGGACCAAAACTCATTCAACCATTCATCCAGGAGCCCAAATATGTAATTAGTTTCGGAATTCGACCCCAAATCGAGGTCTAAATTTCAATTATAAAAAATTTCTAATTCTACCCAAATCCCCCAATTTCCACCATGAAAACCCTAGATTTTTTGTTAAAAATTGATGAAATGCAATGGGTAATTGAAAAAAAGTAGTTTAGAATCATTTACCAACACTTTGGGGGTGAACTTGTCTCTTGAAAATCGCCTCTATGCCTTCTAGTTTTTGAAAATATGAAATAATGGCCCTTCCCGTTTCTGCTTCTGTTTTAAGTGTTGGGCGACAGTGTTCATCGCGATCGCATGAGCACTGTCGCATTCGCGAAGAGCAGCCCCCTAAGGGCTTACGCGATCGCGGGAAAGGCTACGCATTCGCGAAGGTTTAGCCTGCCCTACCTTCGGGTTCGCGATACGGGGCTCGCATTCTCATAGGGTTTTCCTAGGTCCTCTGACCAACCCTCTTAAAGCTACGCGTTCCCGGTTGACCGATCGCGTTCGCGTAGAGAAATTCCCCCCAATGCTACTCGTTTGCGACCCTGGTCACGCGTTCGCATAGAGTAAGGTCCTCCCCCAGCCCAGTTTTCCCTTCGCAATCGCGAGAGTGACTACGCGATCGCGAAGCACAATGTAACATACACCAGATACAACACTCTCACACCAGATTTTCTAAGTCCAAAACACCCCATAGATTATCTGAAACTCACCGAGCCCTCGGGGCTCCAAACCAAAATGCACACAAGTCTAAAACATCATACGGACTTGCTGGTGCGATCAAATCACCAAAATAACACCTAAAACTACGGATTTAGCATCAAAATCAATGAAATTCTCAAGAACACTTAAAGTTCCTAATTTCACAACCAAGGATCCAAATAACGTCAAATCACCTCCGTTTTTTACCAAATTTTACAGATAAGGTTTAAATAGTATAGTGGACCTATACCGGGCTCCAAAATTGAAATACGGGCCCGATACCAATAAGTTCTAACATTATTCAATTTCTAAAAACTATTATATTTTCAGTTTAATAATTTTCTTCAAAAATTTATTTCTCGAGCTAGGGACCTCGGAATTCAATTCTGGGCATATGCCCAAGTCCCATATTTTACTATTGATCCTCCGGGACCATCAAATCTTGGGTTCGGGTCCGTTTACTCAAAATATTGACCGAAGTCAACTTAAATCCATTTTAAAGGCAAAACTTAATATTTTTTTCAATTTTTCGTTTAAGGTTTTCCGAAAGCATGCCCGGACTACGCACACAAATCGAGGAAAAGAAAAATGAGGTTTTCAAGGCCTTAAAATACAAAAGCAGATTCTAAAATGAAAGATGACCCTTTGGGTCATCACATTCTCCACCTCTAAAATAACCTTTCGTCCTCGAATGGACATAGAAAAGTACCTGAGTCGGTGAAAAGATGGGATATCTGCTCCTCATATCGGCCTCAGACTCCCAGGTAGCTTCCTCAGCATGCTGACCTCTCCACTACACACGAACCGAAGGGTAACTCTTCGATCTCAACTGACGAACCTGCTGGTCTAGAATAGCCACCGGCTCCTCCTCATAAGTCAAATCCTTGTCTAGCTGGACAGTGCTGAAATCTAATACGTGAGATGGATCTTCGTGATACTTCTGAAGCATGGGCACATGAAACACTAGATGCACAGCTGATAAACCTGGCGGCAACGCAAGTCTCTAAGTCACCTCTCCTACTTGATCAAGGATCTTAAAAGGTCCGATTAACCTAGGGCTTAACTTGCCCTTCTTCCCAAATCTTGTCACGCCCTTCATGGGCGACACCCAAAGCAACACTCGCTCTCCGACCATGAATGCCACATCACGAATCTTACGGTCATCATAACTCTTTTGCCTGTACGGAGTCTATCCTGAATGATCTTAACCTTATCCAAGGCATCCTGAACTAAATCTGTACCCAATGACCGAGCCTCTCCCAGCTCAAACCATCCAACCGGCGACCGACACCGTCTACCATATAATGCCTCATAGGAAGCCATTTGAATGCTCGACTGATAACTATTGTTGTAGGAAAACTCTACTAACGGCAAGAACTGGTCCTAAGAACCTCCAAAGTCAATAACACATGCTCGGAGCATATTCTCCAAAATCTGAATAGTACGCTCGGATTGCCCGTCCATCTAAGGATGAAATATTATGCTCAACTCGACCCGTGTACCCAACTCACGTTGTACTGCCCTCCAGAAATGCAATGTAAACTACGTACCTCGATTATAAATGATAGACACGAGCACACCATGAAGACGAACGATCTCGCGGATATAAATCTCTGCTAACCGCTCCAAAGAATAGGAAACTGCCACTGGGATGAAATGCGCTAACTTGGTCAGCCTATCCACAATAACCCAAACTGCATCGAACTTCCTCTGAGTCCGTGGGAGTCCAACAACGAAGTCCATAGTAATACGCTCCCACTTTCACTCAGGAATCTCAATCTGCTGAAGCAAACCACCAGGTCTTTGATTCTCGTACTTTACCTGCTGATAATTTAAATACCAAGCTACATATGCAACAATATCATTCTTCATCCTCCTCCACCAATAATGCTGCTGCAAGTCTTGAAACATCTTGGCAGCGCCCGGATAAATAGAGTACCGGAAACTATAGGCCTCCTCTAGAATCAACTCACGAAGTCCATCCACATTAGGCATACAAACTCGACCCTGCATCCTCAAAACTCCATCATCTCCAACTGTAACCTGCTTGGCACCACCGTGCCGCACTGTGTCCCTAAGGATAAGCAAATGAGGGTCATCATACTGCCGATCTCTGATACGCTCAAATAATGAATACCAAATGACTGTACAAGCTAGAACACGACTGGGCTCAGAAACATCCAACCTCACGAACTAATTGGCTAAAGCCTGAACATCTAATGCAAGCTGTCTCTCACTGACTGGAATATATACAAGGCTGCCTATACTAGCTGACTTCCTACTCAAGGCATCGGCCACCACATTGGTCTTTCCAAGATGATACAAGATGGTGATATCATAGTCTTTCAATAGCTCCAACCACCTCATCTGTCTCAAATTTATCTCCTTCTGCTTGATCAAGTATTGCAAACTCTTGTGATCTATGAACACCTCACATGACACGCCATATAAATAATGTCTCCAAATCTTCAGCGCGTGAACAATGGCTGCTAGCTCCAAATCATGAACTAGGCAATTCTTCTCGTGAATCTTCAACTGCAGCGAAACATATGCAATAACCTTGCCATTCTGTATCAACACCGTACCAAGCCCAATACGAGATGCATCACAATACACTGTATATGGCCCTGAACCTGTGGGCAACACCAACACCGGCGCCATGGTCAAAGTTGTCTTGAGCTTCTGAAAGCTCGTCTCATACTCGTCCGACCACCTAAACGAGGCACCCTTCTAGGTTAATCTAGTCATCGCAGCTGCTATGGATGAAAACCCTTCCACAAAGCTACGCGTTCCCGGTTGACCGGTCGCGTTCGCGTAGAGAAATTTCCCCCAATGCTCTGCGTTCGCGACCCTGGTCTCGCGTTCGCATAGAGTAAGGTCCTCCCCCAACCCAGTTTCCCCTTCGCGATCGCGAGAGTGACTACGCGATCGCGAAGCACAATGCAACAGACACCAGATACAGCACTTTCACACCAAATTTTCTAAGTCCAAAACATCCCTTAGTCTATCCGAAACTCACCCGAACCCTCGGGGCTCCAAACCAAACATACTAAAAATATCATACGGACTTGCTCGTGCGATCAAATCGCCAAAATAACACCTAAAACTACGGATTTAGCATCAAAAATAATGAAATTCTCAAGAACACTTAAAGTTTCTAATTTCACAACTGAGGGTTCGAATCACGTTAAATCACCTCTGTTTTTCACCAAATTTTATAAATAAAGTTTAAATATTATAACGGACCTGTACCGGGCTCCAGAATCGAAATACGGGCCCGATACCAATAAGTTCTAACATTATTCAATTTCTAAAAACCATTATATTTTCAGTTTAACAATTTTCTTCAAAAATTTATTTCTCGGGCTAGGGACCTCGGAATTCAATTCCGAGCATACGCCCAAGTCCCATATTTTACTATCCGTTTACTCAAAATATTGACCGAAGTCAACTTAAATCCATTTTAAAGGCAAAACTCAATATTTTTCTCAAATTTTTATTTAAGACTTTCCGGAAGCACGCCCGGACTGCGCATCGAGAAGAAAAAAATAAGATTTTCAAGGCCTCGAAATACGGAATCGGATTCTAAAACAAAAGATGACCATTTGGGTCATCACAATATAAAAATGGAAGCAGTAACAATAAACAGTGATAATCAACAAGATACGAGATATGAAAATCAAAGCAAAAGAGACAACATGTAATAAGAAAGATCTAAGTATAAGAAAGTATGAGAATAATATTAATACTATAGAAATGAATAATACAACGCTCACTTATACCCCCATATTCCTTCTCTCAAGACCGTAATTCCTTCTCATAATTTCTACTTAAAATTTTATATTCCGATTTGAGAAGTCACATTTTCTCCCTTATCTATTTTAGAATCCTTTTTTCAAAAGAAAAAAAAATTGTGCCTGCATTTGTTTTCATTTTATTTTCGTTAATTTAAATTTGGGTTGTACTATCAACGGTTGTGACGGGATATATATGGTCATCCACTCTTAATTAGAAATTTCAGATTCGAGTTTTGATAGGGAATGCTTCCTCCTTAATGGGCCTTAGGGTCTCGAATTCGGATTAATGAGGACCCCAATATATTTACCGGATAATAGTTGGGAAATTAAAAAAATTAATTTAAAATTTGGCAGTGGATGGGAGGGTGGTTAACTTTGCTTGTATTGGTTACAACTATGTTGCACTGGCACTGTTTTGTCATATGGTGGACACCGTCAATGATTAATGGTCAGTTTAAAAAGGTTAAAAAAACATTTATTTAACCCTCTTAATTTTATTAAAGAAAGGTTAAAGGAGAGACTCAAAGAAACAATTAGAGAGGGGGGGGGGGGAGAGTTGAGTTTAATTTAAATAATTAACTGTAACGTGGAGAAAGTGCAGAGTTCAAATAAATAAAGCACCTTTTTCAATTATTTTCAGTATTTTTGTTGTTTTTTACTTCTCACTTTGTGGCTTTTATTTTCCTTAAACTATTATACATAAAAAGTCTTGGCTGGCCAATATTTTTTGTGGAGTGGTGAGGAAAACAGATCTAAAGGGTCCCTCTGGGACCCACAAGATTTAAATAAATAAAAAAACTCCAACGAAATTTTTTGAATAAAAGGGGGAAAAAAGGCAATTTTATCTTTTTAAGATTCATAGCACTTGGTAGTAGGATTGGGATTACTTCTTCACAAAGTAATTACTACAATATAAAAAAGTATACTACTAAAATTAGGAGTATTTATAAATGAAGTATATGTACCATGTGCAGTAAATAGTACTCCCTCCAGTCTACAATGAGTGACCAATTTGCTTTGAGCACACCTATTAAAAATGGTTAATATGACTAAATTACCCTTAATTAAATGTTGCAGCATAATTAAAGTGAGAAGTAAAAGGCTTTTTAGGATACGCACATGAGGGTAATTTTGAAAAAATAAATTGAATTTTTTCTTGATTAGATAAATGGACACATATTTTGGACCAAATAAAAAAGTAAATTGGTCATTTATTATGGACCGGAGGGAATATACTGTACTGATATTTCCAATTGATAAAAATTAAGTATACAACAACAATTACACCTTCACCTCAACATGAAAATAGTCCACTATACAAATAATTACTCTTCATGTTGCTTTATTTAAACTCATTTTATTTTGATATTTACTAATATAAATTCTCTAACACTAGAAATTTTGTACGTCTTCTACTAATATTATGGTCGAGTTTGGGTCATCGTATTTGCTCCGTTTTCCCCATATCAGTATTAGTGTTTTAATTTTTGTATTTTAATTTCCATTATTATTTATTGTTTTGCTTGCTTCGGTTTTTTTTATTACTTTGTTATTTTGTTGTTGTTAACGTTTTTGTCTTTATTATTTTTGATATGGCCTCTACATTATTGTTCTTTTGTTCAAACATGTTATGAATTGCTTTTCTCGAGCTGAGTCCATAAGATAAGAGTAAGATTAATATTATTCTCTTGTTGTTGTTATTGTTGGTGTTGCTGTTTCTGCTCCTTCTAATATTATGAGACCTCATTATGTATATTATTAGTTAACTCACCTATAACTGGGATAAAATAAGTATGGCAGGATGAAAATTTCTCTAAATCTACAAGAAACTGCAAAATTAAATATTCTAGGATAATATCATTTTGGTCCCTAAGTTACTACTTACCAGTAAATTCTAATTTTTATCCTTTTCATATATGACTAAGCATATTTAATCTTTTATTAGTTAAAATATGTGTTTTGGTCTCTTTACATATGACCATATTACATTTAAATTATTTTAGGATTATATTACCCTCAAATATGGTAGTTAAATGATTTAATGGGGAATACTTCATTGAAATTGTGAAGAGTTGCAAGTTGAGGGGTCAAAAGTGCATAGTTCAGTTAATCGAATTTTAAAAATGTACATATATTACATGGACCAAAATCAAAATTTATCAATATATAAGGACTAAAGCGCAAATTTTCCTTAACAACAACAACAACAACGACCCAGTATAATCCCACAAGTGGGGTCTGGGGAGGGTAATATGTACGCAGACCTTACCCCTACCCGAAGTGGAGAGATTGTTTCCAGGAGACCCTCAGCTCAAAAAGGTAATAGGAGCCGATATATTAGTACCATAAAAATGCATAATAAAATAACAGCAATATAAGAGATATGAAATACAAAATACGAAATACGAAATAGATGGCTGGTATAGTAAAACTAGCAGGTAAAGCCCTGCATCAATAGACGACCAATGACATTCTTAGTCTAACTCCTAACTAGCTAGTCTCACTCTATTGTGCTGTAGAAATTGGGGGGGGGGGGGTTACCATAGTAATTACTCCATAACTTGAGAAGAAAAAAGCTTTAATTATAAGGTTTAAAAATTAATAAAATTGAAAAATTGTATACCATACTTTCTTCTTTCTTGCTGTACTCTATCTAATTATAGTGGCAGAGAGTTGTTGATCCAACTATTTTTCAATTAATAAAATAAAAAAACAAAAATAAATAAAATGTGAGGAATCTTCCAAAGCTTCTCTAGAAATTAGTGATTACTATATTTTATTATTAGTAATAAGAAAAGTAGCAAGTAAAGTCAATAACCAAAGATTGATTTAAATGTAATTAGTTGTGTTTGGTTGAAATAAATTACTAAATTACTAAGGGAAGAAGAGGACAATGGTGTAGAATAACAGAATAGAAGACAAAAAACAGAGTTATTCTGTCTGTTTTTTTTTGCTTCTTTTATGTAAATTATTGTTTTGTTATGTACAATCTTATAGTAGTAAATTTTTTAATCTTTATTTTCAACTTGTACAGAGAGTTGATTGAATATTTGATCAATCATGCAACATGCCTCGAATATCTTTTTTATTTCTTTTAACCTATTTTTATCTCGGGAAATGAGAAAGTAAAAAGGGAAAAATACTTTAATATTTATCTAATTTATATGTAATTTAATAATTTATTGATTCTACTCTACGAAATAGTTCATTTCATCCTAAAATTAATTGGAAAATATACTGTAATTTTATTTAAGCTTGTAAATGTAACACAGATCAACATCTAAAAATAAGCCAATTTTTAACTAGACTATAAACTGAAAGTAGACTACAAAAAATGAAAGCAATTAAGTTAGACAACCCCTCTAATCGAGAGATACTCATTTTTTCATTTTCAATCAGAGGTCTCGAGTTTAAATATGAAAGCTACGTATAACACTTTTCTTCATTAAAGAAAATTCAATGTGAATTTGAATTTATCGAACACCAATAAATACCGAACAATATCCAATAATGATATTGTATATCTGTTGTAAATATAATAACCGAAAAAATATATAAAATTTGTATATTTTTTGTATATATATACATTTTGTATGTTATATACAAAACTTATACAAATTTTCATATATTTTTTTAAATATCAAATATAAATAATTTCTGATGCGAACTAAAAGTGATAATACCCCTACTTTCTTTAGCGTAATTCGAAAAAGTTTATTTTATTCTGTTTTTTTGGAGTAGGTGGTGGAAGAAGGTTGTAGATTTCTATGGTCTAAGGAACCTATATTGATCTTGTACTACTAGTAGGAGTAATATTATTATGTTTCATTAAATACTCATTTTCCCATAAATTCGAGGGTGTGGAAGCTCGATTACCAAGTTGAAGAATATATGTTTTTGGTGAGTGCAACTGGAGGTGGTTTGTCTTATTATAGGCTTGATATTATTTGTGAGTAAATAATCAAAATAAATAACTAAAATAATTCATTTTCCACCCTAACATTTTGTATCTTAAATAGTTTTCCTTTCATCCTTGACATAATATATAGTTAATCCCAGACCATATTCACCTTGTAAACAACATTGGCATTCATTGCTTTCGATTAAAATTATATGTAACGTAGCATTAATTTAAGATATATTAATATTTATATTAAATTCATAATTATTGTCACAAAAAAGTAATTAGTGTAGTATTACACTGCCACGGTCCAAAAGGTGCTGGCACTTGAAAATAAAAGGGTGTTCTTTGTGATAATTGTCTTTGGCGAACCACATATCGAAAAAGGAGAGAATAAAGAAAAATATATAATTAGTAAAATTATCTATTGAGGTATTAATTAAAAAATAAAGCATAAACTGTGAGTATAGCAGCCCACAGAAACTGTAATTCTATTGGTGGCCGATACAATTCATCTTTCTTACTTATCTTCTTTTTATTAGGATTTCTGCCACCTTCTTGATTGACCACGTGCTATATTCTTTTAGGTTTTTCAGCGGATTGAGGTCTAAGGCAATTCCAATAACAAAGATAAAGATAAGATTCAGAATTTAAATTTTATGGATTAAATTTTAAATTTTTTTAAAATTAAACCTATTATATTTTAAAATTATAGGTTCATAAATATTATTTTTATATTTTTAATAAATTTTTATATATAAATTTTTACTCTGTTTCAAAAATTATGGGTTCAATTTAACTCGTAACTACAGTACTCCATTCGGCACTGACAAAGATGACCTCTCAGTTACAGTTTCAGTAGAATCTGTAGTTTTCAGTACTATAAACAACTAGAAAAGTAAATGCACACAGTATGGTTATGGCAGTTAATAAAGTCGTTAAAAATGATAGAAGATGTTCAAATCGTCATACTGAAAAAAAAAAAAAAACGTTAGGTAATTTATTTCTAATTACCTAGAGTTTTGACGGTCAAACTTATTCAAATACCTTGTACAGTTGGAACTATCACATCGGAGCTAGAGTTTAAGTTACGGGTTCGCCTGCTAGAGACCATCAGGATTTAAAAGCTTATGAGTTTGGGATTCGAATCTTTTTAAATTATTAGGTTTTAAATTAATAATTTTTACAAATTTAATAAATTTTTAAGATAAATACAAGGTTGAACCAAAGTTATTGGTTTCGACCGTATTCGTAGCCGACAATCTAGCTTTGCCCCTATCAACAATGTTGTTTCAAACCCTGTATTTGTCATCGATCGCGATGAATAACTTAAATGTATTTGCTCATGTACAGAAGATGAAGGTAACAGAGATAAGAATGTTGAGATGGATGTGCGGGCACACCAGGTTAGATATGATCAGAAATGAGGTTATTCGCGACAAGGTGAATGCGGTCCCTATTAAGGACAAGATGTGGGAAGTGCGCCTTAGGTGGTTTGGTCATGTGAGGCGGAGGAGCACAGACGCCCCGATGAGGAAGTGTGAGAGGTTGCCATTGGAGGGCCTATGGAGAGGTAGAGGTAGGCCAAAGAAGAGGTGGGGAGAGGTGATTAGGCAAGACATGTCGCAGCTACAGTTGACCGAGGACATGACACTTGATAAGAAGGTATGAAGGTCGAGGATTAAGATAGTAGAGTAGGTGATCTAGAGTGTTCATAACAGTAGTACTGGCACACAGTCTCGCTTTCTGTTGGTAGTAGGCTTTTATGACTAACCGTTATTTTCTTTCATTGTTGATCATCTTACTGTCTTGTTGCTTTTATTCTGCTTTTATAAGGCTTTTTAGTATTGTCCATTCTTGTCCATATTTCATTAATGTGGTTCTTATGCTTTCCTGAACCGAAGATCTATTGGAAACAGCCTCCCTATCATCACAAGGTTGGTGTAAGGTATGCGTACACAATACCCTCCCCACACCCTACGGTGTGGGATAAGACTGGTATTATGTTGTTGTTGTTGTTGTTGTTATAATCCAACAAACTTAAATGTGCCATTATTCCAAACTCATAAGTTTCAAATTGTGACTCCACCTCTGCTATCACGTACGTGAAATAGACATACCGCTTTTGCCAAAAAAAAAATGTAATACTAATAATAATAGATGCGTGCATGCAATGCATGGATTGCATGGGAATTGAAAGAAGTAGAGAAATTTAAGATCATAAAACAGTCAAGATCTAACAACCCTCCGTCCATCACTTTTGCATAGGTTTAATTGTAGGACACAAATCTGACTTTTGCTGACCAAAACAATCTTTTCTTTATACAAGCCACCGCCCTCTGATCCTTTCTCCAGCCAATATATCTTTCCTCTTACACGTTAATCATTTTAATAAATGCATGTCTGTACTATTCGTTTAAATGCATACATTCTATGATCTGTATATATGAATACATAGCAATGGAGTCTGACTTTCTAGATAAGAGATGTTCTGAGTTGTTTACAGTAATATATGAAGGGACATATACATATGGTTCATAAAGTCATTCTTGTTTAGGTATACGTAGTTTCTCAAAAATGACAAATTAATATGCATTTTAAACTCGAGTTTAAGTTCTATCCGTTAACTGTGTAAAGAATTAATTTTCTCGCAATAAAGGTTTAATTATAAGGTTATTACAGGTAATTTTTTTGTAAGTAATAATTGTAACATAGTAAAAATAATATATGCTTGCTATCACGGCTTAAATTACACTAATATTATAAAAACTTTTATTTAGGGTAAACGCGAGGGTCAATACGTACTTATGGGTGTATTGAAACTGCTATGGAAAAATTAAGATTAGAATCTCTAAATCTAAATTTTTTTAGGAATAATAAACAGGTAATGACAACCTAACCCTACACCCGAGTTAGGCCCTTTTATTTCTTCCCTAAAAGAGATAAAAATGGTTACGTGAATATCTAAACCCTTCTCAAGTGCTTATGCTTCTTTTTTTCTCATATATATATATATATATATATATATATATTGACCTCGGCATCGCATGCAGAATCGGACCGTATTGAGCAGAGGGGTCACTGAACCTATTAACCTTGATAAATTTTCATATATTTTGTTTCGAACTCTTAAAATAAAAAGTCCAATAGGATATTACTTGAGCAATTCGCTTACGTGCCTCTGTCACCTTAGAATCCCTCCACGAGTGATCACATTAGCGTGACCGATCCAAAGGCCAAACTTTTTAGATATATTCTTTACAAAATACTACTGCGTAGGTCACTGTTATCTATATTATTATCACATATTCACATTGTCGTTTGAAATCAAAATGACTAGAAAAAGGGAAAATCATCCCAATTAGGCTGGTAGGACTTAGGACCCTGACATGATAAGTTCGATTCATGTTGTTATTCATTCAATACTAGTCATCTTATGTGCTTTGGGGTCGTTTGGTACGGGTATAAGAAGGTATAATGCTGGTATAAAAATTTAATACCACTTTAATCCTTTGTTTGGTTAGCAAACCTGGTATAAATTATCCCGGGATTAAAATTACTACCGGGATAACTTATACCTTATAGAGGGTGGGGTAATTAGTGCAGGGATAACTTATACTTCTTCTTAGAAATTATGCAATTATCATTTTAATACAACATACCAAACAATGGATAAAAAACAATACCAGAATAACTAATCCCAGCATAACTTATCCCAGCATAAATGGTATTCAAACCAAACGATCAATATGTGTATTTCTTTGAAGAAATAGGATCAATCCCCACTAATGATAGAGAATTAATTCATTTCTTAAAATGTATTGACATTTCTAATATATCTACATTCATATATATTGAGACTCAGCTTGAGCTACATATTTAATGTGCCTTTAATGTAATTTTATCTTAGCACCTTTTAAAATTATGTTTCTTTAATGATAATGCTTTATGTTTTTTTTTTAACCTTGATTTCTTTTAGTATGATAGAATTAAAGAATAAAAAATGTACACGCTGTTTTGACTTTTCTAGAGTGAAAATCTTTTTCTTTCTTTCTTTATTTACTGTGCAAATATGTTTAAAAAGTCATGAAACTTAAAGGAGCCAATGTTCTTCGTGAAAATATTTGCATTGCTAATATTTTTTCAAATATTCCCTATTGAATCATAGCTTAGGGAAGGAAAAAAAAAAGAATCACACCGTTGAAGCTATATTTCGGGGGGGGGGGATCAGAAATAGCCTAATTTTCAACTAGTCGGTAATTGAAAACAGCTATAGTTTCAAAAGTAATTGAAATTTAGCCACTTTTTCATGTAAAGATAAAATCTTAACAAAAGTACCTTAAAAATCCAAAAAATTACAGCATAATATGGTAGAGTTCGAATTTTTTACATATGAGATTCCATCATAATGTGTTAGAATTTCATAATGTGCTGGAGTTCCAACATAATATACTGGAAGTTTATACTGAGAAGCTCCATAATCCATCATATTATGCTGGAACTTTCCTTGTTTCGGCTATGGTATTTTTGTTCAGATTTTATCTCCCCATAAAATAGTGACTATTTTTCAATGACTTTGCAAATGCTAACTATTTTTCAATTATTAATCCGAAAACTGGCTTGCCCGTGCTATTTTCACTGTATTTCAAGCATAGCAACTACAGTATTATTTCATTTTACAGACACAAATTTGTTCCTAATTGACTACGTATTGTTTGTTGACTATCTATATAGTCTTATATTAGACGCTAGCCACTCCTGTTCTATACAACTTGCATTAATTCTATTTCAGTTTCAAACTTCAAAGATGCCTCTATGTCGGCAAAGAACAATATTTATTACCCCCAAGTAAAATATTACAAAAATAATAATAAGAAAACGAAAAAAAAAAAGACTAGGGTAAATGAAATAATAATAATAATACTAGAAAGGATAAATGAAGAATCAATAAATATTACTGGTAGAACCCAATTTGATCCTAACGTGACATTCAATCATTGAACTCACACATACTATATATTTGCAGCTTCCTTTGACCAAATAAATATTTATATATCCTTTGTCTAGGGAAAAATGTTGCTTTCTTATTGGTAACAGGCACAAATATCGAGGTAAAAACTTTTTTTTATTAAGCTTTAAAAATATTTTAATTTTCTGACACTGTAGGTTTTCTTAGAACTGTCTTTTTTGTTTTCTTGTAATAATAATTTTTTTTTTTTTTTTTGAAAATATACACAATGTTTTAACCTCTTTTTTTAGTTTAATTTCCATCCGATATGCGTATTATGGCTCCGATAAATCCAAACGCACATTATGTAAGATCCATTAAATGGGAAAATACTTTTTTTAAAGATTTTTTTATATTCATAATTCGAACCCGAAATTTTTGATTTAGGGTAAAACTTTTTTTTATCCATCTCAACATAATCCTTGAAAAATTATTTTTATTATTTATGAGTTTTAATCAATTCTGTAAATTTAAGTAATTTTTTTTTTATCATTGATGAGTTTTTTACTAGAATATACATTTTGATATTTTTCACAATTACGTGAAAACATGTGATTTTATAACCTAAAAGATTATCTAGAAATCCCTTACCGGATTTGGACAAAAATTAAACTATTTTTTGAAGAAAAAAAAAACACTATGAAATAGGAGGAAGGCAGTGAATAATTTCCACTAAACATCGCAGAAGTCTCTTCCAATCAAAGCATAGAAGGAATCATTTGTATATGTCAGGAAGGTTAATGATTAAGGGAAGATTAAATTATTTTTAAGTGATTATTAAAGTATTGGTTGAAGGACAGAGGTGTCAGAAATTATTCGATTTATTATGGTAAAAGTTTATTTTAGAACAGAATTTTCAATAATTAATGACCGACTTATTCTTTTGTTTCAATATCAAGAGGGTAATTAATTAAATATCGAATATTAGATAACTTCTAACGTAGTAGACTTAATAGAACAATTTTCTTTGGGACTTTGGTTACTTGGGATTAGTATTTTGACCAAGGATTTTAACTTCTCCTGCTTCTCATTTCTTAAGCAAAGAGGAATTAGTATTAACTTGACGGTAATTTCTAAGTCTAAGCAAATGGGATTTTACTAGCTATTTATGGATGCTATATAGGTTAAATAAAAGAGTTTACCGTAAACATTAAGTGGATAATTTTTCACCCTAATTATACGGATGAATTCACTAATTACACAATGCAACATGAGGTTACATGGTTTATGGCTTTATGCTATTGTTGATGATATCATGCCAAAATTAACTAAACGAGAGCATCTACCAAAAGTTTAAAAAGAGGTAAATTGATATAAGATCAGTTCCAACGATTTGATGCATCATCACATAGCCGTCGTGTAACTCCTTGAGAATCATATCATTCGTTTATCACGTGTTGCGACCAAAATTATAAATACTCAAAATAAGCTCCTAGCTCGCCCTTACCTATGTGATAGAACTTAGATCAGAGCCAGAACACATGCGCCAATCTCTCCGCCACTAGCACAAATGAATAAAAAAAGATCACGCCGCCAAAGGTGACAGTATCATCATCTACAAGTCGAGTCATGAGATCTAGAGTGCAAATACTCAACGGAAGACTTGGCTGCGGCAAGTCATGGAGAGGTTAGGACGAGATTGCGGTGCCTAAATCGACTCATTTATATCTCTTCATTTTCAAAGAGAAAAAACACGTATGCATGGATGGAATATTCGTGGGATATATATCAAGCAAGTTGATGTATATATCAATATACGAAAGAATGTAAGTCCTTTAACAGGCAAATCACCCAGCTTTTACGCCTGAAAATAATTTTTAGTCAAGCCTAAAGTCATACATTAATTATCTATTACCTTGTTAGCTTTGTTAAGTAACTTAATAGAGAAATTAAAAACTAAATAAAAGATTAAACAAAAAAAAAACAAGTGGTGAGAAAGTTAACTTGAACGCTAGTGGATTACTAGTGTTGGTTACTATGACTTATGAGTGGGATTCCTCTAGGTTCCCATTTTCTTCTCAGTTGACTTTTCAAAAATTTGACTAATTGATTTTATCCCTCCACCTCTTTTTTATTATTATTTCTTTCATCGTAAAATAAATAATATTATTTTTTACTTTTCGAGAATCAATGCAATTTTAAAATTAAATTAACTTAATATTCTAAAATTAAAGTTTAAATATTTAAAAATTATATGAAAAGTATTGTATGTTGCAATTATTCTCATATCAATATGATGAAAATAAATATTTTAAAATATTGATCAAAGTTCACATAGTTTGAATTTTGAAAATAAAAATTTAACACATAAATTCGGTGGGGAGGAGTTTTATTTTTTAATTTGTTATCCTTCTTTAAACTAATATGTTTTGATGTCCCACAGATTTGCCTATATGGGTTGTTTATCCCATATATGAAGTCACGCAGAATTTATTATTACTGTATTATTGACTTTTATCATTAGTACAAAAGGAGAAGATGATTTATACTTTAAATACAAATAGAGAAATTTTCATAAAATACTATCTTTTAGTAGTAATTAGTTATCTATAGATGTCATTTGCTATATTACGGATTATAGATACCTTTTCTATGGTTATAAGATATATTTGATGTATTTAAGCTATTGTATTTATGAATACAGTAGCAAAAATAGGCGTGAATAAGGGAAGTCCAACTAATCAGTTGTTGTATTCGAGTGTATTCGACTGTATTCATGGAGTGAAACATGTGATTACAACTGGACAGGTTATTATATTCGACTGTATTCACGGCGTAAAATAGGGGATTACACTATTTTTAAAACGGAAAGTGAATCAATTAACATAATAGACTCCAAATATAACTCAACAAACTCAATTATAACACACAAATTTTGTATTTTCAGTTATAAAAAAGATTTTCAACCGAAAACTATCCCAAAAACATAGCAATCTTCAGAGAAATTATATAATACATCTGAATACATAAATTATATTAATTTAAAAAAATATATGAATACATTCATGGTATATAGCGAGACAGTGAATACAATGAAATACATAGAATACAGCGGGATATATTGAAATACAATGAAAAAAAGATAGTGGATACAATGAAATACGTGGAATACAATGAGATACATTGAATTACAATGATAAAAAAGACAATGAATACAATAAAATACATGAAAATACAACGTGATACATTGAAATATATTAACAGAAAATTCAAGTTGCTCAGCCCAAACTCCGTCGTCTTTGTTCAAGAACAAACCCTAATTTCCGATGAATCCGCCGCCGTTCAAAAATAGAGATAATATTCTAAGATTCGGGTCCTTCTCTTTACTAGTATTAAGATAAAAGAAAGAAAAAGAGAAAGTAGCTAGGGACCAACAGAGATGGACAAAAGCTGGGGAACGGAGGCAAATATTTCAGTTCAAAATGTTGATTTGACTTGCGTGATAATAAACTAATGCAAACTTATATATGGAAGACAAACAATGCTTTCCGGCCCGATTCATGCGTCTCCGCCGACGGGAGCGATTTTCTGTTTGGTTCCGAGAAGAAAAGAAAATAGTGTTGATGAGAGGAATTTTGAGATTGAACATCATGTTTTCAGGAATGGGGGAAGAGAATGAGATGTATCAAAGTAGAGAGAGAAAATAGTGTAACCGAATAGCGTATTTTGTGGCTTAGGGTTAGGAGGTAACCAAAATTAAATATTTTGCTATAAATCTTAAAAGATATCTATAGAATATAATTTTTTTAAATGGTATTTATTTAAAATAAATAAGGTGTTAATCTTTGCTATAGGAAGTAAAAATTCCCACTTTGTAAAGAGAAATTAAAACAGGCAGAAAAATGGGCTGGCTGATCAGAGATTGGCCCACATCTTCTTGGCCCATTGGGCTTGCATCGTTTCTTAAGGTGTTGGGCTGGGCCGATTGTAGTATGTAGTAATAATTGATAAATCCGATCCTAGCTCACGAACTATATGGGCCTTAAGTGAGCCGGGTCGGGCTCTTTTTAAGAAAGTCTTTTTTTTTTTTTTTTTTTTTTTTTTTTAGGTTCAAATCTGTATTTAAAATATACTTAAGTTTAGACAACTTAGCTAAATACTTTTATGCTTTTTTTTTTCTTCGCTAATTGAATTCTTGTATTATTCAGTTATTGTTTAATAATATGAATCACCAACTCCAAAATGAATTGGTAAAATATTATCAAAATACCGACACAGATTATGGTGGGATGGATAATATCCTTTTACCTTTAGCCAGAGGTCTTGGGTTCGAACCCTGAGTACGAATAAAGTCCTCTTAGGCAGCGTTGGGCCTTATGTGGCTCAAATTTAGATATAGTCGGGCTCAGACGTGGATAACCGACACTAAGCGGGTAAAACCAACCCAAAAAAAAATGTCATCAATTTTTTTTTTTTTTGGTGTGTGCTATGCAGAAAGAAGCAAACAGCGACGGTTCTCCTCATTCCTGCAACTTACATTTTATATGATAGGTGCAATTAGGCCCGAAGGAACAGATATTTTATCTCCTTGGCTAATTTTTATATTATCTTTCATTTTTTTCCAATACCTCTGAAAACAAGAATAGACATAGGACCACTTTCATTTTATGGTGATAATAGAGTTCATATTTCCAAATTGATTCTTGTGGAAAATTAAAATTGTTCTGCTTTATGTTTACATACATTTTCGTAAAAATAGCAAGGCCTAGTCAGTTTTCGGACTGGTCATTCAAAAATAGTCAGCATTTGCAAAGTCATTGAAAAATACACTACTAGAAAATGGGCCTATGGTTTTTAGCAACGTTTAGGAAACCGTTGCCATAGTACATCTATCGCAACGGCTACAACCGTTGCAATATGGTTTGGATGCTATCGGTACATTCTACCTATCAAACCGTTCCAATTGCTTTTTAACCGTTTCCATAGGGGATTTTTTTGGCAACAGTGTTTTAACCGTCCCAATAGAGCTATCTTTGGCCACGGTTTTTGAGAAAATAAAGTTATTGCAACGGTTAGTAATTCCCTCCTCTTTTTTCCCAAAATTTTCCGAAACCCGCCAAACCTTAATAGTGTAATATAAATATTAAATTTTTCCTCTTTTCCCAATAAACACACAAGCCAAAAATCCCCAATCGATAGTATCTATACGGACTATACCCACAAAATTCCTCCCAAATTTTAATTTCCAGGTTTTGTCCTCTTCCTCCACAACTATGCTCTCCGACGCACTCTTCAATTTGTTCGTTTTTAGTATGTGTTGCTTTTTTTCTGTAGTAAATTAGTGTTTGAATGCGATAGTTTTACAGCTTCTCCTACTCGATTTCAATTTACTTATGAATTTGTGTTTGCTTTATCCAAGCATTTAGGGTAGAGAAGTGAAAAGCATTTAGGGTTCCTAACAAATATTATGTAGAATTATGTATTAAGCTTCAGTTTCTTTTAGAGTGATGACACTTACTAAGTAAATTGTGGAAGAAGATGTAACAAGGAGCAAAACACAAAAGAATGTAAATAAGAGAGTAGAATACAACTAGAAAATGTTAAAGCGATGTGGAAATTTTCTATTTTTGTGGATGCCGGTGCTTTTCACAATTGGACATGATGCATTTCTTTTGGGGTGATGGCTGTGCAATAAGTATAGTGTATAGATCTCAAGAAACTCTAAAATGCTTCAAAACTATCATTTTATTCCAAATTCAGCTACTAAATGTTGCTCCTGAAACTTTGATTGATCAGTTAGAGTGTTCTTAAATGTCATTAATCTTTTTGGATTTTCTATGGGAGACAGAAAAGGAAAAAGGCCAAATAGGACTGAATTATTGTTTGAATTGCTCGTTTCATACTAACAAACAAAAATGCTTTTCATTCTATGTTAAATAAATAAAAAGACCAGTGTTAATTCCTTCTCCTCTCTCTCTCTCTCTCTCTCTCTCTCTCTCTCTCTCTCTCTCTCTCTCTCTCTCTATTGATCTAAAAGGTCCACTCTTCATTATCTTCTTATTATCCATGGAATCTACTAGTATTTGTAATCACTACTTCATTGATCTTTTCTGTTTTCTGAGATTGTAAATTATTTTTCCCAAGGTTTATGTGTCCTAATGTTCAAATGGTTAAATAAGTCCTATTTCTCTTCATTTTTCCAGTTTATGTTTTTGACAAAAGTGTTTGTTGTTGCTCAATTTTTAGTGAGACACAAGTCATCTGCCATGCAAGCGTCTTATGTTTAGTTGACACAGTTTGATTATAGGTCAGGTGTTCAATAGGTCATAGGCTTAAATTAAGTTTCTAGATGAAAACTCGGACAAATTTAAGGGGGTCCATGCATAAAGTAACAATAATTATTCTCTATATTCTCCTTTTTATATGGGTTATGTTCTTTTTCTTTAGTAATACATTTTGATTTACACTTTTTTTTTGATTTTAACATCTCACTTTGCCGTTAATGACATATTTTTATTATAACTTTTTGGAGAAAGATGCGCAACAAGATATATTGAAAACCACTAGATTCTAAGGCTACTTTTGGTTTATAGGCCCTTAGCTTGTTTCAATGATCATTGCTCATTTTTTAAATTTTGTACACATCCAAACACTGACATACCAAAAAAAAAAACAAGTAGAGTAATAATAGTAGTATTAGTAGCAGTAGAGACAAAAGTTCAAAAAAATCATAACTTACAAAAGAGTTTTCTACCATTGTAAGCTCTTATCTGTTACTAACAGATTCATGACTTGAATAAAGAAACTAAGACCACAAATAGAAAATAATTATGTATAAACTGTCATATAGATATAAACTGAGATGGGAAAATATGTTGGTTGACAAAAGTTATCTCATATTGATATGGAAAACCAGCTTTTAATATTTAATTTAGCAGTCCAAATAGTTTCCTATATGATCAGGTACCTTTACTACTAATATAAACAGTCATTATTTTGATCGTCATAGTATCAGTTCAATTGGCTGAGTATAAAAGGCTTTATATGGAGATATACTTAGTAAATTGCATGACGTTTCTAATTTAAAGTATGACCATATCATTTCTTTGATCTTAATCATTGATTCAATTTTATATACTTGAACTATCTTCTCTTGAATTTGGTTAGTAGGCTGAAATGAAAAAGATACAATCAACACAACAAAGTGAAGATGTCAGTCAATCGGTTGATGCATTTGCATCAGTCTTATGACCCGATCATCCACACCGCGTAAGATTGTATGCATGTGGGGTTTCCAAGACCGCCTTAAAAAAAGTGGGAGATATTGGACTCTCTTTAAGTTCTACTGATAAGATTATGTAGCAAAAAATAGAAGAAATAGAATATAGGATTCATCAAAGAATGCAGGAAAAGCTCAATGCACAAAAGGATGCTATGGAAAGAGAATTATAATTAACGTCGTCGCACAACTTCAGCGTCTGAACCCAGGATTACGGATTGATCCTAACATATTCGCTTTCAGTGCTCGTTCACCTGGATAAACTTACTCTGCACAACAGTCTGTTATTCAACTAATCAATCTTCTATCTACCGGTAGTAACGATCTGGTTAGTACTTACTCAAAATGTTAAACCTCTTCTCTTTCTTATTCTCCTCCTTCCTTCTGCTATTTCTTCTACCACTGCACTTAATCCGTGTTCATAAATATTTTAGTTCTTGTTCTCTCTCTCGTGCAATTGAGTGCTCTCGCTTCATGCACACACATAGCTGTATGATTTTCTCTGATAATCTTGATCTTTTCTTCACTTTGCCTTGATAGTCTTGTCATTATAGTTCTTTTTACCACTTCTCTTTTGGATTTTTGTTGATGTATAGTTCTTTGGTTACCTCGCCAGTTCTGTTATTGTGATGCAAAATTTTTTGTGTTGCCTTGCCGACATTATTATTGTGTGTTTTAAACAGATCTTCATCTCAACTATCTTGTATAGTTTATTGATTAGTGCCAACGGAGAACTTGTAAGGTCTGGAGACCTATGAGTTTTAAACTTTTAGCATTTTGAATAGCTATGCTCAAAGTTAATAGTTCCAGAAGATTTACATCACATTTCAGATCGTTTTAAGGAAAATTTAACAAAATGCTCTGAGATTAGAGAAAGCTACTTATTTAGATATACACTTTGCTTTACTTTAATGATATTTTTATATTCTCAGATTATCCAATTTCAATTGTGGAAAATTTCTTAGATTCGCGGACTTTTCCCTTCTTTGGTTAGTCTTAATTCTTTTTTGAACTTGTTTAGTTTAGTGTATATAAATATGTTATACACAGTAGCGGTTTCACTTTACTTTTGGTTATCGCTTTAATATTTTGAGTGTAACTTTAGTGTACGGAGGGTTTATATTGGCTATATCGAATTTAAACAGAATTGGAATAAGATATACAGGCAGCAACATAATTAGTAATATCTAACCAATTACATTTTTACTGGCATACTTATTTACCTTGTCGAGTGGCTCATTCATTCAGTTTCTCATTGAGCAACCAAGTACAGGAAAAGTGGCTATTGAATCCTAGCCACAGTGGGCAGCTGTTATGCACTTTGTTCACAAGCTACTTAACTCAATTCAACGAAATGCAAAAGGTGTCAATTTTTAGGATATTAGACTGGTGTTGAGCTTACTTATCTACTGCTTTCATCTAGCGAGACTTATACAAGGTTTGCTTTAGTGATAATTGTCTTCTGTTTATGATTTGTGAGGACAATCCTTGAACTACCAGAGTCATTTATGATGGAACTGGAAAGGCCATTATGATTTTCCCCTTTAACACTCATTTTATGTCTTTTCCTTTTATGCTTTCTTGAACTGTCAATTAGCATTGGAAGGTAATGACTTTATTTATCTTTTTTTGTAGGTGGAGAAATGATGAAAAGAAAGTCGAAAGCGATGAAGTTCTAGACTTTACTTAAGAAGGTTTTTAAATTATTGCTGAAACTCTAGATGTTCTAGGAATCTTTTGTTAGCAAACATTTTGAAACTTTTGTAAAATTTATGCAGTTTGGGTTGGAGGCGCATTTTGTTTTTATGGATATTCTATAGTTTGTTGGACAATTAATTTGGATTGTGAATGGTAATGAATAGTTTCATTTTGAGAATTATATAAATTCTAGTGTATATTGTTTCAATTAAGTTGTTACATTAGCCTATCAAAACCGTTGCAATAGGCCACAAGATGTGTTTCATTATATAATGTAAATTGTTGCAATAGGTCATGAAAACCATTCCGATAGGATATTAAACCGACGCAATAGGTCATGAAAACCGTTCCAATAGTTTTTGCTCGATTGTAAGAAACTGTAGCAATAGGGAAAAATCGTTACTATAGCATAAGAAAACTGTTGTAGTTCCTTTAAATAGACGTTGCCATAGCTTACATAACCATTGCATTAAATCAAATGGCAACAGTTTTGAACCGTTACAGTAGAATACAAATACTCGTTGCATCAGAAAGAGGAATAACCGTTGCGATAGATGCTACTATAGCAACGGTTATAGAAACCGTTACAAGAACCGTTGCTTACGAACTATTGGCATGCGACCTGATGGAACGGTCACCAAACCGTTGCAATATGCCTATTATAATGGTTTATGTGGCTGTTGCAACGGTTTTCCCTGCGTTGCCATAGGCCTATTTACAAAGACCAATATAAGTCTATGTCTAGTTGGCTAACGTATGAAAGTTAATTTTATAAATATCGAAAGTAGAATTTTTCCTTTGGCTAACGTATGTTTTTTTTTTTAAAACTATTATAAATTAAAACTACTTGTGAAGAATATGAAATTCAAACATTGGATCCAAACTAAACTGGTGTGTTAGGCCCGAGGTTTCACCTATTAATTTTGATGATAACAAACCAATATTAACTTTAATAAAAGAATATTTATTTGTGGTAAATTTATTTTGATACAGGTTTATTTGATGAAGAAGGATTTGGTGAAGATCCAAACAAATATAAAAAGGATGATATTGTGAAATAATTAGAGAAGTTATGGAAAAGAAAATATAGAAGATCCGTAGAAGATTGGTACAAGGAATACAAAAGAGGAAGAGTATGCAATGGAAAAGAGTATTGACCTACTAAAGGAATATTGGTTAGTTCAAGAAAGAAGGAGTTGGTGTCAATCCAATCAAATATGAAAATGAAGATTATTTTCAAAGTTCTTGGTTTACTAAAGTTCTGGAAGTATTTACTAGGAAAATTATGGAAGAATACTCCCTAAAATTTTGAACAAGATCTACTACGTATAGAAGAAAGGAATATTCTTACTATAATATTATAGTAAGAAATTATATTCCAAGAACAAAGAAGAAAATCCCATAGAATGGAATGAGACAAGATCTGCTAAGGAAAGGGCAAGAATCCAAAAGGAGTTGTTTAATACAGAGAATCCTTTTTTATAGGCAAAAAGATTATATGTGGAATATTACAATTTCAATTATGTGACTCAAGGAGAGATTATTTACTTATGGAAAATTAAGGCTAAATCTTGTCATGAAGGATATATGAATCTGGACAAATATTCTAGTCCCATTCAACAAGAGGAGGTCAGCAGCACAGAGGTACAACAATCAAAAATGAAAGTTCAACAAAGAAAAGATTATTTGTACAATAGAAGCCAAGATTCAAGGAGATCAAAAAGGAGTCTAAAGCCTGCAAAAAAAAAAATCACTCGTGAGCAAATCATGGAAGAATTGGAAGGCTCATTAATACTACAAGCACCAGGATTACGAAACAACAAGGAAAGACAATCAAAATTACTCAAGGATCTTTGACCGCATCCCTTTGTACATTTAGATGGAAAGTCATCCAATGGTCAAGAAATCAAGAAAAAATATTGTTCTAAGATTCAAGGAAGAAATCAGAAAACAACTACAAGAAAGTTCGGAAGAATCTTCAAAACTCTCTTGGATTATGCAATAGCCAGGACAAGTTGAAAGGACTATAAAAAGGAATTCCACAAAAGAAGAAAAAACACCAGCTTCACAGACAACTTTCCTATTCTTTCTGCACCTTAGTCAAGCACTGTATTCTTAAGTTTACAAATGTTATAAAAGATAGAGAGAAAGAGAAAAATACTAAGAGGTTTTGTCATTGTTCGTTTCTTTGGTGAGCGAGTGAAAATCAAAGTGTTGTTGGTGAGCGAGTGAAAACCAAAGTGTTGTTGTTGGTGAACGAGTAAAAACAACCCTTGTAAACGTTAGTGGTGAACGCTAGAAACTACAAAAGCTGTACTCAACCCAATTTATAAAGAGCTATAAAAGACAACACTCTTGCAACCCAAGAGGACTGGATTAAGATACCACATTGGTTTCGAACCAGTATAAAATTCCTGGTATCATTTACTTTATCGCTATCATATTATATTGTTCCTTTACTGTTTGTTGTGATTTACACTTGTTTAAATCGAAAGAACTAACAGTTCTGCGCAGGCTGTGATTCACCCCTCCCCTCTTGTACTTTCATTGTGAATGACCATGGCGAAGTGATGACTATTGTTCATTGGGCCATTTTTCATGGGTCCACAATATTTTAGGAGATTAGGAGCCGTCGTCCCAATTTATGCAGATGTCGTGGACTATAGCATACGAAAATCTGGGAATCGTACTAAAGTCCTGTTTTATGGCTCTAAAATACCAAAAAGCAAGGAACGGTCATGGTGAAGCGATGACTATAGTCGTTTTTATGTGCTCGCAAAGGTTTAGGAGATTCGGGGCCGGTCGCTCGAATTCATGCAGATGACGTGGACTATAGCACAAGAAAATCTGGGAATCGTCCTGAATTCATATTTTATGGCCCTAAAACGCCAAAAAACGAGGAACGGTCATGGAGAAACGAGGACTATTGTTCGTTTGGTCGTTTTTGATGGGCCAACAAAATTTTAGGAGATTCTGGGCCGTTCGCCCAAATTCATGTAGATCGCGTGGACTATAGCATACGAAAATATGGGAATTCTTGTTTTATGGTCCTAAATGCCATAAAAAGAGGAACAATCATGACGAAGCGATGATTATTGTATATTAGGTCGTTTTTATGGTTCCGCAAAAATTTGAATTCCTGTTTTATGGCTCTAAAATGCCAAAAAATGAGGAACGATCATGACAAAACAATGACTATTGTTCATCTCATAGAGACTAATTTTAAACTTCGCAATGCTTGAATAAGAAAAAAAGCCAAACTGGTTTTCTGAATATAACAATCTCATCAAATGACTGAATTGCAGAAAAACATGAAATGCACACCATATCAAATACTTCATTAATTACCCCAAGCTCTCAGCAAAGACAATGTTGTCCTGATGCTCTCCTACAGAAAAGAGGAAATTTAGTGGACAAACAATACAGTCCAAATTTTTAGCAAGTGCGCGCATGCGTTCGATCAGGAATTCAAGGGGAAACAAATATTTACATGAATTGCTATACATGTTTGAGGAATTAATTAGTAATGAAAGATACAGACAAGGTGATATTATACCAAATGAAGCACACATATCAGATAGATACATTATACCAAATGAAACACACATATCATATAGATACAGATGCTATGTTTTTCTAATCTATATGGATAATGGATACCCTAAATGATAAACATGAATGTATAAACATACTTGGTGAAAAACATAATGAAGATTTAAAATAAAATGAATTTGACGGACCTTTTTAAACTTCACTATGTGCTGTCGCAATCAGCTGATTCCGGGGGAAATATAGTGAGCTTGAATTTGAAACTCTCTGGAGCTTGACAATCTGTTCCAGTTTTTCTTTCTGCAACTTTTCGCATGAGTTCTTGCATCTTCCTGCCTTCTATAGCTTTTGCAGATTTATTCGCCTTCTTTGTGTTGTTCAGCGTCATCTCTTGAAGGCTAGTTACACCCGCGAACTCAAATGGCACAGCCTCAAGCTTATCACAGGATTTAAGAACAAGGTACTTAAGTCTTTGGAATGAAAAGTTTGAAGATTTCCAAGTTTCCAAGTCTGTCGCCCTTTCAATCCACAATACCTTGAGCTTGCTAAAACCTACTGAATCCCAGGCCGTCCCACAAAATGCATTTTCTTTCAGCTTTAAGACCTCAAGGCACTCCAGCTGTCCTAGTTTATTTGCATCACTCCAAACAAACCTTGTATTTGACAAAGTTAACTTGTGCAGTCGGCGAAGAAACCCAAGGAATGCATGAGGAAGTTGAAGAACTTTGCTCATGGAGCTGCCAACATCATTCAGCAGCTTCAGTTGTTCCAGGCACTTTAGCTTTTGAAAGTTGTTGAACCCACCCTTTTTAGCTTCAAAAAATTCAGCCATTTGGCCTTGAATACTGACTTTCTGAGATTACAGGCCCTAGCAAGCACATCTTCTGTGCAACTTTCTGGTGCGACCTTAGAAAGAGTTTGTAGGCAAGACGATTCATCTGTTGTTTGGGTGGCAGGGGATGGCAATAATTTTGCCGGGACATTTGTGTGCAGATGCCTCAACTGTAGCATGTTCCATATGTCTTCTTTTATTTCAATTGTTGACGCCTTTGTACTATTATTAAGAATAAGAGTTTGTAAATACCAAAACTTACCAAAGAAGGTCGGAAGAGCACTGTAGTCACCTGAGATAGCAATGTATCTCAAATGATGTAACTCTTTGAAATCCCTTGAGAAACTAAATTCGAGAGATTCAACATCCAAGACCCTAACCAGTGGAAATGCTTTGTGGAGGAGTCGACTGTTACTAAGCTTCTCACTTTCTTTTTGTTTTGGGGAAAAACATAAGAAAGACCTAACATGCTCAGCAGATGGTCGTTTGGAGAGAAAGGCTTCCAAAAGAGAGTAATACACAGCCGACGACAAGTATCTAGATCTGGTATAATAGGAGTACCAGGCTGATCAGTCTTTTCACATACTTGTTTGAAAAGACCTCCATTTTCCATCTTGCAGAACTGGCGCAACATGTCATGAAGACGGCATGTTTTTACTTGTCCATCTGCCTTTTTCTGCATTACAATCACTAAATTCCTGCTGACAAGTTCGTTCAAGTAGATCTCTGCTATATCCTCGGGTCTGCCATCTAAGTTGGAGTTTATCAGTCCCTCGGAAATCCACAAGCGGATCAACTTCCAAGCAGGAATTTCAAAGCCTTGTGGAAAGGCGCCACAATACAGGAAGCGCGCCTTCATATCTTCGGGCATATGACAATAACTCATTTCCACATATTTCAAGCAGCTTTGAGGGTCATCCTAATTTATAAGATGCTTTCCTACATTGTCCTTAACCATTTGCCACACTCTTTCGCTTGTACGTCCTTTTAGAGCTCCTGCAATTACCACTACAGCAAGTGGCAATCCACTACATTGTTTAGCAATACTTTCTCCATGTGCTATTAAATCTTCAGGACACTTTCGAATATTACTGCCAAAAACTCTTTCTTCCAACAGTTGGAAACTTTCCTTGTCCGTCAGAAATTTCAATGAGTGAGGTTCAGGATTGGCATATCTACCAATACGCAGGTCACGAGTGGTTAACATGATACGATGGCCTTTGCTGTTTTCCGGGAAAACTTTCATCACAGAATCCACAACGTCTGTCGCCCACACATCGTCCAACACAATGAGACATTTACCTCCTTTTAAAATGAATTCACGTATTATGTTTGTCAAGTCACTGACAGCCATATGTTGATATTCTGTCGCGCGTTTCGTGAACCCTTCCAGTATACTAAGAAACACCTCCTTTGGTTTGTATTGTTGTGGTCCTACGTAAACCCAAATGGTCTTGAAAAATTCATAGCAAATCTTAGGATCATTATAGATTTTTATTGCCAGTGTGGTTTTGCCAAGTCCAGCTAATCCTACCACAGGGATAACATCTAAATCATCTGTTCCTTCAGCAAGTCGTTCGATCACTATTTTCGCTTCCTCGTCAAAGCCGACAACTTCATTTTCTTCCAACAAAGTATCCTGTTAATTAAAGACGATCAAAATGGATTAGAATTTTCTTCTTTTTCCAATCTTAAATTTCTTAATTTTAAAGAAGAAAACATAAAGACTTTTCCAATTTGTTGTTTTAAATATGCTAGTATAACTTTTGTGTGTCTACTTCTCATTAACGCAACTTTAAAGTTAATTGTTTCCACCTATAAACATGTTATTCTTTTTGGAATAAACTAAAAAGAAAATTGTTTTCACATAATCTGAAATGACAAAAAGGTACTATTTTTTATTTGATTATTATAATTTTAATACTATGTGCTTTAAATATATATTTAAAGTAAAGTTATAAAGAAAATGTAAAATAGGTTGACAATCACATATAACTACCATTGAGATCAACAACAACAACAACATGATTCCACAAGTACGGCCACTACCATTGAGATCAACAACAACAACATGATTCCACAAATACGGCCACTACCATTGAGATCAACAACAACAACAACATGATTCCACAAGTACGGTCAGGGAGGTTAGAGTATACGCAGACCTTACCCTTACTTTGTATGAGGTACAGACCAAATCATTGGGATAAAATTTTATACATACCTGTGGCCCCGGGGCAACAATTTCTGGCTGATCATCAAGCATTGGCTTAGCCTGAAACGCCTCTGGATTTTGTTGGCGAATCTTCTTCACCTGTTCAAGGGCGTCTCTAATCTCTTTTGCAAGATCCCGTGCTTTTTTGGCATATTTAGCATCCAAGTTTTGCATAATTATATTTTTCTCTTGGTGCAGCTTCTCCTCAACCAGGAGCTTATCAATAAGACCCTCAGCTTTATATACCATAACTTGAACTTCTTTGATAAAGTATTTCCACTGTTCGCTGTTGCTTTGACGGTATGTTGCAGCATCCTTTAGAAAGGCCTTTAACCGATTAAGCTCTCCCAACAGTTGTGCAGGATCTTCTTTTGCGCCACCAATTATCTTCCAATTTTCAATTATAATCGGCACCAGGGTCTCCACTACAAATTGCAGTGCTACATCTGCCATTTTTTTTTAGTAATTAAGCAACAATCTACTTAAATGGAGATAATATATAGGTGCAACCACATCTTCACTTGCTACTACTCGATCCGTTTCAATTTAGATGAGTTAGTTTGGCTCGACGGAATTTAAAGAAAAAAATAACTTTGAAACTTGTGGTTTTAAAAGGTAAAAGCTTTGTAGGACTATGATATTTGTGTGGTTATAAAAACTTCTTACTGAGTGTAAAATAGGTAAAATGAAGAGTTTAAAGTTGAATTATTTTCAAATTTAGAAATGTGTCATTTATTTTGAAACACACTAAAAAGGAAGTACCTCGTCTAATTTAAAACTGAGAAAGTATAATTTCCAAATCATACTAATTATTTCTACTACAGTTGTGGTGCCCGCTAGTGCATACCGACAGTTGAGAGCATATTTGCCTGCCGCAGCCAAGTTTGAGGGCTTGTTTATGTATTATGTCTATATAAAATTTCTTACTTGACTTCGCGTCCAGAATTATTCAAACGGTCTTTTTATATTCTTATTATGTAATGTTCACCGGCCAAGCCACCGGCAATTTAATATTTCTTATGTTGAAGAACAGAACCCCCATGATATCACTGTAGCAGAAGAAGCAAAGAAGAAGAAGACAACATCATTACATTTGCTTCAGGCAGATGATTCAATCAAAGTGGAGCATGACGTGGCAGCATAATAGCCCTTGATATTCAAATCAGGAGATCTAATCTTGACCGTTGGATTAGAAGACATAATCACATCTGGGCCATTCATTTATTAGTGCCATACACATGAGTGAGCACATGCTCACATTTGTATTAGTGTTGATGCACTAAAGTGAGTATGGACTCACATAGTAAAAGATGTTTTTGTCTAAGAATATTATATGTACATTCTATGTATCTATAGGCTATAGATGTATATAGAAGCTACAGTAGTGAATATACAAAACAAGAGAAAATTTTTCTGCATCATCAGCTCTTTCATTCTTTCATGGTATCAGAGCAGATCTCTGCTCTATCCTTGAACTTCATCTTCTAATCTTCTTCCTATTCCTCAACTTGTTCTATCACCATGACTGGAACAGATTCTTCAGTAACACCTTCTCTTTCTGGATCAACAAGTCAAGCAGTCAATCATGATGTCAACCATCCCTATTTTCTTCACTCTTCAGATGCTCCTGGGATGACTCTTGTGACCTCACCTTTTGATGGAAGAGGATTCCCAGGATAGAGAAGGTCAATACTGATTGCATTGTCAGCCAAAAACAAGCTGGCGTTCATCAATGAGATTTGTGATGAACCTGCCTTGGATTCAAAGGATCATGCACAATGGAGTAGGTGCAATGACATGGTAACCTCATGGCTTTTAAATTCTCTAACTAAGGAGATAGGAGACAATGTAATCTATTCCAAATCTGCAAAAAAACTTTGGAATAGTCTTGAACATAGATTTGGACAATCCAATGGAGCCAAACTCTACCACCTACAAAAGGAAATTGCTAAGACAGTTCAGGGAAATAGCAGTATTGCAGGATACTTCACAACTCTGAAAAGGTTATGGGATGAGTTAGATTCCCTGAACTCACATCTAGGTTGCATTTGTACCTGTGTGTGTGAAGGGAAGAAGAAGGTAGCCAACTTCCTAGAGGATCAGAGAGTCATCCAATTCCTAATGGGACTGAATGATGTGTATGCACATGCAAGATGCAATATCCTCGTGATGAGCCCACTTCCAAATATGGATCATGCCTATTCCATCCTTCTGCAAGATGAAAGTCAGAGGGAAATATTTGTTAGCCCACAATATCCAACAGATGGTGCATCTTTTATGGTAGGACCTCAAGGGAAGTTTAATCAAAGGAACAATATTCAGAAATCATGGGAAACTCCTCAGAAACAGGGGGACATTCAGAACATGCAACAAAAGTTCAAAAAGAAGGCAAAGTACAATCCTAATGTGAGTTGTAGTCATTGTATGAGAACAGGGCATGTAAGGGTAGATTGCTACAGACTAATAGGATTCCCAGATGATTTTCAATTCATAAAATCAACAAATTATCAGTCTGCCATAAAAGGAAATGCAGTGGTGGCAGGACAGGAAGGTGAAGAGAAGAACAACACATGTAGTGAAGGAAATATCAGCAGCCAGAACCAGTTTTTCAGTAAGGAGCAAGGGTCAGAATTGGTAAACATAATCAAGCAAGTGCAGATTGGAAGTGCAATAGCCACAACATTAGAAATCAATGCTAATGATGTAGCTGTTACCATACTCAAATACACAGGAACTTGTCTTGCTGTTTTCAACACTAAAACATGGACAATTGACTCAGGGGCCTCTGAACATATGTGTTTTGATGCTAATTCTTTCCTATCTCTTACTCCTCTTCCTGCACCTTTGCACATTAGCTTACCTAATTCATTCCAGTTGTGTGTTACACATATAGGAAGTGTGTCTATTCAGCCTGATATGGTTCTTCATAGGGTGCTTCATGTACCTTCTTTCAAGTATAACTTATTATCTGTTCATAAGTTATGTCTTCAATTCAATTGTTCTTTGAATCTAACTTCTAATGGGTGTCTATTGCAGGTCCCTTTAGTGGGGATGGGACAAGTTTTTGGTGAAGTTAGAGATGGATTGTACCTATTTCAGCCAACTAGAATAGAGTCTATCTCTCTTCTTAGAAAAAATGTTGTTTCCATTCCAAAAGGAAGAAATTCCAGTGTTATTTCTACTTCTGTTTCCGTTTCAGTACCTTTAGTTGCTATCGCTACATCTACTGTAAAGCAATGGCATGTTAGGCTAGGGCATTTGCCCTTTTCAGTAATGAGAAATCTAAATTTCATTAAGTTTCCCTCTAAGTTTGATTGTGTGTGTCACATCTGTCCTCAAGCTAGGAAAACCAGACTACCTTTTCCTTTGAGTCATATTAAGAGTTCTGCTATCTTTGATTTGATTCACATTGACACATGGGGGCCATTCAAGACTGTGATTATAATGGTTATATGTATTTCTTGACTATTGTAGATGACTATAGTAGGGCCACTTGGACCTTTCTCTTAAGTTCTAAGGGGAATGCTTTTTCAGTTTTGAAATCATTTCTATGCATGGCAGAGAGACAGTTTAACTTGAAAGTTAAGAAGATCAGATCTGATAATGCCATGGAACTAGGAAAAGGCTCACTAGGCAAATTTTCTTGAATCAGAAGGGATTATACATGAGACCTCTTGTGTTTTTACCCCTCAACAGAATGGAGTAGTTGAGAGGAAGCATAGGCATCTTTTGGAAGTAGCAAGGGAACTTTTATTTCACTCTAAGGTGCCTCTCCAATACTGGGGAGAATGTGTGCTGACAGCTACATATCTGATCAACAGAATCCCTTCTAAGGTTCTGAATGGATTAACACCCTATGAGGTATTGCTTGGTACACAACCTAGCTATGATTAACTCAAGAGTTTTGGTTGTTTGTACTATGTCTCAACTTTGTCTCACAACAGAGGGAAGTTTGAACCTAGGGCAAAAGGTTGTGTGTTCCTCGGATATGCCCGCATCAGAAAGGTTACAAGGTCCTGGATCTTGTCACTAAAAGGGTGTTTGTATCTAGAGATGTTAGGTTTCATGAAGATCAATTCCCTTTTTCTCACTCACCTCTCACATCTGATTTTCCTTCCTTCCCTCAAGATACAATTCCAACAGATACCTTGCCCCATAACTCAACAGAATACTCTTCTAGGACATCTCTACCATCGCCTTCACCTCCATCTACCCACTCCTCACCTAGCAGTTCTTCTACATGTCCTGGTCCCTCTACTTCAACCAATATCAACCTAACACCTTCAGACTCTGCTCCTACTTCATGTCCTTCTTACTCACCCATCCTGTCCGGATCATTTTCTCCTTCATCAATCAGCACACCTATTCTAATTCCACTTCCACCAGTCAGAAAATCTGACAGGGTAACTCAGAAACAAGCCTACTTAAATGATTACATTTGCAATAACATCTACCTATCCGACCTTAGTTCCTGTCTATCCAAACCTCTCAAGCCAAATGCCTTTTCTTTCCATGCTCTTTCTATAGACAACCAACATCTCCTTCAATCTATTTCTACCACATAAGAACCTAGCAGTTATCTACAAGCTTCTATCTATCCTGGGTGGAAAAAGGCTATGGATGCTGAAATTTCAGCACTTGAGATAAATAACACTTGGGATGTTGTATCCTTACCACCAGGGAAGAAAGCTTTACCCTGTAAATGGGTGTACAAGGTGAAGCATAACTCAGATGGTACAATTGAAAGGCTAAAGGCTAGGTTGGTGGTGAGGGGGGACATTCAGAGAGAAGGGATAGATTATTCAGAAACTTTTTCACCTGTGGTAAAGATGACTACTATCAGGTGTCTTTTGGCTGTGGCTATCAAGAAGGGGTGGAATGTATCACAACTCGATGTTAATAATGCCTTCTTGCATGAGGATTTGCAAGAAGAGGTCTATATGAAATTCCAGCAGGTTTGACTCCTTCTCAACCTAATCTTGTCAGTCGACTAAGGAAGTCACTCTATGGTTTAAAGCAAGCGTCGGGGCAATGGTATGCTAGGTTAGCTGGGGCTCTAAACTACAAAGGTTACTCCAGCTGTCTAAATGACTATTCATTGTTTTTCAAGCAATCAGGTGATTTAATTTCCATATTAGTTGTATATGTGGACGATATACTACTCACAGGTAATGACACCACAGAAATTGCACAACTTACAGCTTTTCTACACTCAGAATTCAAAGTAAAACATCTTGGTCACATTCATCATTTCTTGGTATGGAAATTCTCAGAGAAAAGCATGGTTTTATAATAGGGCAAAGGCAATTTACCTTGGAACTTTTGGCTGAATTTGACTGCACAGGTCCTGCTGTATCTTCACCTCTCGATCCTTACTCTAAATTGCAAGCTGATATGGGAGAGCTTATGCCTGATCCTACCATTTATCTCCACCTTGTTGGAAAGCTCAACTACTTAACAAATACTAGGCCGGACCTCTATTTCGCTGTTCTTTGTTTGAGCCAGTATATGCAACATCCTTGCATGTCTCATTATTCTGCAGCTTTGCGTGTTCTCCGCTATTTGCGCACTGATCCTTCTCAAGGGATTTTTCTCACTGCAGATCCCTCTTTTGATCTACTCGCCTTTTGTAATGCAGACTGGGTGGCTTGTAGAGATTCTCGCCGATCTGTTAGTGGATTCTTCATCACCCTTGGTGGAGCTCCAATCTCTTGGAAATCGAAGAAACAAATCTCCATCTCTATGTCCTCCGCAGAAGCGAAATACAAGTCTATGAGAAGGGTGACCGCAGAAATCACTTGGTTAGTCCGCTTGCTTACCGATCTATCAGCACCACCCACTTTACCAGTGCCTGTTCACTCGGATAGCCAAGCCGCCATTCACATAGCTCGTAACCCAGTTTTTCATGAACGAACCAAACATGTGGAGTTGGATTGTCACTTTGTTCGTCAACAATTTCTGTCCGGTTTGATCTCTCTCTCTTTTGTTCCGTCGGAATCTCAGCTCGCCGATCTATTTACCATACCCTTATCCGGGGGTTCTCATCGGAGTATTTTATCCAAGCTAGGGGTCCATTCTCTCCCCTCCACCTTGAGGGGGGATGTTGAAGAACAGAACCCCCATGATACCACTGTAGCAGAAGAAGCAAAGAAGAAGAAGACAACAACGTTACATTTGCTTCAGGCAGATGATTCAATCAAAGTGGAGCATGACGTGGCAACATAATAGCCCTTGATATTCAAATCAGGAGATCTAATCTTGATCGTTAGATTAGAAGACATAAACACATCTGGGCCATTCATTTATTAGTGCCATACACATGAGTGAGCACATGCTCACATTTGTATTAGTGCTGATGCACTAAAGTGTGTATGGACTCACATAGTAAGAAAATGTTTTTGTCTAGGAATATTATATGTACATTCTATGTATCTATAGGCTATAAATGAATATAGAAGCTACAGTAGTGAATATACAAAACAAGAGAAAATTTTTCTGCATCATCAGCTTTTTCATTCTTTCATCTTACAAACCATGTACTCCCTCTGTTTTATATTAGATGAGATACTTTCCTTTTTAGTCTGTTCCAAAACAAATGACACATTTTTAAATTTAAAAATAATTCAACTTTAAACTTTTTCATTTTACCCATTTAACCTTAATGATAAGCTTTTATAGCCACACAAATGTCATGGCGCCACAAACTTTTTACCCCTTAAACTTTTAAGACCACAAGTTTCAAAAGTCTTCTTTTTGTTCCTTAAACTCCGTGCCGAGTTAAACTACCTCATCTAATATGAAACGGAGGGAGTAGCACATAAGAATATTAGCAAGCAGTGGATGACACTATTTGTGGTTCCCATCTATATATAATACTCGTTTTAAAGCCTGTTTGGTCAAGCTTCTGGGAATTTTTGGAAAGTTTGATACTCCCTATGTTCCCGTTTATGTGAACCTATTTCCTTTTTTGTCCGTTCCAAAAAGAATGAACCCTTTCTAAATTTGGTAACAATTTATCTTAAAGTTACAATTCTACCTTTAATGAGAAGCTTTTATAATCACACAAATACTCTAGGCCCCATTTGGACTTGTTTAGGAATACAAATTCCAAAAGTCTTCATTTTTTTATTAAATTTCGTGCCCAGTCAAACATATTCACATAAAATGGAACGGAGTGAGTATGTTTGGCCAAAATAAAAAATTACTTTTGAGCATAAGCAAAAACAGTTTTTCACTTCTGGAAGCCATAATTTTTAGCGTACACTAAAAAAATGTGTTATTAAAGGAATAACTTTTTGGTTCTTTAGACGGGCAAATGGGTCCATGAATGGACTTGTCAAGCAATAATGGAGTCCCTTTATTCGGTCCATGTGATATGCAGATGTTTTGCTCTTTCACATGGTTATTAAAAGCAATCGCACTCAAAAATCAAATTGAAAGTGAAACATTAAATATATTTTGAGGGAGAGAGAACAAAGATGCGACGGGGTATTGTAAGTGGTAGAGTGGACTTGCTGCCACGATCCACTGAGATTCATCCCTTTGTCGCTCAGATTCGTCCCTCCCCCTCCAATCCAATCAATTTCTAACTTTTCCCAAAAGAGGTTTAGTCCTTCCTTGATGCTGCTATATTATACTAAGTGTTGGAAAATCGAACAAGTCCTCAAGAACTTGGAACATATACTATTTGTATATTAAGTAGCCAATGTGACTTGACACTTAGTCATGTTGAGGGAAAGGTTAAACCAAATTTCACTACTAGAGGTTTTCGGTGTGTCGCTTGCGATGCTGAGCCCTATGCCAAGTGTGTTTGACCCAAGTAGAGGTTTTTCGGTGTGTCGCTTGCGAGGCCGAGGCATATGCCAAGGGTGATGTGCTAATACAAGTTGTCAATTAGAGGTTTTTTGAGGCGTCGCGGTGCGAGTCCAAGGCACAAGCCAAGAGCGATGTGCCAATTCTATGTCGCAAGTAGAGGTTTTTCAGGGTGTCGCTTGAGAGGCCAAGGCCTATGCCGGCGTGGACATGGCACGGGGCAGGATGTGTTATAGGACATGACAGGACATGGCGGGCACGTGTCAGGACATGGCCATGGCATGTGTCAG
The DNA here is from genome assembly GCF_000393655.2 of Nicotiana sylvestris. Classification (NCBI taxonomy): domain Eukaryota; kingdom Viridiplantae; phylum Streptophyta; class Magnoliopsida; order Solanales; family Solanaceae; genus Nicotiana; species Nicotiana sylvestris. The sequence goes on along the minus strand of NC_091057.1, from coordinate 5,444,552 downwards.
GACGTGTCAGAACGTCGCAGGACATGACCATGGCACGAGTCAGGACGTGTCAGGAAGTCGCAGGACAAGGCCATGGCACGTGTCAGGACGTGTCAGGACATGGCAGGACATGGCCATGGCAAGAGTCAGGACGTGTCAGGACATGATGGCAAGAGTCAGGACGTATCAGGACATGGCACATGTCAGGACGTGGCAGGACATGGCCATGGCAAGAGTCAGGACGTGTCAGGACGTGTCAGGACGTCGCAGGACATGGCCATGGCACGTGTCAAGACATGTCAGGACGGCGCAGGACACGACCATGGCACATGTTAGGACGTCGCTGGACATGGCCATGTCACGAGTCAGGACGTGCCAGGATGTGTCAGGACGTCGCAGGACATGGCCATGGCACGTGTCAGGACATGGCCATGGCACGGGGCAGGACATGGCCATGGCACGTGTCAGGACATATCAGGACGGGGCAGGACATGGCCATGGTACGTGTCAGGACATGTCAGGACGGCGCAGGACACGACCATGGCACGTGTCAGGACGTGTCAGGGCGTCGCTGACATGGCCATGGCACGAGTCAGGACGTGCCAGGATGTGTCAGGACGTTGCAGGACATGGCCATGGCACGTGTCAGGACATGGCCATGGCACGAGTCAGGACGTGTCAGGACGTCGCAGGACATGGCAGGCCATGGCCATGGCACGAGTCAGGACGTGTCAGGACGTGGCCATGGCACGAGTCAGGACGGCGCAAGACATAGCAGGACATGGCCATGGCACGTGTCAGGACATGTCAGGACGGCACAAGACACAGCCATCGCACATGTCAGGACGTCGCTGGACATGGCCATGACACGAGTCAGGACGTGCCAGGACGTGTCAGGACGTCGCAGGACATGGCCATGGCCATGGCACGAGTCAGGACGTCGCAGGACATGGCAGGACATGGCCATGGCACGTGTCACGACATGTCAGGACGGGGCAGGACATGGCAGGACATGGCCATGGCACATGTCAGGACATATCAGGACGGGGCAGGACATGGCAGGACATGGCCATGGCACGTGTCAGGACATGTCAGGACGGCACAGGACACGACCATGGCACGTGTCAGGACGTGTCAGGACGTCGCTGACATGGCCATGGCACGAGTCAGGATGTGCCAGGACGTGTCAGGACGTCGCAGGACATGGCCATGGCACGTGTTAGGACATGGCCATGGCACGAGTCAGGACGTGTCAGGACGTCACAGGACATGGCAGGACATGGCCATGGCACGTGTCAGGACGTGGCCATGGCACGAGTCAGGACGTGTCAGGACGACGCAGGACATGGCAGGACATGGCCATGGCACGTGTCAGGACATGTCAGGACGGCGCAGGACACGACCATGGCACGTGTCAAGACGTCGCTGGACATGGCCATGGCACGAGTCAGGACGTGCCAGGACGTGTCAGGACGTCGCAGGACATGGCCATGGCACGTGTCAGGACGTGGCCATGGCACGAGTCAGGACGTGTCAGGACGGCATAGGACATGGCCATGGCACGTGTCAGGACGTGTCAGGACGGCGCAGGACATGGCCATGGCACGTTTCAGGACGTGTCAGGACATGGCCATGGCACGAGTCAGGATGTCGCAGGACGTGTCAGGACGTCGCAGGACATGGCCATGGCACGGTTCAGGACATGGCAGGACATGGCAGGACGTGTCAGGACGTCACAGGACATGGCCATGGCACGTGTCAGGATGTGTCACGACGTCGCAGGGCGTGGCCATGGAACGTGTCAGGATGTGTCAGAACATGGCATGGCGTGGCCATGGCACGGGTCCGGACGTGTCAGGACATCATAGGACATGGCATGACATGGCCATGGCACGTGTCAGGACGTGTCAGGACGTCGCAGGACATGGCAGGGCGTGCCCATGGCACGACGTCGCACGAAGCCGCACCACGTCGCTCCACATCGCACCACGTCTAGTGCTAGCCAATGCTTAGCAACATGCTCAAAAATAGCCCCAAAGATACTTCTAATATGGTATAATATTAAAACATGAATAAAGGTAAAGTAGTCAAAATTTCATCCTAATTAATATTTTTTAAAGGGGCGTGTGCAAGAGGAGACAGAGGGAGTAAAATATTTAGTTTCACATGTTTTACCTCTCTGGTTCCAATCCCTGTGAAAGAACTTAGATCAGTGATCTAATTTGGTTTGCCTTCCAAATATCCATCTGCTTAAATTTTAAATTTATTGGTTGATGATTGGTAGGTGTACTTAGTTTCAACCAGGCAGATACTTTGGTACATCAATTGTCAAAATTTCCAAGTTGTTGTTGCGGAAGCCAAATGTATATAGTGTGAATAAGTCACAACTACTATACCAATAATTATGACAGCCACCAAATAATAAATAAGACAATAAAGCAACAATAAAGGGAACACCAGAATTTACGAGGTTTGGCTAATTTTGCCTACTCCTCGGACACAACCAATATTTTATTCCACTCCAAAAATACAAGTGAAATAATACTAAAGAGAGAAGATACAAATGCCTTAAACAGATGAGAAGGCAAATGAGAGGTGTGTCTAAATCCTAAACATTAGGCCTTCTTTTATAGGGGGAAAATCCCCCCAAAATTCAAGAGCCCACCGATGTGGGACAAATTTGCCAAACTTCAACAAATCTCCACCTTGGCAAAATTCCACATCTTCAATTTTCTCTCAATAACAAATTTTGATTGTGTCTTCATCTTTAATCTTCAGTTTTCAACAATGTTGATCAAATCCAAACAATGTTGAAACTTGACCGCAGTCACCACCTTTGTCAGCATATCAGCAGGATTCTCTGTAGTATGAATTTTCTTCACCGTGACTCCACCTTCTTCTATGATTTCTCGTACGAAATGATACCGAACATCAATGTGCTTCGTCCTTGCATGATACACTTGGTTCTTCGCTAATTGAATAGCACTTTGACTATCACAAAAAATTGTGATACCTTTTTGTTCAACACCAAGCTCCTTTAGCAATCCTTGAAGCCAAATTGCCTCTTTCACAGCCTCTGTAATAGCCATGTACTCTGCCTCTGTTGTAGACAAAGCAACTGTTGACTGCAAAGTAGACTTCCAACTAACTGGTGCCTTTGCAAAAGTAAACACATAACCAGTAGTTGATCTTCGTTTGTCCAGATCACCCGCAAAATCTGAGTCACAATATCCAACTACAGACTGATTGTCTTCCTGCTCAAAAACTAACCCGACATCTACAGTATTATGAATATACCGTAGAATCCACTTCACAGCTTGCCAATGCTCCTTCCCTGGATTGTGCATATATCTGCTAATAACTCCAACAGCTTGTGAAATGTCAGGCCTTGTGCAAACCATTGCATACATCAAGCTACCAACAACATTTGCGTATGGTACCTTTGACATATACTCTCGTTCAGCTTCATCCATTGGCGACATAGTAGTACTTAGCTTAAAATGGGGAGCAAGTGGAGTACTAACTGGCTTAGTCTTGTCATCTATGCCAAAACGTTGTAGTACTCTCTTCAAATATTCTTTCTGAGATAAACAGAGTTTCTTTGAACGTCTATCTCTAATTATCTCCATGCCAAGAATTTTCTTTGCCTCACCCAGATCCTTCATCTCGAACTCCTTCTTCAGTTGAATCTTCAACTTATCAATTTCTTCTGAATTCTTGGAAGCTATCAACATATCATCAACATATAGGAGAAGATATACAAAGGAACCATCTTTAAGCTTGTGCAAATACACACAATGATCGTATTTGCTTCTCTTGTACCCTTGCCGCAACATAAACTCGTCAAATCACTTGTACCATTGTCTAGAAGATTGTTTCAATCCGTACAACGATTTTTCAAGTTTGCACACCATATTTTCTTTTCCAGCAACTTTGAATCCTTCTGGCTGAGTCATGTAGATTTCCTCCTCCAAGTTTCCATGTAAAAACGCAGTTTTTACATCCATCTGAACTAGTTCCAAATCCAATTGTGCTACCAAAGCCAACATAATTCTAATGGAGGAATGTTTTACAACTGGAGAAAACACTTCATTGTAATCAATTCCCTCCTTTTGAGCATATCCTTTGGCCACCAATCTTGCTTTGTAGCGAACATCTACTTGGTTAGGAAATCCTTCCTTCTTTGCAAATACCCATTTGCACCCAATTGCTTTCTTTCCCTTCGGGAGATTGGCCAATCTCCATGTATGATTCTGATGAAGGGACTGTATTTCATCATTCATGGCAATCCTCCACTTATCTTCTTCTGAACTTTGGACAACATCTTTATAAGTGGTAGGAACATCATCAGCTACAATTGAGGTTGCACAAGCAACCGTCTCTATGAGACGAACAGGTTTCGTTATTGTTCTTTTTGGCCTGCTGGTTGCTATTGATTCAAGTTGTTGTTGAGGTTCCTGAGTTGGAATCTCCTCTACTGGCTCTTCTTCCAGAGGGTAATCTTCATTTGTTTCCTCCTCTGCTTCTTGTGTAGGAAAAATAAATTTTCCCTCAAACTCCACCTGCTTAGAAGCACCTTCATTTTGTTTGGTATCTTCTGTTACCTTATTTACCATAGCAGATTCATCAAAGGTAACATCCCTGCTGAATATTACTTTCTTTGTCATAGGACACCATAAGCGATATCCTTTGACTCCAGAAGTAATTCCCATAAAAATAGTCTTCTTTGCCCTTGGATCCAATTTTGACTCCGTCACATGATAATATGCAGTTGAGCCAAACACGTGCAAAGAGTTATAATCTATAGCAGGTTTTCCATACCATTTTTCAAATGGTGTCTTGCCATCAATAGTAGCAGATGGTAGACGATTAATGAGGTGGCATGCATATGTAATTGCCTCAGCCCAAAATTCTTTGCCCAAGCCAGCATTGGACAACATACACCGTACCTTCTCCAGCAAGGTCCGGTTCATACGTTCTGCCACTCCATTCTGTTGTGGTGTATGTCTAACAGTGAAGTGTCGGACGATGCCATCATTTTCACAGACCTTATTGAAATGATCATTTTTGTATTCACCTCCATTGTCTGTGCGAATACACTTGATCCTCCTGCCTGTTTGATTCTCCACCATCGTCTTCCATTTGAGAAAAATTCCCAGCACTTCATCTTTGTTTTTCATTGTATACACCCACACTCTTCGAGAAAAATCATCAACAAAGGTTACAAAATAGTGCTTCCCACCCAATGAAGGTGTTTTGGAAGGACCCCAAACATCAGAGTGTACATAATCCAAAATGCCTTTAGTATTATGGATCGCTGTACCAAATTTAACCCTTGTCTGTTTCCCTTTAACACAATGCTCACAAAACTCCAAGTTGCAAGCCTTTACTCCTTTTAACAATCCTTGATCTGATAGAGTTTTCAAGGATTTTCCTCCAGCATGTCCCAAGCGCATGTGCCATAGCTTGGTTGCTTCTGCCTCTTTGTCGTCACTGGATGTCACTGTCGCTGTCCCAATAACTGTACTGCCACGATAGCGGTACATATTATTATTCTTCCGATTAGCCTTCATTACCACTAGTGCACCGGAGCATACTCTCATCACTCCATTTTCTGCAATGATTTTGAACCCTTTTGATTCTAGGGCTCCCACAGAGATGAGATTCTTCTTCAAATCCGGTACATATCGAACATCTGTTAATGTTCTGATCATTCCATCATGGTTCCTTAATCGTATTGAACCAATGCCATATGAGGTAAGAGGGCTGTTATCCGCTGTGTGGATGACTCCATATTCTCCTTCTTGAAATTCCACAAACCAGTCCCTGTTGGGACACATATGATGGCTACAAGCCGAGTCCATCAACCATATGTCTGATGATGTTGATGACTCTGTTGTAACTAATGAGAAGTCTGAATCATCACAATCAGCTACATTTGAATCCATAATGGCCTTTCCATTATTATATTTGGCCTTATTCTTCAACTTCGGACAGTCTTTCTTCCAGTGCCCTTTTTCTCGACAAAAGGCACATTCATCTTTGCTGGGTCTGGATCTTTGACTTGGATCTTCCCTTCTTTGTCCTCGTTTGATTTTGAGGACGACCCCTCACAAATAGTGCTTCTCCTTCTCCGCCCTTCTGTTTTTCTCGCTTTCTTTGTTCATAGCTGTACAAAGCCGAACAAACTTCTCTGAGAGAAACTTCGTCATTTCCATGGAGTAGAGTAGTTTCAAGGTGCTCGTACTCATCAGGAAGTGACGCCAACAACATCAAGGCCAAGTCACCATCATCATAAGTTGTATCCATATTTTGCAAATCTGTGACCAACTTATTGAAACTGGTGATATGTTCATTCATCGTGGTACCAGGAACATAGGTGAAGTGAAACAGTCTCTTCTTCATGTACAATTTATTTTGACTGTTTTTCTTCAAAAATTTATCCTCCAGTGCTTTCCATAATCTACTTGCAGAAGTTTCCTTTGTGTATGGATATTTCTGCTCTCTAGCAAGGTAGGATCGAATGGTACCGCAAGCAACACGATTGATAATTCTCCAATCTTCTTCTCCAATAGCATCTGGTCTCTTTTCTTCAATAGCAAGATCTAGCCCTTGTTGAAAAAGGACATCTAGAACCTCGCCTTGCCACATCCCAAAATGTCCGGACCCGTCAAATATTTCTACCGCAAATTTCGCATTTGACACAATTCTTGTCATAAGCGAAGATGCCAATGATGACGTATTGTTGACACTTGATGTAGATTCTTCTTGTTTATTGTCTCCCATCTTTGACACAAATATTATTTAATAGCTGACGACACAAATCAAGATTATTTCCTTTCTGGTGTGGAAGATCAGACTAAGCTGCAACCACAGAGCATACTAAGACAGAATCTTGACACAGTTACCAAGATAAATCTTTTCTGATGTGGAAGATCAGACTATGCTGCAACCACAGAGCATACTAAGACAGTACCTTGGCTCTGATACCAATTGTTGCGGAAGCCAAATGTATATAGTGTGAATAAGTCACAACTACTATACCAAAAATTATGACAGCCACCAAATAATAAATAAGACAATAAAGCAACAATAAAGGGAACACCAGAATTTACGAGGTTCGGCTAATTTTGCCTACTCCTCGGACACAACCAATATTTTATTCCACTCCAAAAATACAAGTGAAATAATACTAAAGAGAGAAGATACAAATGCCTTAAACAGATGAGAAGGCAAATGAGAGGTGTGTCTAAATCTTAAACATTAGGCCTTCTTTTATAGGGGGAAAATCCCCCCAAAATTCAAGAGCCCACCGATGTGGGACAAATTTGCCAAACTTCAACAGTTGTTTTGTCTTGAACAAGCCTGTAAACCCTTTCGTTTTTCTCATGCTATTCATCCTTTATACAGTTACTGCAACTTATTATGTGCTTATTCCAAACTACAAAGGCTCCCAGCATGACTACAACAATTAGCTAAGAAAGAACTCCGTCCCCTCTGTCCGTGCTTTTGCTGCAGTTGCCTAAGCAATTGTCAAATTCAACACATCCTTGTTTAGTTGAGATCGAAATTATAAGAGGGGGGTTTGGGACCTGAGGGCCTAGGCCAGGTCACGTCACATTTTGAACCATGCTGCAGCTGCAGTTTTCTACTATCAGCTAGTGCACCGCGATCGAGGAACAGAACCACTTTTACAATACTGTTTTCTTTCTATTACCAATATTATTTACAAATTATACTAGTTATTTTATTTTCATCCCTAGCAAGTCAAACTGTAAAGGAGGGCATAGAGTGGATGGTGGCATAAGGATTCTTCATTAGCTCCGTGCAGTAGAGAACAGCTTAAGACATTTACATATGCTCAACATCTGCTTCTCCAAATATTTCAGATTTACATCTGCTTCTCCTCTTATAATAGAAACAGTAACTCTAATAGTAGTAGTAGTAGTAATAGTAATAGTACCTAACTGATCAATCGATATGTGTTTCAACAGTTTGGTTAAAATTATTGACATTGAATTACAAGATGATATTATATCAAACGTAAAGATCCTCTGTCACTTCATTGGTTGGACAGAGGCATCAAATCCTTTATTGCTAGATATTGCAGCCTCATTTATGCTTGCTGCATTTTGTTTTCCAATATCATGAATCTGGAACTTCTCAAATTCAAGTTCCTTAAAGTAAACATATGGGAAAGAACAAAACAGAAATATGGAGACTCACAGCATGGCCTACAGCTCCCAGTCAAAATGCAGCCACACTTAAACCTTTTTGCTAGTTTAGTTACATTCAAAGTTGCACCAAGGCCAAGAATGAATCGTCCGATTAATCAACAATTGAACCCATTAAAAGAAACTACTACTTAAGGTACATAATTTGTCATCGTTCTCCTCGAGATTCCACAACCGAGGATACAAACACCGACTTTGTCAAAAGAAGCAAGGAGGGTTGATTTTCACAACACAGCCAACATGAACTACGGTGGACTCACTAAAGGTAGAGGTCCCAACAAAATGGTATATGGGGCTTTCCGTTGATGGAGAACCTTGGTTGTCCATCATGAATCATTACTTCCCTTTCATTGTCAATCCGTAAGAGGCTGTACATATTGCTTTTTCTGATTTGCAGTGAGCACATGAATGACATGGTCTCCGAGAGCAAGTTCTGTTACTCCCCCTCCACAATCCTAAATATCCATATAATCAAAACCAATAAAACAACAAAATCTATTTAGTAACCTTTTTGGTTTTAGAGACAATCAATGAATCAATCAATTGAAATAACATACACTGATGCTTCATGTCCAAGAATGCGAGGAAAGACTGAGTTTTGCTCCTACAATTTCCAAAGGAGTTGAGAGAAAAAATCGACCCAAACAGATTGTGGTATTTGCTGGAAAGTTGGAAAGTTTTTTAGATTGTAACAAGTTTTTTATTACCTTTGCTTCCCAGAAGTAGATATTAGTATAGCAGAGGAAAGCGTAGAGGATCTTAAGACGAACTTCCATTTTTTTTGGAGGTGCCATATCCACTTCCTCGATCAGTAACTGCTTTCCTAACTCCCATGCCATACCAGCTGTAAAAACACATCATCATTAGCTCAAAATTACTACCAAAATTCTCAAAAAGAAAATGAGGGAAAAAAAGGAAACCAAGAAAGTTTACATTATGTAAAAGAAATGGAGTGTAACAAACGTCCTACCTTTGCAATGAATGACTTGCCCCCACAATGCTTGACATTTGTCTTCTTGATTTCCTTTACTGATCACTGAAATATGAAAACTTTATGTTGAGCAGAGTTTGGTTGTTTTCTGAATACCGAGTTGGATTTTCTTGAGGTGTTCTTAGTAGATACTAACATCTACGAAGATAAAATGATAACTCTGGTATTTTTTCTTCTTTTGTGTGCGTATGTAGCAATTTTAGGTCCATAAAGTATCATGTTGATGAGCTTAACGAGGAGACATACACATATAAATGCACATTGCTCGAAGGTGTTGTCTTGTTTAACAACCTTGAGTAAACAAATAAGACATGAAGTTTGAGCAGTCAGCTGAAATAAAAGCAGGAAAGGAGAAGGTCTTGGCTATAAACCAAGCCATTGAAGACTATCTCCTACTAAAATCTGATGCCTATGTTTAAGATTGTTTTGTTCTAAGAAAGGCTTATCTTCTCTTTGTCTTGTATGTTTCGCCACAGTTGTCTCTGCTTTGTCAATTTGTATCTTGTCCGCAAAAGGTACTATTGCCAGCTGCTCATTTACTCAGAACAATAAGCAACTTTATGACTTGAAATGGAGCCTTGGCGTAACTGGTAAAGTTGCTGCCATGTGACTAGGATGTCACGAGTTCGAGCCGTGGAAATAGCCTCTTGCAGAAAAGCAGGGTAAGACTGCGTACAATAGACCCTTGTGATCCGATCCTTCCCGAGACCCCGGACCCCGCGCATAGCTGGAGCTTAGTGCACCGGGCTGCCTTCTATGACTTGGTGAATTTCAACAGGTGGATGATTTTCAATTAAGCGAAAACTAAAAGAAGAATTTCTACAATGACCTGCCATTTGATGATTTTAAATTTGAAGTTTAATGTTAAGTTAAGCAGCCAGGGAAGTGCTTATATATACAAGTGAATCAAGATTGGATCTACTCAAACAACCTAATTACTTGATTTTTCAAGTTTGTGAAAGTAACTAATTTCAGGTCAAGGAACCATCCTATAGAAACATGGAGCAATTAGAGAAAGCAAGAATCTTATTTATTTTTTTCTTAAAAAGAAGGAACAAGAAAAAACTGAAACAATACCATGATCTGTAGACGAGCTTGTGCTTGACGTCGCAGCTGCCGGCTATGTTGCTTACTGATCCAAACCTGTATCGAACATATTGTTTGTACATTAGATGCACGTTGATATTCAAAAACAGAATGTAGGATTTTGTTTCTACTTACGTCCATAATGAGGTTAAGACGGCTGCATCCTTCAATCTCTTCAATATCTTCCTTAAGTTTCACAGCTGAAGGCTCCAGAGTTTGTGGCCTGCGCCCAATCAACTTAATCTGTTTCAATGTTTCAATATCTGCAAAGCTAGGGGGAATCTCCTCAAGCTTGTGACACATTCTTATAACAAGCGTTTCAAGCTTAGGAAAAGATTCCTCTGGGTCATCCAACCTTGAGATACCTAACAACACCAGTTTCAACAACTTAAGTTTATTGAACTTGATATCTTTGAGGCACCACTCTTCCGACTTAATTCCCCAATCCTGTAATTTAAGATACTCTAGATTTGGTAGTCCCGCAATTGAGGGAGCTGCGCTTACTATATGAGGCCCTTCAAGTTTCAACTTCTTTAGATTTGAAGGAAAGTGTAACTCAGTTATACTAAATCTCCAACCGTCAAAGGAAAGGTCAAGTAATTGCAGCCGAGTAAGACTCTCTAGTTTGGGACTGAAAGTACAAATCTCTCCGGAAATTTCTAACCAAGAGATAGTGAGACTAAGATTTTGAATGTTAGGACACCTCTGTAATAAGCCATCCATGCATTCGCCATCATTAGCTGGATAACAAACATGCCTTAATATCCTCAAATTTTCCAATTTAGAGGATTCTTCAAAGATCCCCTGCTTAATGTTTTCCAAATAAAAAGCAACTCCAGAAATCTCAACATGTCTTAGTTTTTCCATTTTCCAAAAAATCGGGGGTAAAACTACTCTCTTGGAATAAAGAACATTTAAAGTTTCAAGATGGCGTAGATGTGATTCCGGATGGAAATCAAATTGCTCTGTCCTAACTGCGAGGTACTTCAGATAAATTAGTGGATGCAGTGTAATTGACGACAAAGGAACCACTTCATGAGAACTCAAATCCAACACCTTAAGAAATCCCAATTTACTAATCTGAGGGAAGGGATTCCATTGTAAATATTCTCCTTCATCATTTGTTATCAGTGACCTTAAATGTTGATGGAAAGGCTCCGCTGTGAGCAATGCACACGCAGAAAGTTCATCAGTGACAGTGATGCTCAGTCGAGTTTCCTTCCAATGAGAAGGTTGAAAGTCGCTATAATTCCCCTTCACTGCCAACATAAATTTTTCTTCTCTGCTTTTCTCCAAGCAAAAGTGAAGTACGACATCATGAACCTGGCAGTATTTGGCTTTACCGTTATAGCTTCTCTTCTCAACCATCACCACATTAGTGCTAATGAGATCCATCAAGTAACCTTCAGCTGCTTCTTCCATTGATTTCTCATATTCAATGTTCTGCACGAAGCCTTCCGCGATCCATAAACTTATCAATTTAGACACTGGAATTCTCGCGTCCTCCGGAAACATCCCCATATAAAGAAGGCAAGGCTTTAAGGAATCGGGTAAGTTGTCATAACTTAACTGCATAGTCGAAAGACTATATCCTTCAGGCTTACCTAGAGGGGAAAGTAGAGATTTTTTAACCTCATCCCACCAAGATTCTTCCATTTTCTTGCTTTTGATTATTCCAGCTACCAAGATAATTACCAAAGGCAATCCTTTGCATCTTTCTGCAACTGCTAAACTTACGTTGTGTAGTTCAGGTGGGCAACCTTCCTGTTGAAACACTTTTTTCTGCAACAACTTTAGACTCTCATCGCGTGTGAGGAATGGGAGAGAATAAGGATCGGTATCGTGCTTGACCTGCTTACCTACTTCCTCAAGTCGGGTTGTTACCATTATTTTACTTCCTGTTTCACCATTTGGGAAAGATAATCTTAAATCTTCCCACGCTTTAATATCCCACATATCATCCAAGACAATCAGATATCTCGTGCCAATTAATCTTTTCCTCAACATGTCCGCAAGTTCGCCAACCTCATCTACCTTGCCCTTGGAACCGGTAACTTGATTGAAAATCTCTTGTAATAACTCTTGTCGATTATATGTTTGGGAAATGATGCACCATGCTCGAACATCAAAATGGTAAACAATGTTATCATTGTTATACAACTTTCTAGCAAAAGTTGTTTTACCTTGTCCAGCCATCCCAACAATTGGGATGACGTCTAGCTCCTTTTTTCCTTCATTTAGACGCTTGATTATTCTTTCAGCGTCTTTCTCAAAACCAACTATCTCCTCGTCATTCATAGGGTCACTCTGTCGATTTTGCATATGTTTAGATGGCTCAGCCACCAAGCAGGGCCTAATCTCCAAACTCTTGTCAGACATCTTCCGTAGATAAAGTAGAAAACTCCTGCAAGTTCACCATACTCTTGTCATATTAATTTTCACTAAGAAGTACTTCCTTCGTTCCAGTTTATGTGAATCTATTTCCTTTTAAATTCTTTTAAAAAAGAATGATCTTTTTTCTAAATTTGAAAACAGTTTAACTTCGATTTCCCATTTTAGCCTTAATGAAAAACAGTCATAGCCACACCACACAAATGTTATCGCAGGTTTAAAAGTTGGAACCACATGTTTCAAAAGCCTTATAGTCACACAAATGTTATGGCATATTTAAGACCACGAGTTCTAAAGTCTTCATTTTCTTAATTAAATTTTGTATTCGATCAAATAGGTTCACATAAATTGAAACGACAGGACTGGTTTTTATTCATGTCTATCAATACTACTAAGAGACTATAAAGCTTCTGAAAGATCACACACAATGCTATAAGTTACTCAAGTTTCAAATATTTGCTATTAGTGACTGTTTTAAAATTATTGCTAATGACACATTTAAAAGCCTCAAAAAAATATAAAATTGAAGTTCTCTGGCTAGTCTGATATATATCAAAAAATTAATTTTCAAGAGTAAGACATTTTATAGTAGTAATTGTTATCAAGGTAGGAAAAAAGCAAAATGGATTCATGTAGTTGTTACTAGCATTGAAAAACTTACAGATATCAACTTAATTAGAGATTTGAGAAAGAAGTCTCACAATCAATCAGCCTGCTTTTATTTTCTTTCGCCTGTTTTTTTTTGTATCTTCAATATCTGATCTAATCCTAAAAATGAGAGAAAAAGACAATAATTAAACTTTACAATTATAATTAAAAGCTTAAAATACATATACGGTGATAAAAGAATGATTTAAAAAGGTGATAGAAATGATCAGGTCAACCAAATTATTATTAATTATGGAACAGCAAATTAAAAGTTACCTCAATGATCATGAATAGAATTTGCCACAAGGTGCTGTGAGATGATAAGTGAGGAGATCAAACCATAATTCGAGTTTTTAATGACACAAACAGACTGAAAGGAGCTCTGAATTATTTTGATTAATTAATTAATGGTAGGTAAACAGCAATTATTGCTTGATTAATTAATAGTGATACTGTAACAGCCGCCTGAGTGGAAAAGGACATGAACTTTCTCTATCGGTGCGGTGGAATTACGGGAACGGCGTTTAGATTACTAAGGGTATTGATAGGTAAACAACAATTTATTGCTTAATTAAGTAATTAATTACGCATGAGGACGGCCTTTGAATACTCTCTAGTCCAAAATAAGTGATTTTTTGGCTTTTTTCTTATCGTACAAAATAAATAATTTTTCCAGATTTTAAGAGTAAGAAAAATAAATAATTTTTCCAGATTTTAAGAGTAAATTAATTATTTTTTTCCTACATTGCCCTTGGAGTAATTAATGTTGGAGAATGTGTTAGGAGTATTTATGTGAAGAGATAGTGAAGGTTAATATGGTCAATTTCATTGCTAATTAATGTTAAAAGGTGAATTTCTTAATATGTGTAAAAACAACCAAAAAATCACTTATTTTGGACCGGAAGGAGTAGTATTATTCTCGGGCAAAAATCAGTTTTTGGCACCCTTATTGATTTTTGATTAAAAATTTATGAGGCATACATCTCATGTTAGGACTAGTGTCTTATACCAAATATATAGACAACCCTTTAACTTAATTTTCACTTGAACACTTTAACTTAAACTTATACTTATTGGGTACCTGAACTTAATACATATTACACCTATTAAACACACTAGTATTAGTATTCGCGCGATGCACGATTAATATTAAAAGAAACTAATGGTAGTATATTGATATTTATATCTTATTTATAATATTCAAAATTAATGTTTTAGTATTTAAATTATCTTTTTCTTATTGTGGACATCTATTGGAAATACCCAACTAATATCATAGTATATAATTCTTCAGGAAGAGTCATTTCATAGGAAAGTCAGCTTGAAAGCAACAAACATGTATGCATAATAACTTCTGAAGTATGAATGTATTGTAAATTAAAGTATGAGCTAGCAACACACTATTCTTTCTCCTATACATCAAATAATCACAAATTTTCGGTCAAACCATAATAGATGGTCATCTTTTACAAAAAGTAAGAAAGGTTGTTGAAAAAAACTATCACCTTAATCAATAAACAGAAACATAAAACAATCGATATAATAAGTGAAATCTGACTGACTACATGCAGTTTAGTGGCACCAAATCATTACGGAATCACAAAAATTGGAACGAAAACGGGTTGTTCTCCTTTACTTGTCTTTTCTAACTCCTTTATGAGTTAAAGATGGGATGCAAAATCCCACCTTAAACTAACCCCATTAAACTTCAATGAAAGCACCATTCCTACTGCTAATAGCATAGTAGCGTTCAAAAGTTCAATGAATAATATTTAATAATGTTGAACTGCAGAACATCTAAATAATTGAGATACACAATAGGCAAGAACTACTTTCCCGCAAGCAAGATTAAGGACTGCAACCCCTCTTTTGGCATAAAGTCGAATCAAGACATTGTTGATCTTGTTGCGGAAGCCAAATATATATAGTGTGAATGAGTCACAACTACTATACCAAAAAATTATGACATTCACCAAATAATAAATAAGACAATAAGACAAGAATTAAAGGAACACCAGAATTTACGAGGTTCGGCCAATTTTGCCTACTTCCTCGGACACAACCAATATTTTATTCCACTCCAAAATACAAGTGAAATAATACTAAAGAGAGAAGATACAAATATCTTAAGAAGATAAGAAGGCAAATGAGATGTGTGTTTAAATCCTAAACATTAGGCCTCCTTTTATAGGGAAAAATTCCCAACCCAAATTGTCACCCACCGATGTGGGACTTTTGACAGTCAACAAATCTCCACCTTGGCAAAATTTTACATCTTTAATTTCAATAACAATTTTTGGTTGTATCTTCATCTTCAATTTTCAGTGTTCAACAATGTTGATCAAATCCAAACAATGTTGAAACTTGACTGCAGTCACCACTTTTGTTAGCATATCAACAGGATTCTCCGTAGTATGAATTTTCTTCACCGTGACTCCACCTTATCTCTCGTGCGAAATGATACCGAACATCAATGTACTTCGTCCTTGCATGATAAACTTGGTTCTTCGCTAATTGAATAACACTTTGACTATCATAAAAAATTACGATACCTTTGTGTCCAATACCAAGCTCTTTTAGCAACTCCTGAAACCAAATTACCTCATTCACAACCTCTGTAATAGCCATGTACTCTGTCTTTGTTGTAGACAAAGAAACAGTTGACTACAAAGTAGACTTCCAACTAACTGGTGCTTTTGCAAAAGTAAACACATAACTAGTAGTTGATCTTCGTTTGTCCAGATCACCCACAAAATCTGAGTCACAATATCCAACTACAGACTGATTGCCTTCATGCTCAAAAACTAACCCAACATCTACAGTATTATGAATATATCATAGAATCCACTTCACAGCTTGCCAATGCTCCTTTCCTGGATTATGCATATATCTGCTAATAACTCCAACAACTTGTGAAATATCAGGTCTCGGGCAGACCATTGCATACATCAAGCTACCAACAACATTTGCGTATGGTACCTTTGACATATACTCCCGTTCAGCTTCATCTTTTGGCGACATAATAGTACTTAGCTTAAAATGGGGAGCAAGTGGAGTACTAACTGGCTTAGTCTTCTCATCTATGCCAAAACGTTGTAGTACTCTCTTCAAATATTCCTTTTGAGATAAATAGAGTTTCTTTGAACGTCTATCTCTTATTATCTCCATGCCAAGAATTTTCTTTGCCTCACCCAGATCCTTCATCTCGAACTCCTTCTTCAGTTGAATCTTCAACTTATCAATTTCTTCCGAATTCTTGGAAGCTATCAACATATCATCAACATATAGGAGAAGATATACAAAGGAACCATCTTTAAGCTTGCGCAAATACACACAATGATCGTATTTGCTTCTCTTGTACCCTTGCCGCAACATAAACTCGTCAAATCGCTTGTACCATTGTCTAGAAGATTGTTTCAATCCGTACAACGATTTTTCAAGTTTGCACACCATATTTTCTTTTCCAGCAACTTTGAATCCTTCTGGCTGAGTCATGTAGATTTCCTCCTCCAAGTTTCCATGTAAAAACGCAGTTTTTACATCCATCTGAACTAGTTCCAAATCCAATTGTGCTACCAAAGCCAACATAATTCTAATGGAGGAATGTTTTACAACTGGAGAAAACACTTCATTGTAATCAATTCCCTCCTTTTGAGCATATCCTTTGGCCACCAATCTTACTTTGTAGAGAACATCTACTTGGTTAGGAAATCCTTCCTTTTTTGTGTAAACCCATTTGCACCCAATTGCTTTCTTGCCCTTCAGAAGATTGGCCAATCTCCATGTATGATTCTGATGAAGGGATCATTCATGGCAATCCTCTACTTATTTTCTTCTGAACTTTGGACTGCGTCTTTATAAGTGGTAGGAACATCATCACCTATAATTAAGGCGGCACGAGCCACCGTCTCTATGAGACGAACAAGTTTCTTTATTGTCCTTTTCGATTTACTTGTTGCAATTGACTCAAGTTACTATTGAGGTTCTTGAGTTGGAACCTCCCTCTCAACTGGCTCTTCTTCCAGATGATGATCTTCACTTGTTTCCTCTTCTGCTTTTTGTGTAGGAAAAATAAATTTTCCCTCAAACTGCACCTGCTTAGAAGGACCATCATCTTGTTTGGTATCTTCATTTGTTACCTTATTTACCATAGCAGATTCATCGAAGGTAACATCCCTGTTGAATATTACTTTCTTTGTCATAGGACACCATAAGCGGTATCCTTTGACTCTAGAAGTAATCCCCATAAAAATAGCCTTATTTGCCCTTGGATCCAATTTTGACTTTGTCACATAATAATATGCAGTTGAGCTAAACACGTGCAAAGAGTCATAATCTACAGCAGGCTTTCCATACCATTTTTTAAATGGTGTCTTGTCATCAATAGCAGTAGATGGTAGACGATTAATGAGGTGTCATGCATATATAATTGCCTCATCCCAAAATTCTTTGCCCAAGCCAGTATTGGACAACATACACCGTACCTTCTCCAGCAAGGTCCGATTTATATATTCTGCCACTCCATTTTGTTATGTTGTATGTATGACAGTGAAGTGTCGGACGATGCCATCATTTTCACAGACCTTATTGAAATGATCATTTTTGTATTCACCTCCATTATCTGTGCGAATACACTTGATCCTCCTATCTGTTTGATTCTCCACCATCGTTTTCCATTTGAGAAAAATTCCCAACACTTCATCTTTGCTCTTCATTGTATACACCCACACTCTTCGGAAAAAATTATCAACAAAGGTTACAAAATAGTGTTTCCCACCCAATGAAGGTATTTTGGAAGGACCCCAAACATCAGAGTGTACATAATCCAAAATGCCTTTAGTATTATGCATCGCTGTACCAAATTTAACCCTTGTCTATTTTCTTTTGACACAATGCTCACAAAACTCTAAGTTGCAAACCTTTACTCCTTTTAACAATTCTTGATCTGATAGAGTTTTCAAGGATTTTCCTCCAGCATGTCCCAAACGCATGTGTCATAGCCTGGTTGCTTCTGCCTCTTTGTCGTCACTAGATGTCACTGTCGCTGTCCCAATAACTGTATTGTCGCGATAGCGGTACATGTTACTGTTCTTCTGATTAACCTTCATTACCACTAGTGAACCGGAGCATACTCTCATCACTCCATTTTTTGTAATGATTTTAAACCCTTTTGATTCTAGGGCTCCCACAGAGATGAGATTCTTCTTCAAACCTGGTACATATCGAACATCTGTTAATGTTCTGATCATTCCATCATGGTTCCTTAATTGTATTGAACCTAAGCTATATGAGGTAAGAGGGATGTTATCCACTGTGTGGATGACTCCATATTCTCCTTCTTGAAAATCCACGAACCAATCCCTGTTGGGACACAGATGATAGGTACAAGTCGAGTCCATCAACCATATGTCTGATGATGTTGATGGCTTTGTTGTAACTAATGAGAAGTTTGAATCATCACAATCAGCTATATTTGAATCCATAATGGCCTTTCCATTATTATGTTTGGCCTTATTCTTCAACTTCAGACAATGTTTCTTCTAGTGCCCCTTTTCTCGACAAAAGGCACATTCATCTTTGCTGGGTCTAGATCTTGACTTGGATCTTCCCTTCTTTGTCCTCGTTTGATTTTGAGGACGACCCCTCACAACCAGTGCTTCTCCTTCTCCGCCCTTCTGTTTTTCTCCCTTTCTTTATTCATAGCTGTACAAAGCTGAACAAACTTCTCTGAGAGAAATTTCGTCATTCCCATAGAGTAGAGTAGTTTCAAGGTGCCATACTCATCAGGAAGTGACCCCAACAACATCAAGGCCAAATTACCATCATCAAAAGTTGCATCCATATTTTGCAAATCTGTGACCAACTTATTGAAACTGGTGATATGTTCATTCATTGTGGTACCAGGAACATAGGTCAAGCGAAACAATCTCTTCTTCATATACAATTTATTTTTACTATTTTTCTTCAAAAATTTATCCTCAAGTGCTTTCCATAATTTACTTGCAGAAGATTCCTTTGTGTATGGATGTTTCTGCTCTCTAGCAAGGTAGGATCGAATGGTACCGCAAGCAACACGGTTGATAATTCTCTAATCCTCTTCTCCAATAACATCTGGTCTCTTTTCTTCAATGACAAGATCTAGCCCTTGTTGAAAAAGGACATCTAGAACCTCACCTTGCCACATTCCAAAATGTCCTGACCCGTCAAAAATTTCTACCGTAAATTTCGCATTTGACACAATTCTTGTCATAAGCGAAGATGCCAATGATGATGTATTATTGACACTTGATATAGATTCTTCTTGTTTATTGTATCCCATCTTTGATACAAATATTATTTAATATTTGACGACACAAATCAAGATTATTTCCTTTCTAGTATGGAAGATCAGACTAAACTGCAACCATAGAGCATACTCAGACAGAACCTTGACTCAGTTACCAAGATAAATCTTTTCTGATGTGGAAGATCAGACTATGCTGCAACCACAGAGCATACTTAGACAGTACCTTGGCTTTGATACCAGTTGTTGCGGAAGCCAAATATATATAGTGTGAATGAGTCACAACTACTATTCCAAAAAATTATGACAGCCACCAAATAATAAATAAGACAATAAGACAACAATAAAAGAAACACCAAAATTTACTAGGTTTGGCCAATTTTGCCTACTTCCTCGGACACAACCAATATTTTATTCCACTCCAAAATACAAGTGAAATAATACTAAAGAGAGAAGATACAAATGTCTTAAGAAGATAAGAAGGCAAATGAGAGGTGTGTTTAAATCCTAAACATTAGACCTCCTTTTGTAGAAAAAAATTCCCAACCCAAATTGTCACCCACCGATGTGGGACTTTTGACAATCAACAGATCTAACATGCCAGAAAACCTTATTACTAATGAACTATGCAGAAGAACTTTTCCCATGAATAAACTACACACACCCAATTGTTAAGTTTTTTTAAATGAATGATAGGACTTGCTTCGCGCTCTTCAAGAGTTTGGTTGGTCCTCGCGCTGTAATGATCAACCAACTTTCTAGCAAAGATTTTTGTACTCTCATCTTCAAGAAAATGAGTGTAGCAAAACGCAAGAGTTTTGTTGACACCGGTTCAAACTTATATCAAAACGCAATAGAAAACCAATTGTAGCAAAACACTTTAGCAGCTAAAATAACAGTAAAATTCTCTAACTTTCAGGGTACTAATAAAACAAATGTTCTATATCCATACAATACAAATAAAATGTCAGTAATCAAGTGAGATTTGTCTTACCGAAAAAATATGAGAAAAATACCTTCTGGGTTGTATTCTCAGAGTTTGACCCATTCTAAGTTTCAATCACTGCATTTAACATAGTTAGTTTAAGACCTTGGAATTAAAAAAAAATTTAAGCAATTCAGTCAATTTAAACATTTATAAAACCTCTTGCCAAGAAAAAGGAAGAAGAATTTTTCAAATAATACAAAAATATAAATTGAAAAAAAAGCAGAAAGAAAGATTGGGATACAAGAATATAAATTGAGAATAAGCAAAGAAAAAAAAAAGCAGAAAGAAAGATAGTTTGGGGGCTTTGATTTTAGGATCTCAACGGTTTCAAGAGGTTTTTTTTTAATAAAAATTCTAGCAGTTATTTTGGCTTTTGAAGAGCAATTTTAGAGTGCAGTAAAAAATGAACCGTTTTTGGAGCCTTCTTTTTGTTTTTGCCTATTTTCTAGTTTCAAATAATTCTAGTAGTTATTTTGGCTTTCAAGAGCAATTTTGAAGTGCAGTAAAAAATGAACCGTTTTTTGGAGCCTTTTTTAGCCTGTTTTCTAGTTTCAAATAATTTTAAACTGTCACGATCCGGATTTTCCACCCTCGTGAGTCATGATGGCGCCTACTAGTGAAAGCTAGGCAAGCCAACCGTTTGAACAATTTATCTTTTTTCCATTTTTAATCCTTAAACAATTATAAACCAATAGTTTATAAACAACGAAATTTAAACAAGAAAAAGAAACAAATAAAATTATTTAATTTTTTTCAATACAATTTCTTAAACAAAGACTACCCAAAACCGGTGTCACAACTTCACAGACGGTCTAGAAATACTACAAACAAGGTGTGAAAAATAAATGCAACACTATTTCTAAAATACATAAGTGAAATAGGAGGGAAAGATAGAGGGAGATGCCAGGGCCTGCGGACGCCTGTAGGACTACCTTGGATCTCCGAATGGACTGAAGGCAGCAACTCAAAGCTACGGTCCAAACGCTCCGGTATCAGTATCTGCACACAGTGCAGAGTGTAGTATCAGCACAACCGACCCCATATGCTGGTAAGTATCTTGCCTAACCTTGGCGAAGTAGTAACGAGGCTAGGACTGGGCTACCAAACAAAACCTGTGCAGTTAAATCATATACAGCAAAAATAAAGGCAGATAATTATAGCTAAAGTTGGGCGGGGGAGTTGTGGGGAGTAACAGATAACAATAGAATAACAGTAGAGAAATGTAAGGAACGCCATAAATCAATTACCGGCAAAAGACAAGGAAATAAGAAAAACAAGTACACATGTACTATTGCTGCAGGCGTGCAACCCGATCCCATTTCATATAGTACCGTTTCAGGCGTGCAACCCGCTCCCATTTCATGTATTACCGTTGCAGGCGTGCAACCCTCTCCCATTTCATTTATTAACACCAATCATAAAAGAATCTCGGCAAGGGAACAATAGTATAATAATAACATCCCGACAAGGGAATAATAATGTAACAACAACGTCTCGGCAAGGGAACAACAATATAACAATAACATCCCGACAAAGGAATAATAATGTAACAACAACGTTCCAGCAAGGGAACAATAATGTAATAATAACATCTCGGCAAGGGAACAATAATATTACAACAACATCCTGGAAAGGGAACAATAATATCACACAACATCTCGGCAAGGGAACAATAATATCATTCTCATATGAAACACGAATAAACCACAACGGAGTCATAAAAATTATAATACAAGACTCACAAGCATGCTTGACGCTGACGTATAGATACTCATCACCATTCTTATACGTCGTACTCCACAATTAACACATAACAAATACGACACAACTCCTAATTCCTCAAGCTAAGGTTAGATCAAACACTTACCTCGACACCACAACACATTTTAAGCCTCAACTATTGCTTTACTTCTTGATTCCACCACCAGTTCGCTCGTATCTAGCTACAAGTTACTTAACTATATCAATAAATGCTAAATGAATCAATTCCAATGCATCGAAATAGGTTTTCTAAAGTTTTTCCCAAAAAGTCAAGAATCTCCCCCGGGCCCACATGGTCAAAACTCGAGGTTCGAACCAAAACCCGATTACCCATTCTCCCACGAACCCAAATATATAATTTATTTTGAAATCAGACCTCAAATCGAGGCCCAAATTCCCAAAATTTGAAAAACCTAGGTTCTACCCAAAACACCCAATTTTCCCTGTGAAAACCTTTGATTTTGAGTTGAAATCATGAGAAAAGATGTTAAAGATTAATAAAAACAAGTTAGAAATGACTTACAATCGATTTGGAAGAGTACTTGTCTTTGAAAAATCGCCCAAGAGTGTTTTGGTTTTGAAAGGGTTTGAAAAATGAAAGATTTTCGGCTAAGTTATGAATTTGTAGGTCGCAGATGTCTCAATTGTGACCAGGGTTCGCAATTAAGGACCTGCTACACTCGCATTTGCGACGGGGGAGTCACATTTGCGGCTAAGGGGGATTTCTGGGCCTCTTCGCATTTGCGATCAGCCCTGCCCAGGCCTTCTCTCACATTTGCAATGGGTTATTCGCATTTGCGAGCCTAGCTTTACAAATGCTATTCCTGCAGACCTGCAACATACCAGCTAAAAACCTGCAACTTTCTACGTCCAAATTTCACTTCGAGGCCTATCCAAAACTCACCTGAGCCCTCGGGGCTCCAAACCAAACATGTACACTAACCCAAAAATATCATACGGACTTGCTCGTGCAATCAAAGCATAAAAATAACATGTACAACTATGGATTAAACCTCAAAACCTCAAAAATTAATTTCCTCTTTCTCTTCTGCTCTTCTCCATCAATGGCAACCCCTCTTTCTTCTCCAAAAGTAACGGAAATATAGTTCAGTATTGCGAAGGCGATAATGCCTTATGATCTTACTATCTCGGCGGAAACGGAAACCCTCACAAAAATTTAATTAAGCGTATAAGGAGATTGGGGTTTCCGCTAGCTGCATAATAGACCCCAACATGAGAGTATGACTATAACAATTTGCTAAGAAAGAACTCCGTCCACTCTGTCTGTGCTTTTCCTGCAGTTGCCTAAGCAATTGTCAAATTTAACACATCCTTATCAATTTGAGATCGAAATTATAGGAGGGGGGTCAAGACCTGAGGGCCTAGGCCAGGTCTTGTCACATTTTGGAACCATGTTGTAGCTGCAGTTTTCTGCTATCAACTAGTGCACCGCGAACGAGGAGCAGAACCACTTTTACAGCACTGTTTTCTTTCTATTACCAATATTATTCATAAATTATACTAATTATTTTATTTTCATCCCTAGCAAGTCAAACTGTGAAGGAGGGCATAGAGTGGATGGTGGCGTAAGGATTCTTCATTAGCTCAGTGTAATAGATAACAACTTGCTCAACATGTAACAAATCAGTTTCTCAACACTTCTATTACTTCAACAGTGATAAGAAATTACAGCTCAACTCAAAACTACAGGAACTAAAGATACTAAACTAAAATACAAAGGATGAAGGGATGAAAAACTCAGACTAAGAATGAGGATGAGAGGATATAGACACCCCAAAAGGAAGATGAGGAGAAACAGATATTTTACTTAACAATACGCATATCTTGTATCTCCCCCTAGATGCCAATGCCAACATTCTATTTGGTTGTTTAATTATTGGGCCTTTACCTCTTGGCCCAATAGTCCTAACTGGATTAGCCTCATTGCACACTTCTGGTCCATAATCTCTTACCAAGTTAGACTGGTTCACAACACAACATCTACTTCTCCAAATATTTCAGATTTACATCTGCTTCTCCTTTTAAACCCTCTATGCAATAGTGGTAGCAATGTATAATAGAAATTGTAACTCTAATAGTAGTAATAGTAATAGTAATAATAATAGTAGATGTATATCAATGAGTTTATGATGTACCTAATTGACTTGGACTTTGATCAATCGGTATGTGTTTCAACAGTTTGATTAAAATTATTGACATTGAACAAGATGTAATATTATATCAAATTAATGTAAAGATCCTCTGTCACTTCATTGGTTGGACAGAGGCATCAAATGTATTGAATCCTTTATTGTTAGACATATTTCATTCATATATACATGTTGTCACGATCCAAATTTCATGGTAGGTCGTGATGGCGCCCAACACGATTGTTAGGCAAGCCAACCCTAATCAATTAGTGAGTTCTCAATTATTTTATTTAGACAATCCCATTGTTTACTTAACTTGAATTTAAAGCTAATTAGCAATTCATAATGACAATTATACAACCCAAAAGAATAGTCTACCAATGTGCGTTCCAGGAACTAGTGTCACAAGTGCTAAGAAACTAGTAGAATATACAAAATAATGTAACTATCCTACTACTTGAAAAAGAATAGACAGTAATCACAAAAGAGGAGATCCCGGTATGCTGCTGAATGGCTCGGAAGGGGGCAGCTCACAGTGGAATCTCGGTCTAGGATAAGGGAAGCGCGTTGGCTGTGTAACTAGATTCACCTGCTTCAGATCCTGTACAATTAAGTACAGAAGCATAGTATGAGTACATAAACAATATGTACCCAGTAAGTATCCAGTCTAACCTCGAAGAAGTAGTGATGAGGGGTCGACTTGACACTTACTAGGGTCAAGATAATATAATTAAAGTGTTATGCAAAGCATGGATGTTATAAATAAATAACAATTTATAGCAGGGAGTGATAGGTTCTTTCCTAGATAATATCACAGATAACCATTTACATTTCATTGCATTTAACACAGTTCAAATCACAAAAAGTACCGAGAAAGAAGCATGCACAAATAGTACCGAGGTCATACGATCCGATCCAATATAAAAATAAAGTGTGCACTACCGGAGGGTCGAACGACGCAAACCATAGATGCATCTATTACTCCGCTCGTGAATCATACATGCGATGCGGTCAAATATAATTAAGCACAACAAACAGTCAAGCAGGAATTTATCAGGGAAGCAATTACTCAAAGAAATGTCAACTTCTCTTTAAATGATCAAGAAAATGATGTTCCTTTTTATAAATTCATTTACCACATTCAACTTGATTTAAGTAATCTAAATTGACAATAAATTTACAAGAATAGCCCATAAAGCATACTTTTGGGTCCTAGACTACCTGAACTTAAGCATAATAGTAGCTACACATAGACTCTCGTTACCTTGTGCGTACGTAGCCCCCGCATTTAGTGGCAATTATTCAATTATTTCACCTATGGGGACAATTCCCTCTTACAAGGTTAGAAAGGAGACTCATCTCGCTCCAAAGCTTACTTCTAATATCAAGAACGTGCTCAAACACTCAATTTGGAGCCGAACGATCTAAAACTAATTAAACGGGGTAAGAACTAGTCAATACAAGCTCAAGAGCTCATATTCCAACTATCAAAGTAATTTTTCAACCCTAAATACAGGTTTCCTAAAATCTATCCTCGGGCCCACGTGCCCGGATTTCAGATATTTTTGAGGGAGTTGTTACCCATAACCTAAGGATCAATAATATATGATTTTTACTTTATTCCATGATAAATTTCGTGGTTGAATCTTATTTTTATTAAAACTCTATGTTTTACTCTAATTCCATAATTTTTTACTAATCTTTATGTGTTAACATATCCAAAACCCAGGTATTAAACTCACATTAAGTAGGGAAAACTTGCCTCTTAATGTTAGGTGGAAATATCCTTTTTGGAAGCTCCCAAATCACTCAAACAATGAAGGAAATGTATCAAAAATGACACATTCCTGTATTAAATGAAGGCACTGCCTTCAGCGATTTTTGCACCTGCGGTTAGGGGACCGAATCTGCGGTCTCGCTTCTGCAAGGGAAAATCCGCATCTGCGGAGCTGGGCTGGGCTGGCTGGGATCGCTTCTATAGTCTAAGGGCCGCTCCTGCGGTTGTGCTTCTGCGAAAAAAGAGCCGCATCTGCGGTTCTGGGCTCTTCCCCCTTGGACACACCTGCGAGTTCTCGCCCGCTCCTGCGGTCTCGCACCTGCGGCTGACCAACCGCAGGTGCAGTTATGACAGATACCTGGAGCTTCAGCTCCTTTCAAAATTTTCCAACTTCACTCGAGCCTCGTCTGATTAACACTCGGGGCCCCCGGGCCCCGTCCAAACATACCGACAAGTTCGGAATCATAAAATGGACTCGCTCGAACCCTCGGAATGCCCAAAACAACGCTAAATCTAAGAATCACCCCTAAAACAAATTGAATCAAACTTATGAACTTCAAGTTCTTCAATTTACTTCCAATACGATGAAACACACTTATACTACTCGGATTGACACCAAATTTTGTGTGTAAGTCTTAAATGAAAATACAGAACTATTCTCGGTCTCGGAACTTTGTTCGAACCTCGATAACATAAAAACCCACTCCAAACCAAATATTTAAGAACTTCAAAATCCTTAAGGAATCAACTTATGCTCCGGGGTCATCCAAAATCAGATTCGGACATACGCCCAAGTCCGAAATCAACATATGAACCTATTGGAACCGTCAAATCCCGATTTCGAGATCGTTTACTCAAAATATTGACCGAAGTCAAACTTGGCCTTTTAGGACAACCTTAAGGAACCAAATGCTCCGATTTTAACCCAAACTTTTTCAAATACCGAACCAACCATCCCTGCAAATCATAAATCAGTTAAAGCAAGTGCGGGCAGTCTTATTTAGGGGAAAAAGGTTCTAGAAAGTGAAACGACTGGTCATTAGATTTTCCACATATTAAACAAACGTTCGTCCTCGAACGGGTTTAGATTCATACCTGAAGTGCTGAATAAGTATGGATATCTGCTCCGCATGTCCTCCTTGGACTCCCAAGTCACCTCTTTGACTGGTTGGCCTCTCCACTGGACCTTTACTATAGAAATCCTCTTGGATCTCAACTAGCGCTCCTGTCTATCAACAATGGCAACTGGCTCCTCCTCATGGCCCAAGCTCTCGTCTAGCTGAATAGTACTGAAATCTAACACATGGGACAAGTCAGCCTGATACCTCCGAAGCATTAACACGTGAAAAACTGGATAAACTCCTAACAGGCTAGGAGGTAAAGTGAGCTCATAAGCAACCTCCCCAACTCGCCTCAACACCTCAAATGGGCCTATAAACTTGGGGCTCAACTTTCCCTTCCTCCCGAATCTCATAATACCCTTCATCGGTGAGACTTTCAAGAAAACCTTCTCACCGACCATGAATGATACATCACGCGCCTTCTGATCCGCGTAACTCTTCTATCTGGACTCTACTGTGCGAAGCCTTTCCTAAATCAACTTTAGCTTTTCCAAGGCAGTTTTCACCAAGTCTGTACCGTATAGCTTAGCCTCACCAGGCTCAAACCACCCTATAGGAGAACAACATCGCCGACCATATAAAGCCTCAAATGGAGCCATCTCGATGCTAGACTGATAGCTGTTGTTGTAAGCAAACTCGTCCAAGCGCAAGAACTGATCCCACGACCCTCTAAAATCAATCACACATGCTCTAAGCATGTCCTCCAAAATCTGAACTGTCCGCTCTGACCGTCTGTCGGTCTGAGGATGAAATGCTGCGTTGAGCTCCACACGGGTCCCCAGCTCACTCTAAACAGCTCTCCAGAAATGGGAAGTGAACTGAGGGCCTCTATCTGATATGATGGAAACAGGCACACCGTGCAACCAGACTATCTCCCGAATGTAGATCTGAACCAATCTTTCTGAAATATAAGTAGTCACAACCCGAATATAGTGTGCCAACTTGGTCAACCTGTCAACAATGACCCACACTGCATCAAACTTCCGCAAGGTCCGGGGAAACCCAACTACGAAGTCCATAGTAATGCGCTTCAACTTCTACTCAGGTATAGGCATCTGTTGAAGTAGGCCACCTGGCCTCTAGTGTTTATACTTAACCTGCTGGCAATTCAAACACCTAGCCACATACTCCATTATGTCTTTCTTCATCCGCCGCCACCAATAATGCTTCCTCAAGTCACGATACATCTTCGTATCACCCAGATAAATGGAATACCATGAACTGTATGCCTCATCTAGAATCCACTCCCTTAGGCCATCAACATTAGGAACACATAGGCGACCCTAGACTCGCAGGACACCATCCTCGCCAATAGCAACCTCCTTGTCACTACCCTATAGCACCGTCTCTCTAAGAACTGCCAAATACGGATCATCAAACTGCCGGGCCTTAATGTGCTCCAATAATGAAGACTGAGGAACAACACACGCAAGGACCCAACTGGGCTCCAAAATATCCAACCTCACAACTCTGTTAGCTAAGGACTAAATGTCCAAAGCTAGTGGCCTCTCCTCTGCTGGAATGAATGCCAGGCTACCCATACTCTCTGCTTTCTTGGTTAAGGCATCCGCGACTACATTTGCCTTGCCCGGATGATAAAGAATGGTGATGTCATAATCCTTAAGTAACTCAAGCCATCTCCGCTTCCTAATATTAAGATCCCTCTGCTTGAACAAATGCTGCAAGCTGCAATAATCAGTATAAACCTCACATGGCACCCCATACAGATAATGTCTCCACATCTTAAGAGCATGAACAATTGCGGCCAACTCTAAATCGTGCACATAATAATTCTTCTCATGAATCTTCAACTGACGTGAAGCATATGCAATAACTCGCTCCTCTTGCATCAGTACACAACCCAAGCCAACGCGTGAAGCGTCGCAATACACAACATATATCCCCGAACCAGAAGGTAACACTAGGACTGGTGTTGTAGTCAAAGCTGCCTTGATCTTCTGAAATATCTCCTCACAATCATCGAACCAACAGAAAGGAGCACCCTTCTGGGTCAATCTAGTTAGAGGTGATGTAATAGATGAAAAACCCTGCACGAATCGACAGTAATAACCTGCTAATCCCAGGAAACTCCTGATCTTGGTCACTGAAGTAGGACGTGGCCAACTCTGAACTGCCTTAATCTTCTTGGGATCCACCCTAATACCCTCTCCTGACACAATATGCCCTAAGAATGCCACTGACTCTAGCCAAAACTCATACTTGGAGAACTTAGCATATAGTTTCTGCTCTCGCAAGGTCTGAAGCACTACTCTCAAATGTTGTTCGTGCTCCCCCAAGCTATGTGAGTATATCAAGATGTCGTCAATGAATACGATGACAAAGAAATCAATATAAAGTCTGAACACCCCGTTCATCAAGTCCATAAACGCTGTTAGGGCATTAGTCAAACCAAAGGACATCACCAGAAACTCATAATGACCATATTTGGTACGGAAGGCAGTCTTTGGAACATCTGAGTCCCGAATCTTCAACTGATGGTACCCTGATCTCAAGTTGATCTTAGAGAACACCCGAGCACCCTGAAACTAGTCGAACAAATCATCAATGCGTGGCAACGGGTACTTGTTCTTGATAGTAGCCTTGTTTAACTAGCGGTAATCAATGCACATCCGCATGGTCCCATCCTTCTTCTTTACAAACAACTCTAGTGCACCCCAAGGTGACACAATTGGCCTAACAAACCCCTTTGCTAACAACATCTCAAGTTGCTCCTTCAACTCCTTCAACTCTTTCGGAGCCATACAGTACGGTGGAATAGATATAAGATGGGTACCTGGAGCCAAATCAATATAAAAATCAATATCACGATTCGGTGGCATGCCAGGAAGGTCAGAAGGAAACACATCGGCAAACTCCCGGACTACTGGAACTGAATCAAACGTCGGAGACTCTGCGGTGGTGTCCCGAACATAAACTAGATAAGCCAAACAACCCTTCTCGACCATATGTCGAGCCTTTAGAAAAGAGATAACCCGACTAGATGTGTTAACTGAGGAACCCTTCCACTCCAACCTTGGCAACTATGGCATTGCTAATGAAAAAGTCTTGGCATGGCAATCTAGGACGGCGTGATATGGAGATAACCAATCCATGCCTAGGATGACCTCAAAGTCGGTCATATAAATCAACGAGAGATCTGCTCTAGTCTCGAAACCGCAAAATATGACCACATAGGACCGGTAGATCCGATCCACAACCACAGAATCGCCCACAAGAGTGGACACATGAATAGGAGTACCCAAAGGCTCACGAGGAATATCCAGGAAATGAACAAATAGAGATGACACATATGAATAGGTAGACCCCGGATCAAATAGCACTGAAGCATCCCTACAGCAGACGGAAATAATACCTGTGATAACGGCGTCTGAGGCCAATGCATCTGGTCTGGCCGGAATGGTGTTAATACCTAATTTTTCCCTATATATTTTTTATATACAAAATACTTTCAAAATAGCATATGTATGCATGTATAAGTATGTCCAAATATTTTATTATTTTCCTTAATTTTTAAAGTTTTTAAAACTAATTTATTCCCCTATTTTATTCATAAAAAACCCAATAATAATTTTCAAAATTATCATTTTGGTGATTCATTTATTGGATTCTCATATTTGTACTAAAATATAGCTAATATATGTTTTGCATATTTTTACAAATTTATTTAGTATTTTTAAAGCCAAATTGTAGATAATTGCAATATTAGCCCCTTTTAAGATTTAATTGCGTTTATATTTATAACAATTAAGTCCAATATTTTTAAATTGATAATTATGTGTTACAAGTCATTTTAGTACTTTCAATATATTTTTAGGATACTATTTTTTATAAAATAAATGGGAAAAATGGCTATTTAAAATCCAGCCAGATTTTGTTTCAATTATGGCCTAAATTCTTCCCCAATTTAAACCCAATTTACCCCGACCCAATTCCTACTCATACCCGACCCCAACTCAATTAAACCGACCCATACCCGAATCCCTACCTAACCTTTTAAATCTCAGCCGTTGATCA
The DNA here is from genome assembly GCF_000393655.2 of Nicotiana sylvestris. Classification (NCBI taxonomy): domain Eukaryota; kingdom Viridiplantae; phylum Streptophyta; class Magnoliopsida; order Solanales; family Solanaceae; genus Nicotiana; species Nicotiana sylvestris. The sequence goes on along the minus strand of NC_091057.1, from coordinate 5,413,108 downwards.
TTTAGATCAACGGCCACCGGCTGCCCTTTCCTAATTAAACCGAAAAGACCCCCAAACCTAATTCATTATTCACAATCCGCCGACCTTGAAATCTTCTTCCCTTTCAAATCCTCTCTACAACACCCTCAAACCCTAGTCGCCGCCGCCCTAATCCGCCCTAATCCATGGCTTTCTGAGTTCATCAGAGACATGTACCAGTCTTCCATGGCTCCTATGTGTTTGTCCTTATGGTTTTAAGGCCAGACTATGAAGAACTCTGGTCCAGTCTTCATTCGATTTTAGTTCATGGACCTTTTCCAGTCATCTTCGACCTTTTTCTGGCCAGCCATGGCCGTTCAAATCAGACCTTTGACTCTCCTGGTTAGATCGGTAACTTTCAAGGCCTTTCTCGTTGCTTTTGGGTTCTTTTGAAACCCTAATCTCTAAGATCTTTCGATATCTTTCAGATCTACTTTAGATCTATGCTTTCTTTGAACTTTTAAGCATTTTTCTCGAAGTTTCTTTAACTTTGCTTTCAAAACTCTTTATCTTTCTGATTGGGGTTCTTCTGTTAAGTTATTTCAAATCTATACTCTGATTTTTTGACATGTTTTGCTATGTTTTGCTTGTGTTGTTATTCTATCTGAGTTAGCATGTTGAAAACTCTAATCCCCTTTGGTTGTTTGTTAGACGAGTGCTTGTTTAGTTAAGTTTTGTTTAATTTGTTTGTTTATCATCTTTTAAGCTCTACTATTGTTGAAAAACCCTATGTCTTTGGGTTTAAAACTGTTCGTTTAAAAACTTGACTCGATTTGAAGTTCCTTGCTTCGGAATCTCTTTTTCCTTCATCTGATTCCTCTAACTCTAGGTTTCTACTATCTTTAAAATTTGACTATGCTTGAAACCCTAACTTTTCAAAGGTTTGTCATCTGTTACTGTGGGACCTTTGCATGCTTCTGATGCGCTATTTTTTTCTCCACTATTGATTCAACTAGACTTGACCTATTTAACTATCATGCTTTGAATGTTTGCTATCTCCTGAACTTTGTGCTACTATCGCATGCTATTTTTTTTGCCAATGGGTTTGGCCTCGTATGTCTAGTGTTTATGCACTCTATTTATATGCTGAGGTTCCTTCTTTGATTGAGCTTCAATCTTGGGACTGATTTCAAACTTTTCTTTCGTGAAACTCTAATTTCACTCGCATGTTAAAGCTAATTGATTCCTGTCCTTATTTTGCTTTGTAATAAACATTTGGGGCTTGGCTAGTGAAAAGGGGCTGGGTAATTATGCATGCTCAAGGGTAGATATCATGTTTATAGGACCTAAAATTCTGCATGTTTAATTCTGCAATTTAGATATCATGCCTATAAGATCTGTTGTTCAGCATGTTTAACGCTGCATCTAAATACCATGCCTATAAGATCTACTTTCATTGAAATTCTGTATGTTCTACATCTAGAGAATATGCCTATAGGACCTAAAATCTGCATGTTGAACTCTGCATTTAGAGAACCTGTCTATAGGACTTGTTTTAATTTCTGCATTACCACACTTAAACACCATGCTTAGGAACTAACTGGTTAAAATCAGATATCATGTCATTGTTTAAAATTAGTACCCCCTTTCGTAGAAATCATGCCTATAGGAATACTGCATGCTTTCAATTCACGTTCGACTAGATATTATGCCTATAGGAATTAAATTAGTAATAATCAGTGCTTATAGAATCCGAAATCAGACTAATCTAAAATCAGCTGTCCTCAACTAGTTTTTAAACTACTCTCTCACCTCCTATTGGTACGGTTTATTAAGCATGCCTGTAAGATTTCAAATCGTTCGTCTTCAATTGTTACTACTTTGCCTCATTCCGGATAGATACCATGCCTATAGGATCTCACCTAAACGCATAGGCAAGACTTAGGTGATAATAACCATAAAATTGAATCCGCCTTTGTTTAATCAATAATTGCTACAACCAGCAGGCATGCCTGATTCAATCTTCTTATCTGAGATATGTAATAAACTGGTCTGCCTTAACAAATTGGAATTCCCTTACCTTAGTATTTTTAAATTCAGATCCTAAATGTATGTTTAAGTCATGCTATTTATGTGTTTCACTTGAGGAGGTATACATGAGCCTTTATTTGTTTACATGCTTCCCCCTAATGTGCAGTATTATGTGTTTTGTATGTCGCCTTAGATTTTTTTACCTTTTTGAAACCAAAAATCAGCCTAATATCCCCCTTTAGGAATAGTAGTCCTAAGTTCCTTCGGGACTGATAGGAATAGGACGGGTAATAGCATGTAATAGAGATCGAGACCAATTCGCGCTTTAATACCTTAACCGGGTGGGAAGGATAGATATGGATATGATGACCCGTGCGCTAATGCCACGTGTATCCCCTCTTCTGAGGAGTGTCATACCGGGTATCGCATTGATGTGATCCATATTATATATAAACCTAAGACCCCCTTTCCCTTTTTATTTGCAAACTTCTTTTCAAAACTCTTCTTTTAATTGTTCTTTCTAACTCTTATGTGTTTAAATTTAAATCCCCTACTATTTGAGCCTATAATTGTCTATTTTGCTAAGTTCCATAAATTCACAATAAACTGTTTGGCCAGGAACCGCACTAGTGGATCCTGAGGGGTACCTAACACCTTCCCCTTAGGATAATTTTAAGCCCTTACCATATCTCTGGTTATCAAACAAGCTTAGGAGTGAATCTTTTAGGTGTCCTAATGCACCTTAAATCATTACGTGGCGACTCTTCAAATGCAAAACCCAGTTCCCAAAAGGAATGAGTTGTCCCATACCAAATGTCATAAACCTGACCTCCCGATTGCACCAAGAGGAAACAAAGGGGGCGCGACAGCATGGCGACTCTGCTGGGGAATTTAGGCTTTTACCACTTCAGACTATTATTGTGAATTTCTTGTTTAATTCTTTTAAGCATTCAATTTCCTTTTCAATTGCAAAACTGACTTGTCTTCTTTGTTTCTTTCCTTTACTACTGCTTTAAATTATGAAACTGTTGTATTTATCGCTTTCTTAATGTGAAAATATGTGCCAACATGCTTTTAATTATTGCATAACCATGCTCAACATCATACTCCACTCGTGCCAAACAAAATACCATAGTAACGCTTATAATGAATGGTTGCGCTCTTCCTATATTATTACCCCTAAATCCGAAAAAGACATATTAGCAGTAAAACAATCGATCAGCGGTGCAGTCGACGGTTCCGTGCCTTCCCCCCTTGAGTTGTCTGCTCAAGGGTACCAGTCTAAAACCCCATAGAAACCTTATTCTGTTTAAACTGTGCATACATCATGGTCAAACCTAGCCGCGTCAGTTATGTTGTCTACATAATGACCCTTTAAAATAGCCTTGTACAAAGTCTACTGGGTTTCCCTGAACCCAAACGGACGTCACCACGTTCTGTGCATTTATTTGGAGAACTAAATGCTTTATGCTAATTGTTGGTATTAAATAGTCGAGTCTAGTGGGGGTAAGGGCCTAACCCTATTTGTCTTGCAGAAATGAGGCACGAAATCCCTAGATTCGGCATGGTCACCAACATCCACCCAAGAATGCTAAGCTGGTGGGAGGATCTTCACTCTAGTGATCAAACTCTTGTCCGAAAATATTTGGGGAATCTACCTTCTCTCCTGGAGATCCAACCCAACAACAAGATCATAGAAGCTGCTACTTTGTTCTGGGATTGTGAGAGGGCCGTATTCCGCTTTGGGGACATTGAAATGACACCCTTACTAGAAGAGATAGGAGGATTAGCCGGTATAGTGTGGGAAACTCCGGGTTTGTTAATGCCTGAGAACCGCAAGGGCAGGGGCTTCCTCAAATTGATGGGTTTGAAGAAGAATCCAGAGCTGACATGTTTGAAAGAATCCTACATCTCCTTTGACTATTTGTATGAGAGGTATGGTTACAGCAAATCCTACTGCACCTATCCTGACGAGTTTGCCATCATATCATTAGGGTACATTCACCGAAGGGTCTTTGTATTCATGCTTTATTTCCTGGGGCTGATCGTATTTCTGATGAAGAAAGCAAGAATCCACACTAGGCTGGCTATGGTAACTAATACTTTAATGGAAGGGATCGGTGGGTAGCCATTCAACATTGTGCCCATGATCGTTGCCGACATATATCGAGCCTTGGAGAAGTGTCAATGAGGAGCAAAACACTTAGAATGCTGCAATTTATTACTTCAACTCTGGCTCGTGGAATATCTCCAAAGGGGTGAATACCGACAAGAGATTCAACTAAGGGACTAGGATGATCATATTGCTTTCCATCATCCGAGGCGAATGAATTACATGCCCAATATGTTCGCTCAGCCAGAAGATGCCAAAGGATGGTTAGAGCTATTTGATAATCTAACTGAGGACCAGGTACAATGGATGTTCGAGTGGTTTCCTACCGAGGAATTCATCGCGATCCAGAGATGCACCTTTTCTGATATTGATCGGTCTGAGAGGAACATACCCTTACGTCCCTATTCGGGTTATGAGGCAAGCTGGTAGGAAGAAGGTTGTATCCAGGGTCGACAAGAGGAGTCATTTCGGGGATGACTTCCAACATAATGATAGTCCTTACAAGTGCCAAGCTTAGCATATGTGGCACTGCAAGATCGTCATGGGGAGGGATACCATCGAGCCCGACAAATACCATGCTGGTTGTGCTCCCTACTATTCAGGTTGGTTTGAGGATAATCATGATGGTCTGGGCTAGCCTGGGTTTGCTCGAGGTCACAGAATCATAGAAGAGAAGGCCGAGTCACAAGTCAAATGCAACCAGTTGCGCAAAAGGATCCCTGAATGCGAGAGTGAACACCGCGAGATACAAGAGGCCAACCAGAAACTGATTGAAGAATGGAAGGACATGGCTGTCAGTGACAACAAGCGATTGGGATACTTGGAAAGAGGCATAGTGGAATTGGAAAGAAAGTTTCTCAAGAGGGTCGAAGACTACCAAAATGCTGAAGGAAACAAAGGCAGACATCTAGCCAGAGCCTACCTATTGCTACGACTTCGCGAGTTGGGAAAGCTGTTCGACAGAGCCAAGGATGCCGAATCTGGGGAAGGTCCTTCTGGGACCAAATAGATAGGAGTTTCTCTTTCCGCTTTATAAAATGTAATAAGGCCAAGGGCCATTAGTGATTTTTCATTTCATGTTTATTTAGTGTTAATTTGAGGATTCGTCTACTTTTTATCAATAAAATGAGGCATTTAGCATACTAAGTTTTCTAAATCAATTTGTCGCTAGGCCTACCTCGGGCACAAAGAGGTTCCCAAATTAGGACATGATTTACATTCTTGCACTATGTGTTTAAATATTGCAACACTTATTATAATCCTCACTAACTTGTTACCCTTTTATTTTTACTTTTTATCTATTATCCCCTTCCCCAAAGGTTAGTTCGTACACCCTTGCAACATCATCCTATTCCATAAGATCTAGGGGCCATCCACCCCCTCCTCCTCTTAGTCCAGTCAAACACAAGAACAAGGGCAAGATGGAAAATTTGAACAACGTTAGAAATGAGAATTCAACTGAACGGGTAGAGGCCACTAATGGTCATGGTACTCAGGTTCCTAAGGAAAATGTATCCCAACTTGAACAGAAATTACTGAAATTCCAAGAAGAGCTCGATCAAGTTCGGAATCTAGCAAGCTTGTCATTTTCCTTCAGCACCCCAGATATCACCTTTCCCAATACTCAAAACCCTACACCGCCTCAGAACATCCCAAATCAATAGAATCATTCCGCTCCTCACACTATTCCACCAAATACCCAATGCAACACCTGCCACACCCCAAACAACATCCCGCTACTTATCCCAGAACTCCAAAACTCCACAAATGACCACTTTCACACCCGCCATAACACCCCCATCTACATGGAGACCATGCTACACTCCACCCAACCCATCTCAAGCACACCTGATTCTGATGATAAAGACTTGCTCATCAGGAACCTACCTAATGAACTTAAGAAATTGACTAGCCGGATTCAAGGCATTGAAGGATGCAAGGGAATTGGCGGGTTGAACTATGAAGATCTTTGCATACAACCCGATGTCGAACTGCCCGAGGGGTACAAACCTCCTAAGTTCGAGATGTTTGATGGTACAGGGGATTCAAGGGTCCATTTGAGAATGTACTATGACAAGCTGGTTGGAGTAGGGAAAGACGAAAGAATCCACATGAAGCTGTTCATGAGGAGTTTGAAGGGAGATGCTTTGTATTGGTACATTAGCTAAGATCCGAAGAAGTGGTCAAACTGGGTAGGCATGGCGTCTGACTTTATGGACATGTTCAGGTTCAACACAGGGAATGCACCAGATGTGTTCTATATTCAGAATCTAAAGAATAAGCCCACATAAATATTTTGCGAGTATGCTACTCGCTGGAGGTCCAAAGCTGCTAAGGTCAGACTTGCCTTAGAGGAGGAACAAATGAACAAATTCTTTGTCCGGGCTTAGGACCCGCTGTATTATGAAAGGCTAATGATAATTGAGAGCCACAAATTTTCCGACATTCAAGCTGGGTGAAAGGATCGAAGAGGGCATCAAAAGCGGTATGGTTACGAACTTCGAGGCCTTGCAAGCTACAAATAAGGCTTTGCAGTCCGGTGGTGTATCCAAGAAAAGGGATGTAGGAGCCGTAATGGTCGCACAAAGAACCAAATCTCCTATCAAATACTAAACCTACCTAATACCTCCACTCACATATAATCCTACTCCGAACTACCAAGAACCCTCATCTCCACCTTATCAATCACCTCTACCTCTCACATATCAGCCTACTTACTTCGCCTAGATATCCCCAACCCGCACATGTCTACCAAACCTACAATGCTCAACCATCCCACTATCAATCACCTCCTACACGCCGAAACTTCCCTAGACCTCGACCAAATTTCAACCGCAGACCTCTGAAACAATATACAACCATTGCTGAACCTATTAACTAGTTGTACGAGAGACTCAAAACTACCGGTTATGTCACCCCCATCCCTGCTGCAACTCCTTAGAACCCTTCTCAGTGGGTTAACCCAAACTCCACTAGGGAGATGACTATACAAAACCCAGTGGAGTCAAGCCCCAATTGTTAGGCTCTCCATACTCCACTGGGGAGATGACTATGCAAAACCCAAGCTGCTGGTTATGTCACTCCAACATGAAGGGGTACACCATCGATTAATGCCGTTCTTTGAAGGACAAGATCCAGTCCTTGATAGATAACAAGATTATTGTGGCAAAAGAACCCGCTCCTAATGTCCGCAATAACCCCCTGCCAGACCATAAGGGTGGAAGCGTTCACATGATTGAAATAGAGGATGATTGGCATCCCGAGGGATCAATCAGGTTGATCGCAGAAGGTGATGACCCAAAGAAGCCAATAGTTACTCTTAATCAAATCATAGTCCGGATTCAGCCATCTGAGGACGCTGAGGTAAATATGTCTGTGCCACTTGATTTTGAAGCAACGTCATCTGTAAAGCACCGACGCCAATTGAGGTCGAATTCGTGTCTCCGGCAAATGCACCCACACCATTTGAAGTTGAAGTTTTACCACCCAAAGCACAGGCTCCGTTCGGAGTAAGGATAGCCACGCCCATCCCAGTGATGATGTCGACCATGACACCATTCCAGACAAAGGCTGTACCCTGAGACTATACAACCGAAGCGAGGAGGAAAGGCAAGGTCGGGTTCAAAGAGACTGTTGCCGCATAGGGTATGACAAGAACTGGTAGGGTTTATAACCCGGAACACCTAGCTGAGTCAAGCAAGCCGGCCTCCAAATGGTCACCCATTATTGAGACAGGTCCAGACGATCTTTGGAGAAAGATACAAGCCAAGGAATACTCGGTCATCGACCAGTTGAACAAAACGCCGGCGCAAATCTCCATTCTTGCTTTGCTACAAAATTCCGAGGCACACAAAAATGCTCTTCTAAGGGTACTGAGTGAGGCATACGTACCAAGCAACATCACTGGCAGGGAAATGGCTAACATGGTAGGACAAGTGTGGAGAGACATAAGATCACCTTTCATGAGGACGAGCTGCCACCTGAAGGGTTGGGACACAGCAAGGCACTGCACATCACCGTGCAATGCGAGGACTATTTTATCACCATAATCTCGATTGATGGAGGTTCCAGTCTCAACATTTTTCCACTGGTAACACTCAAGAAGTTGGGTAAAGGACTGCACGAGATAAAGGACGGAGCTATCAATGTGAAAGCTTTCGACGACTCCTAGAGGTCCACTATTGGAGAAATTAGTCTATGCTTGTAAATGAGGCCAACCTGGTTCGATGTTGATTTCCAGGTAATAGATGTGCCAGCATTTTACAATCTGCTGTTGGGACAGCCATGGATTTATGTTGCTAGGGCTGTAGCCTCAACTCTAAATCAGGCCGTAAAGTTCAAATGGAACCATCAGGAGGTGATCATTCACGGCGATGGTAGCAACCCTATATACAGTCGCCAGACCATTTCGTCAATCAAAGGGAGAAGGAAGCTAGGTGGAGAGACTTACCATCACATTGAATGGGTAAATGCTGTTGACAAAGACAAATGGTGGGATAACAAGATCGAGAGTATACTGAATTGGAGTGGGTATGAACCTGGCAAAGGGCTCGGCAAGAACCTCCAAGGAATTGCTAAGCCCATAAAGCTCAAGAAACATGGCACTACTTTCGGTCTGGAATATGAGTACACCTGGGAAGAATTCAACAACTAGTCGCCACCATGGAGTGGACCTTACTATCTATTGGAGCAGCCAATACCGTATCTGGAGCAGACCTTCCAACCGGCCGATATTATTTATGGGTCAGATGAAGAAGAAGCACTGGCAGCAATGAAGAACTTGTTCTTAGAGGACAATGACATGGATTGTTGTGTTATTCTCGAGGAGGAGGGGGAGGAAGGCCCTTCCATACAGGTCGTAAGCAGAGGAGCACGCCTCAATAACTGGATCATCAGGACAACCAGAGCCCGACGAGCCTCGGGGTAGCAAGGCTAAAACAAGCATCATGCACTGTTTTGTTTACTAAATGATTTTCTTTTTGCATTTTAATTCCCGCAATAAGATCTCCAATATTCAAAACGATTATGCAATTTATCAAAGCGTTTTGACTTTTTCCTATGAATCAACACTCATTATTATTTTTCTCTCATTACTTTACTTAACAACATTACTATTACTTATCTTGATGAACCAATGACTGTGACATGCAATGAGACAATGCAACAAACGGACATAGATTCAGAGGAAGATGGCATACCGGAAGAGATTGTAAAAGAAGTTGAGAATTTTGAGAATAGACCTAAGTCCAACCTGGACGAGACAGAAGTTGTTAACTTGGGAGATGCAGAAAACGTCAAAGAAACACGAATCAGCGTTCAATTATCGTCGTTAGAAAATAAGGAATACACATAATTTCTAAGGGAATATGAGGACATATTTGCCTGGTCGTACGATGACATGACTGGTCTGAGTACATCTATTGTGGCTCACAAACTGCCAACCGATCTAATATGTCCGCCGATAAAGCAAAAGCTTAGAAAGTTCAAGCCTGATATGAGTTTGAAAATCAAGGAAGAAGACATCAAGCAGGTCAAAGCTAAGGTTATCAGAGTAGTAGAATATCCGACATGGTTACCCAACATCGTGCCAGTACCAAAGAAGGACGGGAAGGTCAGATTCTGTGTCGACTACCGGGATCTCAACCGGGCCAGTCCAAAAGATGACTTCCCTTTACCAAACATACACATCCTGATTAACAATTACACCAAGCATGAGTTGCAGTCATTTGTAGATTGTTTTGCTGCTTATCATCAAATCTGGATGGATGAAGAAGATGTTGAGAAAATGGGTTTTATTACGCCGTGAGGAATGTACTATTACAAGATGATGCTGTTTGGGTTAAAGAATGCAGGGGCCACCTACATGAGGGCCATGACCACTATTTTCCATGATATGATACACAAGGAGATTGAGGTATATGTAGATGATGTCATCATCAAGTCCAAGAGAGCCACCGATCATATGGAGGATTTAAGGAAGTTCTTCAATAGATTGCGAAGGTACAACCTGAAACTGAATCCCGCGAAGTGCGCATTTGGGGTTCATGTTGGAAAGTTGCTTGGGTTTATTGTGAGTCGAAGAGGAATAGAACTGGATCCATCAAAAGTCAAAGCTATTCAAGAATTGCCACCGCCAAAGAACAAGAAGGATGTGATGAGTTTCTTGGGGCGACTGAGCTATATCAGCCGATTCATAGCACAATCTACAGTTATCTGTGAGCCAATCTTTAAGATGTTGAAGAAGGATGCCGCTACCAAATGGACTGATGAGTGAGTTTGACATTGTCTACGTTCCCCAGAAAGCAATCAAGGGACAGGCACTAGCAGATCACCTTGCTGAAAATCCCATGGATGGAGAATACGAACCCCGGAAAACATATTTTTCTGATGAAGAGGTATCATTCATAGGATAAGACATTGTAAAATCTTATGACGGTTGGAGAATGTTTTTCGATGGGGCGGCAAACTTCAAAGGAGTTGGCATAGGAGCTGTCCTAGTATCAGAAACCGGTCAGCATTATCCGGTGTCTGCCAAACTCAGGTTCCCATGTACCAACAACATGGCTGAATATGAAGCTTGCATCTTAGGGCTTAAAATGGCCATTGACATGAACATTCAAGAGTTGCTAGTGATTGGAGATTCGGACCTACTCATACATCAGGTGCGTGAAGAATGGGCAACCAAGAACTCCAAGATACTCCCGTATCTACATCATGTACAGGAATTGAGGAAAAGGTTCACAAAAATAGAGTTCCAACATGTTCCCAGAATCCAAAATGAGTTCGCCAACGCATTGGCTGCCCTGTCGTCTATGATACAACATCCAGACAAAAACTTCATTGATCCTATTCTAGTAAAGATTTATGATCAGCAAGCTTATTGTGCCCATATTGCAAATCCTACCCAGAAACACATGCTTCAGAGGTTGTCCAATAATTTCTTTCACAGCGGAGGAATCCTGTATAGAAGGACTCCGGATTTGGGGTTACTAAGGTGTGTCGACGCAAAAGAAGCATCCAGATTACTAGAGGAAATCCACGCCGGGACCTGTGGTCCACATATGAATGGTTTTATCTTAGCAAAGAAGATACTCCGGGCAGGTTACTTTTGGATGACTATAGAAATAGACTGCATCTAGTATGTACGGAAATGCCACCGCTGTCAGATACATGCAGACATGATAAAGGTACCTCCAAATGATAAAAGTTATCATTTGCTTTATTGGAGTATCGCACCACAGTCCGCACATCAATTAGGGCAACCCCCTATATGTTGGTTTATGGTACAGAGGCAGTCATTCCCGCTGAGGTAGAAATTCCCTCCCTAAGGTTCATACAGGAAGCTGAGCTCGACGACGCAGAGTGGGTGAAAAGTCGTTATGAGCAACTAGACCTTATAGATGGAAAGGGAATGAATGCAATTTGCCATGGTCAACTCTATCAGAATAGAATGTCCAAAGCCTTCAACAAAAGAGTCAAGCCGAGACAGTTCACACCGGGGCAGCTAGTGTTAAAGAAAATTTTTTCGCATCAAGATGGAGCCAAAGGAAAATTCTCTCCCAACTGGTAGGGTCCATACATGGTTCACCAGGTTCTGACAGGAGGAGCCCTCACACTTGCAGAAATGGACGGAGAAGTCTGGCCAAAACCGATCAATTCAGATGCAGTCAAGCGTTACTATGTGTAATCTTTATGCTTTCCTTATATGATGTAATTTGAACTACGCCTGACCTGATTCCCGTTTAAGAGGGGATATGTAGGCAGCCCTATGGGTTCGGTCACAATTTAATAAAATTTAATTTCCTCCCGCGATTGGAAACTAGGGCAGAATTTTGAGGAGGACCCTCAAAATTCTGAAGTAATTTCAGTCGATCATCGCAAGAAACAACTAGAAGTATCAACCCATTAAACTGGAGCAGAATTTTGAGGAGGACCCCTCAAAATCCCGTAGAAAGAAAGGTTGCAATGTCCTGAACCACGTCACAGTCATCGGTTCATCTAAAAGTTATTCTTAATTATATACTTATGTCATATTTTTCACAAAATCATACATATTTATTACTGAAACTGCCTTGTTTAGAAATGCTACCCTAATGATACATACAATATCACCAGATCAAAGCCGAGAAGATCAAGCAGAGACAGCGGGGATACGAACTAACCTCCCCCTTTGCAAAACTCACTATTTTTCTTTGGATGCAGGCACTCGGTTTGCGAAATCACAAAACATCTATACACTCACGAGACAAACATCTTTTAGGAATACAACTCTCAGAACTGTTGCACTTACCAACATTTGCTATCCATACACACCAGAGTTAACGATTTATATGTCTTATCTGCCTCTAATTCATATATTGAGAAAATGAGTAGCAATGATAATACACATATGTGGCATGCTAGACTTGGACATAAGCATGGATAAATTAAAAGCCATGGTAAAGTTGAATCTAGTAAAAGGTTTGCTAACTTAAGAAATTTTGATGGAGGAGAGGTTTGTGAAGGATGTCAATATGGAAAGGCACATCGTCTTCCATTTGACAGATCGTTGTCAAGGTGCAATGCCCCACTAGAACTTATTCACAGTGACTTGATGGGGCCAATGAGAACTCCTTCATTTTCAGGCTACTCTTATATGCTAATTTTCATTGATGATTTTACTAGATTCACTTGGGTTTATTTTGTGAAGCACAAGTCAGAAGTTTTCAGTAAGTTTGTGGAGTTCAAAGAAACAGTTGAAGGTGAACTCGATTCCAAAATAAGGCAGCTGCGAACTGATAATGGCGGTGAGTTTACATCAGATGAGTTTCTTTCCTTTTGTCGTCAGCATGGCATTAAAAGAGAGCTGACATGCGCTGATACGCCACAACAAAATGGAGTGGCTGAAAGGAAGATCCGACACTTAACTGAGACATGTAAGAGTTGGCTTCATGCCAAGAATTTACCTAGAGCCTTGTGGGCTGAATGTATGAAATGTGCAGCGTACGTGATTAACAGGATGCCGCTTTCTCCAAATAATATGAAGTCTCCCTATGAATTAATGTTTGGAGAAAAGCCTAGCGTGAAACACCTCAGGGTTTTTGGCTCTATTTGTTATGTTCACATTCCGGATTCTCAAAGGAGCAAGTTAGATGCCAAGGCAAGGAAGTGCATCTTTGTCGGATATGATGAAAGGAAAAAGGGATGGAAGTGCATGGATCCTAAAACTCATCTCTTTGTTATCTCAAGGGATGTCATATTCGACGAAGTGTCTTTATATTATGGAGCTGCATTTGATGGAGCGAGTTCAAAAATCTTAAATAATGGAGATTCAAGCTTGCCCATTGCAAGTGCTTCTCTAGATAATACAACTGCCGAGGAGTTAAGAGAAAGGGGGAGTCCTGGACCTAAACAACATGAAACTCAACAAGAAGATGATTCAAGTGGTTCGGGAAGGCCAAAAGAACTATCATCAAACCAGCTCGCTTCAGAGATGAAAATTTTGTCAGTACATATTCATGTTTCTTTGAAAGACCTATTAAAGAACCTTCAGTCTTGGGGGAAGCAAGAGGAGCCAGAAAAATAGTGTTGAGACCTTCACCAAGACATGTCCTAAAGCATTGGTTGAGTTCTTCCGCGACAAGTGTGGGGTAGCTTCCAAAAAATCACTTTAAGGGGGAGTGTGAGAAAAATAAAGTAAAGCTGATTTTTTGGAGAAACATAGAATTCTCTAGAATGTCCTATTGTAGTATTCTTCATATTTATCTAGTAGACATATCTAGATGTTCTAGAATGGGAAGTTAAGAAAAATCTAGATATTCTAGAGTCTTGGATATTTTAAGGAAGATATTAGTAGAATGTGACAGAATTGTCTAGATTATTTTTGTATCTAGAATCATCTCTAGACTAGTATAAATAGGGGGTGTCTTGTTCATTTGTAAGTAAGCCAAAAATCAAGAAAGTCTTCTTCAATAACAAAGTTCTCCTTTCAAAAATCTCTCTTCTCTTTTCAAGCTTCCTCTTCTTTAGTTGAATCATCCAATCTTAGTTAACGATCTTGGGCTAGCAAAAGGTCTCTAAATAATACTCTTCTTCTGCTATTCTTTACACTTGATTCGGGTGGAAATATAATCAGTTGACGGACCTTTGAAACTCTCTGGAGCTTGACCATCTGTTCCAGATTTTCTTTCTGCAACTTCTTCTTGCATCTTTATCTTCCTTCCTTGTATAGCTTTTGCAGATTTATTCGCCTTCTTTGTGTTCTCCAGCGTCATTTCTTGAAGGCTACTCAAATGGCACAGCCTCAAGCTTATCATATGATATTAGAACAAGGTACTTAAGTCTTTGAAATGAATGGTTTGAGGCTCTCCAAGTTCAAGACGCCATGTTTAAAACCTTTGAATATACTGAACAAATCAGCTTTTGAACAGGAAGTATCATATTTTAATTCACCTTGGTAGGCTTAGTCTTAGGCTTCCAATTTTTTGTATAGGCTGGATACCTCACATCCTCATAGAAGGTGTAATATGAAGGGATTATAGAAATTAAAAGGGAAACAACCACCAAACTACAAAAGCAAAAAAGAAATCAAAGTGGAAGACCATGTGATATTGTTCTTCAATCATTAGAAACATAGGGTATGCGTCTCAATTAATCAATCAAAACAGACTTAGCAATAATCAGTAGTAATGTTACAGTATAAGGAGATTGGGGTTTCCGCTAGCTGCATAATAGACCCCAGCATGACTACAACAATTAGCTACGAAAGAACTTCGTCCACTCTGTCTGTGCTTTTGCTGCAGTTGCCTAAGCTATTGTCAAATTCAACACATCCTTGTTAATTTGAGATCGAAATTAAGAGAAAGCAAACATCTAATATAAGGGGGGAGGGAAAAAGAAAAAAACTGAAAACTATACCATGTTATTGTGACAAGCACATGCTTGACTCACAGCAACAACCATTGTCCTGTATTGAACATATTGTTTGCACATTAGATGCACGTTAAGACACTAAAACATCACATTGGAGTTTGTTTCTACTTACATCAGTTTATTCTAATACATCACCGTAGCTTCAATGAGGTCAATACGGTCGCATCCTTCATTCTCTTTAACTTCATTCTTAATTCTCAAAGCCGAAGCCAGCAGAGATTCATTATTGGTGCACCCATCAACTTAATCTGTTTCAGCGTTGGAATATCTGCAAAGCTAAGGGGGATCTCCTCGAGATAATAACACACTTTTATAACAAGTGTCTCAAGCTGGGGAAATGATTCCTCTGAGGCTTCCCACCTTGAGATATTGAAGTAGCTCAGTTTCAAGAACTTAAGTTTATGGAACGTGATATCTCCAAGGCACCACTCTTCAGATTCAATAAAATCCAGATTCCTTAATTGGAGATACTCTAGACTTGGTAGTCCTGCAATGCAAAAAATCGTGCTTTCCATTGAAGCCACGCATAATACCAATTTCTTTATATTTGAAGGCAAGTGTACAACAACGGACAAGGGATAGAAGAGGCGAACTGATTGAAGCTGGGCGAGACTCTCCAATTTGAGACAAATCTTTTCTTCATCAATATTTCGCCCATATTCACACAAAAAAAAAGATTTCATGTTCTTGAAGATTAGGACACCTCTGTACTAGAAGATTCAAGCAATCAGTACCGAGTCTAAATTCAACTCCCCTTAATATCCTCAAATTCTCCAACATAGAGGATTCTTCAAAGATCTGATTTTCCCAATAAAAACCAGTTTTAATAAAGTCTACATGCCTTAATTTTTTCATTTTCCAAAAATTCGCTGATAACTGCGTACGCCTTAAACACTTGAGAATTAATGTTTCGAGATGGGGCAGATATGATTTTCCATGAAAATCGAATTTATCTGTGAAAATTGCGACGTATTTGAGGTGAATTATTGTTTCGAACGTAGCTAATGACAAATGACCCAATTTATGGGAACTCAAATCCAAGACCTTAAGAAGCCTCATCAAATTAATAACCTGACTGAAGGGATTCCAATATAAAGATTCTCCTCCATTGGTGGTTATCAGTGACCTCAAGTGTTGGTGGAAAGGCTTCCGCATTTTGGATGCAAACTTGGAAAGCTCATTACTGAAACTGAAGCTTGTTGAATTTGGCAAAGTCCCACATCGGTGGGTTAGCCATTTGGTTGGGAAATTTTCCCTATAAAAGAAGGCCTAATGTTTAGGATTTAGACACACCTCTCATTTGTCTTCTTATCTGTTTAAGGCATTTGTATCTTCTCTCTTTAGTATTATTTCACTTGTATTTTTGGAGTGAAATAAAATATTGGTTGTGTCCGAGGAGTAGGCAAAATTAGCCGAACCTCGTAAATTCTGGTGTTCCCTTTATTGTTGCTTTATTGTCTTATTTATTATTTGGTGGCTGTCATAATTTTTGGTATAGTAGTTGTGACTTATTCACACTATATACATTTGGCTTCCGCAACAATTGGTATCAGAGCCAAGGTACTGTCTAAGTATGCTCTGTGGTTGCAGCATAGTCTGATCTTCCACATCAGAAAAGATTTATCTTGGTAACTGAGTCAAGGTTCTGTCTGAGTATGCTCTGTGGTTGCAGCTTAGTCTGATCTTCTACATCAGAAAGGAAATAATCTTGATTTGTGTCGTCAGCTATTAAATAATATTTGTGTCAAATATGGGAGACAATAAACAAGAAGAATCTACATCAAGTGTCAACAACACGTCATCATTGGCATCTTCGCTTATGACAAGAATTGTGTCAAATGCGAAATTTACGGTAGAAATATTTGACGGGTCCGGACTCCATGGAAATGACGAAGTTTCTCTCAGAGAAGTTTGTTCGGCTTTGTACAGCTATGAACAAAGAAAGCGAGAAAAACAGAAGGGCGGAGAAGGAGAAGCACTATTTGTGAGGGGTCGTCCTCAAAATCAAACGAGGACAAAGAAGGGAAGATCCAAGTCAAGATCCAGACCCAGCAAAGATGAATGTGCCTTTTGTCGAGAAAAAGGGCACTGGAAGAAAGACTGTCCGAAGTTGAAGAATAAGGCCAAACATAACAATGGAAAGGCCATTATGGATTCAAATGTAGCTGATTGTGATGATTCAGACTTCTCATTAGTTACAACAGAGTCATTAACATCATCAGACATATGGTTGATGGACTCGGCTTGTAGCCATCATATGTGTCCCAACAGGGACTGGTTTGTGGAATTTCAAGAAGGAGAATATGGAGTCATCCACACAGCGGATAACAGCCCTCTTACCTCATATGGCATTGGTTCAATACGATTAAGGAACCATGATGGAATGATCAGAACATTAACAGATGTTCGATTTGTACCAGATTTGAAGAAGAATCTCATCTCTGTGGGAGCCCTTGAATCAAAAGGGTTCAAAATCATTGCAGAAAATGGAGTGATGAGAGTATGCTCCGGTGCACTAGTGGTAATGAAGGCTAATCGGAAGAATAATAATATGTACCGCTATCGTGGCAGTACAGTTATTGGGACAGCGACAGTGACATCCAGTGACGACAAAGAGGCAGAAGCAACCAAGCTATGGCACATGCGCTTGGGACATGCTGGAGGAAAATCCTTGAAAACTCTATCAGATCAAGGATTGTTAAAAGGAGTCAAGGCTTGCAACTTGGAGTTTTGTGAGCATTGTGTTAAAGGGAAACAGACAAGGGTTAAATTTGGTACAACGATCCATAATACTAAAGGCATTTTGGATTATGTACACTCTGATGTTTGGGGTCCTTCCAAAACACCTTCATTGGGTGGGAAGCACTATTTTGTAACCTTTGTTGATGATTTTTCCCGAAGAGTATGGGTGTATACAATGAAGAGCAAAGATGAAGTGTTGGGAATTTTTCTCAAATGGAAGACGATGGTGGAGAATCAAACAGGCAAGAGGATCAAGTGTATTCGCACAGACAATGGAGGTGAATACAAAAATGATCATTTCAATAAGGTCTTGTGAAAATGATGGCATCGTCCGACACTTCACTGTTAGACATACACCACAACAGAATGGAGTGGCAGAACGTATGAACCGGACCTTGCTGGAGAAGGTACGGTGTATGTTGTCCAATGCTGGCTTGGGCAAAGAATTTTGGGCTGAGGCAGTTACATATGCATGCCACCTCATTAATCGCTTACCATCTACTGCTATTGATGGCAAGACACCATTTGAAAAATGGTATGGAAAGCCTGCTGTAGATTATGACTCTTTGCACGTGTTTGGCTCAACTGCATATTATCATGTGACAGAGTCAAAATTGGATCCAAGGGCAAAGAAGGCTATTTTTATGGGAATTACTTCTGGAGTCAAAGGATATCGCTTATGGTGTCCTATGACAAAGAAAGTAATATTCAGCAGGGATGTTACCTTTGATGAATCTGCTATGGTAAATAAGGTAACAGAAGATACCAAACAAAATAAAGGTGCTTCTAAGCAGGTGGAGTTTGAGGGAAAATTTATTTTTCCTACACAAGAAGCAGATGAGGAAACAAATGAAGATTATCCTCTGGAAGGAGAGCCAGTAGAGGAGATTCCAACTCAGGAACCTCAACAACAACTTGAATCAATAGCAACCAGCAGGCCAAAAAGAACAATAACGAAACCTGTTCGTCTCATAGAGACGGTTGCTTGTGCAACCTCAATTGTAGCTGATGATGTTCCTACTACTTATAAAGACGCTGTCCAAAGTTCAGAAGAAGATAAGTGGAGGATTGCCATGAATGATGAAATACAGTCCCTTCATCAGAATCATACATGGAGATTGGCCAATCTCCCGAAGGGAAAGAAAGCAATTGGGTGCAAATGGGTATTTGCAAAGAAAGAAGGATTTCCTAACCAAGTAAATGTTCGCTACAAAGCAAGATTGGTGGCCAAAGGATATGCTCAAAAGGAGGGAATTGATTACAATGAAGTGTTTTCTCCAGTTGTAAAACATTCCTCCATTAGAATTATGTTGGCTTTGGTAGCACAATTGGATTTGGAACTAGTTCAGATGGATGTAAAAACTGCGTTTTTACATGGAAACTTGGAGGAGGAAATCTACATGACTCAGCCAGAAGGATTCAAAGTTGCTGGAAAAGAAAATATGGTGTGCAAACTTGAAAAATCATTGTACGGATTGAAACAATCTTCTAGACAATGGTACAAGCGATTTGACGAGTTTATGTTGCGGCAAGGGTACAAGAGAAGCAAATACGATCATTGTGTGTATTTGCGCAAGCTTAAAGATGGTTCCTTTGTATATCTTCTCCTATATGTTGATGATATGTTGATAGCTTCCAAGAATTCAGAAGAAATTGATAAGTTGAAGATTCAACTGAAGAAGGAGTTCGAGATGAAGGATCTAGGTGAGGCAAAGAAAATTCTTGGCATGGAGATAATAAGAGATAGACGTTCAAAGAAACTCTGTTTATCTCAAAAGGAATATTTGAAGAGAGTACTTCAACGTTTTGGCATAGATGACAAGACTAAGCCAGTTAGTACTCCACTTGCTCCCCATTTTAAGTTGAGTACTACTATGTTGCCAAAGGATGAAGTTGAACGAGAGTATATGTCAAAGGTACCAAACGCAAATGTTGTTGGTAGCTTGATGTATGCAATGGTCTGTACGAGACCTGACATTTCACAAGCTGTTGGAGTTATTAGCAGATATATGCATAATCCAGGAAAAGAGCATTGGCAAGCTGTGAAGTGGATTCTACGGTATATTCATAATACTGTAGATGTCGGGTTAGTTTTTGAGCAGGAAGATAATCAGTCTGTAATTGGATATTGTGACTCAGATTTTGCGGGTGATCTGGACAAACGACGATCAACTACTGGTTATGTGTTTACTTTTGCAAAGGCACCAGTTAGTTGGAAGTCTACTTTGCAGTCAACAGTTGCTTTGTCTACAACAGAGGCAGAGTATATGGCTATTACAGAGGCTGTGAAGGAGGCAATTTGGCTTCAAGGATTGCTAAAGGAGCTTGGTGTTGAACAAAAAGGTATCACAATTTTTTGTGATAGTCAAAGTGCTATTCAATTAGCGAAGAACCAAGTTTATCATGCAAGGACGAAGCACATTGATGTTCGGTATCATTTTGTACGAGAAATCATAGAAGAAGGTGGAGTCACGATGAAGAAAATTCATACTACAGAGAATCCTGCTGATATGCTGACAAAAGTGGTGACTGCGGTCAAGTTTCAACATTGTTTGGATTTGATCAACATTGTTGAACACTAAAGATTGAAGATGAAGACACAACCAAAATTTGTTATTGAGAGAGAATTGAAAATGTGGAATTTTGCCAAGGTGGAGATTTGTTGAAGTTTGGCAAAATGCCAAAGTCCCACATTGGTTGGGAGTTAAGTTTGGGGGGGATTTTTCCCCTATAAAAGAAGGCCTAATGTTTAGGATTGAAACACACCTCTCATTTGCCTTCTCATCTGTTTAAGGCATTTGTATCTTCTCTCTTTAGTATTATTTCACTTGTATTTTTGGAGTGAAATAAAATATTGGTTGTGTCCGAGGAGTAGGCAAAATTAGCCGAACCTCGTAAATTCTGGTGTTCCCTTTATTGTTGCTTTATTGTCTTATTTATTATTTGGTGGCTGTCATATTTTTGCTATAGTAGTTGTGACTTATTCACACTATATACATTTGGCTTCCGCAACAAAGCTAACTCGACTTTCCTTTAAATCAGAAGGTTGAATGTTCCCCCTCACTACCAACATAAACTTTTCTTCTCTACTCCTCTCCAAGCAAAAGTGAAGCACTACATCATGAACCTGACAATATTTGACTTTACCGTTATATCTTCTCCTTGAAACCATTATCACGTTACTGCTAATGAGATCCATCAAGTAACCTTCAGCTGTCTCTTCTATTAATCTCCCAGATTCAATGTTCTGCACGACGCCTTCCGCTATCCATAAATTTATCAATTTAGACACAAGGATCCTTTTTGTCCTCTGGAAACATCCCCATGTAGAGAAGGCAAGGTCTTAAATAGTCGGGTAAGTTATCATAACTTAACTGAATAGTTGCCCGACTATAGTCTTCAGACTCACGGTCAAGATTGGAAAATAGAGCTTTTTTAACCTCATGCCACCAAGATCTTTCCATTTTCTTTTTTTTGATTATTCCAGCTACCAAGACAACCACTAGGGGCAACCCTTTGCATCATCTTGCAACATCTAGACTCACATCGTGTAGTTCAGGTGGGCAAGCTTCGTTTTGAAATACTTTTTTCTGCAACAATTCCTTACTTTTTTCGGGCATGAGGAATGGAAGGAAATAAAGATCAGTATGACACTTGACATGTTCACCCACTTTCTCAAGACGAGTTGTTACTACAATTCTGCTTCCATTTACAACAGGGAAACAAAGTCTTAAGTCATCCCATGCCATAAAATCCCACATATCATCCAAGACAATGAGATATCTCTTTCCTGTTAAGCTTTTCCTCAGCTTGTCAGCTAGTTCGCCAACCTCATCTACCTTGTCCCTGGAACTGGTAACTTGATTGAAAAACTCTTGTAATAGCTCTCTCCGGCTATATGTTTGGGAAATGACGCACCATGCTCGAACATCAAATGATAAACAATGTTGTCATTATTGTACAACTTTCTAGCACAAGTTGTTTTACCCGGTCCCCCCATCCCAACAATTGGGATGACATCTAGCTCATTTGTCCCTTGTGTCAGATACCGAATTATTCTTTCCGTATCTTTCTCAAAACCAACTATCTCCTCATCATTCATAAGATTGCTATGTTTAGTAGGTGGATGTTTAGATGGCTCTACCATAGAGCAGGGCTTAAGAGCAAGGTTCTCCGACCACATCCTGGTCATCTCCGCACTATTATGTTTGATCTCTTTTAAGATTGTAGGAAGTGAGGAAAAAAGATACCAAAGAGCATTACACTGTGCAAGAATAGAGTCAATGGCAACTTCAGATTCGTATGCCAAATTGATAGTACGCCTCTGAAGATCTTTAAGAATTTCATGTTCATGCTGCACTTTTGCAACATCTCTGAAAACAGATGTTAGACATGAGAGCTCTTTCCCTAAAATAACAATATGAGGCTTCATCATGAAATCTAAACCTAATTCAGATTTCATCATCTCATTCAATTTCCTTAATAGAGAATCCAGAAAGCTCAATCCACCAACTGTGGGAAACTGAGATGGAGTGAATTTTAAGGATTTGTAGTACCTCTCCAGTTGTGCCTTTAGATTTTCAGTTTTCTCCAATATGTGTATCGAGCAAAGGTTTATCTTGCTAGTATCATCTTTGATAATAGAGCTATGAATTACACATAGAACATCGCCCACAAGAGCTCCAACCTCTTCTAAGACCTCATTCAACCTCTTACCATTAATGACATGATTTGGCACATCAGCAAGAAAGACCAACAAGAACTCTATTGCCACATTAATATTTCGAACAGAGATAGTATCAGAAAAGTTCTTAAGCTTCTTGCACTTGAGACACACCAGCAGACTGTGGAGCTGCTGTGAAAAATCTTTAGGGAATTTCTGCTTTTTGAAAGTTCTTGATTGACAAAACTTTGAAGCCCTTATTTCACCAAGAAAAGTCTTCTTCATTTCCATCTCCACTAGCACAATCAGACATAATAGATATGGAGGTTTACTCACGAAATTATTATCATCCTCATCTGAATCGGCATTATCTTCATCGTCATATGAATATGTATCTTATGTATAGTCATCTAAATCTGCATTATCTTTAATGTCATTTGATTCTGCATCATCTCTAACGTCATTTGAATCTGCATCATCTCTAACATCATTTGATTCTGCATCATCTCTAACATCATTTGAATCTGCATCATCTTCAACCTTATCAAGCCAAAGAGCAAGGCAGAACTGTGCCACATTGTCAGCCAGGAACTGAATTCGAGTCTTCAGACCTTCCAGCTTCTCATGGTCGATGTAACTATTTATCTCCGTGGCATATAAGTACCTCAAAAATCTCATTTTCTTTTGAACGATTTTCACTTGCTTTAAACATTGATTTATCCGAACATCCGTCAAAAAAGATTGAGACTCATTCAATTCCAGCGACATCAGTATATCATTTAGATTCTTGATGAGGCAATCCATATATTCTGATAGATAGGGATCATTCAATTCATAATTGTAGTTTGAACTGGCATTACCTCCAATGAATTCCAACAAATGTGATACTAGCCTTTCCACATTAAGGTTAGTTTTGCATTCGTCTGGAATTCCACCAAAAACTGAGTTAAGCATTTCCACAATCAATTGGGCCTTCTTTATGATTTTGGCTAAGGAATCAGGCAAAAGAAAAGGATAGTACTTTATAAAGGTTCTCAAAAATCGTAGCTCCAATTCAAGTGTCTCAATTTCATCAATCTTGACGCTATTCAGATCACCTCCAATCTTGATCCTTCTTAGGTGATCTAACATATCCTCAATTTCATTATGAGCCATCTTCCTTAGATAATTCCTGAAAGTTCACCAAACTCTTGAAATATTAGTTTCATTAAGAATAACATTTCACTTTCAATTGCTACAATTAATGTGAAAGATTATACACCTTCCTTGCCATTATGGTTATGGAAAATTTCACAAACCTCCTATCGTAAATGTTGCTTCATTTCACTTCTCCGTTTTTAAGATATAAATTTTTTGAAGAAAGCTAAACTATCAGTGTCTAATATAGTGCTGGGGTTATAATGCTGCGATTAGTAATTCCTGGATTATTTAGTACCAGTTCTTTGTTTGGTTCATTGAATTGAAAATGGGATAAAGACCAAAGTTTGCAGTAGGAGAAAACTTGTAATTAATGACAAGTGAAGATTAATATCAGCATAAAGGTTGGAAGGAAGAAAAGTTTCGGTCTATAGGGCCTTCTCACAGTAGTGAATGAATAATTATTGGATTGGATCTAAATGCTACCAAATTTCAATGGAGGAATTATTTATCATATTATTAGCAGACAGCTAATTGGCAGGTTAGTATCCATTCCCATTGGCCTTCAAAGTCAGTGGTTGCATTAGTTTTTGAGCAACATGGCTTAGCATACTATTATTAAAACAGAGAGACAGCTAATCTAGTATTATTACATACTAGAAGAATATTTCAGCAGAAATATATTAAACTTGATCATGCAGAGGCTGAGATATTAATAGTTTTAGACAGGTGAATCTTCCTGTAGAGGCAAAGACAAGTTCGTTTATAGGAGGGCCTAGTGATTTGCATCAACGATATACAAATGCTATTGCATTATTGCAGCGAGCGTCTCTCTACTTATTTTGCTTATAACTATGACATGTAGCCCCTCTTGGATGGAAATAAAAGAACATATGGCATAAACTGATGAGGCACATTTGAACTGAAAATTTTAGTTTACTTTCCTAACTTTGGTAACTCTAATCAGATGGTGCAATAAGCTGTGTCTCAGCAACACCTGTGCTTTCTTGGTTGTCCTTGCCTCGTATTCACATACAAAAAGACATGATTTTCTACAAAGAGCGTCCAATCATACACCAAAAATTATATCGGAATGAAAAGTGACGCGATAAATAGTTGATCCTCTCCCTCTTGCTTGCACATGATGCACCGAAGCCGAAGAAAAACTCTCTTAAAGAAAGCAAGAGAGTCATTCTTGAGAAGAAAAAATTATTTTGAGAAAGTAATAGTGCAATATAAAACCAAGATAGAAAATATTAGTACAAGAAAATTGTTTCTTGTTCTTCAACCTTTGAGTTGAGATTTTTGAGAAAAATTTCAACACAATATTTTTATTCAATTTGTTCACGGGGTTTCATTGATCAAGGAGTTGATAGCAAGGACCAGTCTCGGTGTGGATACACATAGAGTCTTCGTACTATCGAAGAAATTTAAAAAACGAGACTCTCTTCACAGGTACGTCTTAGATCCGATCTTTGATATGTAAATAAATTTTAAACACGAAAATTTCTACCTAGGATTGCTTTTATCTTCCGCTGCGTGTTATGAACACCTCTATGCAATCCTGCAGATAGTCCATTACTATAGGCCTTCAAAGTCAATGCTTGCATTAGTAGTACTGTTACGGCTCAAGAGTTTCCTATTAGGGCGGTGCATAATATAGTAAATACCCAATTATCGTATCGAAACTAAATTTTGGTATATGGTATTTTGATAATTGGTATGGTATTTGGTTTAAGTTTATAAAATAGTTTGGTATTAGGAATGATATTTGGTATTTAAAAAAATAATATCGAAATCCAGATATCGTACTGAAGTATATATTAAATTACACATTACATATATTATTGATTAACATGCTAAGTTACACAATACTTTTCTTGGGCATTCATGTCGAGGTTTGCAGGAAATCCATTCTTTAGGAAAATGGAGGTACAAGGTAGGATACAAATTCTAATTCTTACTCTATAGGTTGCCAAGAAGTTTAACATAACGTTTCACTAATTTTAGGGTATTTCTTGCTCAGTTACTCTTGTATTGTTGTTGCATATATTGGATTAGTCCTTGTTGTATTCTCTAATTTCAACAATTAACTCTAAACAAGTAATATAATATTTCCAATAATCAAATATATTTCTTTATGTACCTTTTTTCTCTTAGTTGACAATTAATGGTTTTGTACAAAGATTTTATCAACAGTCACGTGAGCTTAGAATATTTTTATTGGGTACTTTAAGTAAGAATATTACAGTCTATGACTCTATGCACTAGGTAATATTCAAGACGAATAAATCAAAATTATTGAACCGAATAAATTGAAACTGGAAGGAGAAAAGCCAAACCATACCGAATGGAATTAGGTATGATATTTGTATAGCATTTTAAGAAACCGAATTCAAAAAATACCGAACCGAAATAACTAACTATTATATTGTACCGACCGACGAACACTCCTATTACCTATCATTCTAATTAACAGTCATTTATACACTGTGTCTGGAACAATTTCTGTTTATCAGTATTATTGCTACACATTCCTACATGAGAGGATCATGACGAAGATGAAATATTACATACTAGAAGAATATTTCAGCAGTATTCAGTTGACAAATATATTAAACATGAAATGCAGAGGCTCTGAGTGTCACGACCCCTAATTAGCACCTCAAGATGTCGTGATTGCACTTAGTCTCTAAAACTAGGTAAGTCTAACATATATTGGCAAATAGCAAAGATAATAACTTAAGCATTAAATTAAACTGTGAAACTATCAAAATAAAACTCAAAAGGTACAGCTGTCCAATAACTCCCAAAACCCGGTAGAACTGAGTGATAAGCTCTACAGAGATGTACAAAAATCTCTAATACAATATTGTCTTATAAAAGGATAATTAATAGTAAAAGAAATAACATAAGGTGACTGCGAGGCCTGCAGACGTCGAGTAGGTATACCTTGAAGTCTCCAGAAAGATAATTGAATGATAACTGGCGTCGACACGAGCAAATGTACCTGGATCTGCAAAAATGTGCAGAAGCGTAGCATGAATATACCATAACGATACCCAGTAAATGCCAACCCTAACCTCGGTAGAGTAATGATGAAGCCAGGTCAAGATGCCTACTAGGACTAGAAATCTGAATAGAGTATAGTATATTAAAAAAAGGGAAAGCGAGGAAATGAATGACAGTAAAACAATTCAATAATGTAAGCTAACAATGTAATTTAAAGCAATAAAGACAACAAGGAGTGAACACATGATAAGAACAACAAGAAATCAATACGGACAAATACAAGTAAGGCAAATGAATAGATAACAAAATCGTTCAACCAACAAGCCTCTTTAACATAAAATGAACAACAAGAATCACAACCGAGGTACCACGCCCCATAATCTCATTTCACAAGTCTCAATCACAATCTTTCTTTATACCGCTACGTGAGCCATCTCCACTTCCTTGATCAGTAACGGTTTTCCTGGCTCCCATGCCAAAGCAGCTGTAAAAACACATCATCATTAGCTCAACATCACTACCAAAATTCTCAAAAAGAAAATGAGGAAAAAAAAGGGAAACCAAGAAAGTTTACATTATGTATAAGAAATGGAATGAAACAAACGCCGTACCTTTGCAATGAATGACTTGCCCCACAATGCTTGACATTTGTCTTCTTGATTTCCTTTACTGATCACTGAAATATGAAAACTTTATGTTGAGCAGAAGTTTGGTTGTTTTCTGAATACCGAGTTGGATTTTCTTGAGGTGTGCTTAGTAGATAACATTTATGAAGATAAAATGATAAATCTGGTAAAATGATAAATCTGGTTAATTTCCTTCTTTTGCGTGCATATGTATAAATCTGGATTTTCTTTAGGGCTTAAGCGTGCTTTAAGCACTCCTTTGATTACACCGAGGTGGATGAATTTCCATTAAGCTAAAACTAAGTTCAATTGCAGATATGAAACAAGCTTCAAAGAGAAAGGAGAATTTGTACAAGGACTTGCCACTTGCCAGCCAGCTGCTTCTGATATTGGCAACACTACAGGTGCCGATTAGCAAACTAATGAGCTGATGGACAAAGACAGTCTGATGATTCTAAATTTGAAGTTTAATGTTGAGTTAAGCAGCCAGGGCAGAGGTTATATATACAAGTGAATCAAGATTGGATCTACTCAAACAACCTAAGGAGCAGCTCAATACACTAAGCTTTCGCTATGAGGGGGGTTCAGGGAATGATCGGACTACAAGGGTCTATTGTACGCAGCCTTACCCTGCATTTCTATGCTCACAGAACTAACGAAGCCTATTTTTTTTCCCCACTAGGCATGAGTCCTAGTTTATCAATCCCAGCATGGGCATGGCTACAACAATTAGAGAAAGCAAGCATCTAATTTAATTTTTTTTTTAAAAGAAGGAACAAGAAAAACTGAAACAATACCATGTTCTCTCGATGAGCTTGTGCTTGAAGTCGTAGCTGCCGGCTATGGTGCTCACTGATCCAAACCTGTATCGAACATATTGTTTGTACATTAGATGCACGTTGATATTCAAAAAACAGAATGTAGGAGTTTGTTTCTACTTACGTCCATAATGAGGTTAAGACGGTTGCATCCTTCAATCTCTTCGATGTCTTCCTTAAGTTTCACAGCTGAAGGCTCCAGAGTTTGTGGCCTGCGCCCAATCAACTTAATCTGCTTCAATGTTTCAATATCTGCAAAGCTAGGGGGAATCTCCTCAAGCTTGTGACACATTTTTATAACAAGCATTTCAAGCATAGGAAAAGATTCCTCTGGGTCATCCAACCTTGAGATACCTAACGCCACCAGTTTCAACAACTTAAGTTTATTGAACTTGATATCTTTGAGACACCACTCTTCCGACTTAGTTCCCCAATCCTCTAATTTGAGATACTCTAGATTTGGTAGTCCCGCAATTGAGGGAGCTGCGCTTACTATATGAGGCCCTTCAAGTTTCAACTTCTGTAGATTTGAAGGAAAGTGTAACTCAGTTAGACTAAAATTCCAATCATCAAAGGAAAGGTCAAGTAATTGCAGCCGAGTAAGACTCTCTAGTTTGGGACTGAAAGTACAAATCTCTCTTTTTAACCAAAAGATAGTGAGACTAAGATTTTGAATGTTAGGACACCTCAGTAATAAGCCATCCATGCATTCACCGTCATTAGCTGGATAATGTCCTCAAATTTACCAATTTAGAGGATTCTTCAAAGATCCCCTGCTTAATGTTTTCCAAATAAAAAGCAACTCCATAAATCTCAACATGTCTTAGTTTTTCCATTTTCCAAAAAATCGGGGGTAAAACTACTCTCTCGAAAGCAAGAACAATTAAAGTTTCAAGATGGCGTAGATGTGATTCCGGATGGAAATCAAATTGATTTGTCCTAACTGCGAGGTACTTCAGATAAATTAGTGGATGCAGTGTAATTGACGACAAAGGAACCACTTCATGAGAACTCAAATCCAACACCTTAAGAAATCCCAATTTACTAATCTGAGGGAACGGATTTTGTTGCAAATATTCTCCTCCATTTTTAGACTGTAACCAGTTTTTTATTACCTTTGCTTCCCAAAAGTAGATATTAGTATAGCGGAGGAAAGCGTAGAGGATCTTAAGACGAACTTCCATTTTTTTTGGAGGTGCTGCCATATCCACTTCCTCGATCAGTAACTGCTTTCCTAGCTCCCATGCCATACCAGCTGTAAAAACACATCATCATTAGCTCAAAATTACTACCAAAATTCTCAAAAAGAAAATGAGGGAAAAAAAAGGAAATCAAGAAAGTTTACATTATGTATAAGAAATGGAGTGCAACAAACGTCCAACCTTTGCAATGAATGACTTGCCCCCACAATGGTTGACATTTGTCTTCTTGATTTCCTTTACTGATCACTGAAATATGAAAACTTTATGTTGAGCAGAGTTTGGTTGTTTTCTGAACACCGAGTTAGATTTTCTTGAGGTGTGCTTAGTAGATAACATTTATGAAGATAAAATGATAAATCTGGTAAAATGATAAATCTGGTTAATTTCCTTCTTTTGCGTGCATATGTAGAAATTTTAAGTCCATAAAGTATCGTGTTGATGAGCTTACGAGGACATGCACAAGTACAAATGCACATTGATCGAAGGTGTTGCCTTGTTTAACGACCTTGAGTAAACAAATAAGACGTGAAGTTTGAGCAGTCAGCTGAAATAAAGGTAGGAAAGGAGAAGGTCTTGGCTATAAACCAAGCCGTTGAAGACTATCTCCTACTAAAATCTGATGCCTATGTTTAAGATTGTTTTGTTCTAAGAAAGGCTTATCTTCTCTTTGTCTTGTATGTTTCGCCACAGTTGTCTCTGCTTTGTCAATTTGTATCTTGTCCGAAAAAGGTACTATTTCCAGCTGCTCATTTACTTAGAACAATAAGCAACTTTATGAGTTGAAAGGGAGCCTTGGCGTAACTGGTAAAGTTGCTGCCATGTGACTAGGATGTCACGAGTTCGAGCTGTGGAAACAGCCTCTTGCAGAAAAGCAGGGTAAGACTGCGTACAATAGACCCTTGTGATCCGATCCTTCCCGGGACCCCGGACCCCGCGCATAGCTGGAGCTTAGTGCACCGGGCTGCCTTCTATGATTTGGTGAATTTCAACAGGTGGATGATTTTCAATTAAGCGAAAACTAAAAGAAGAATTTCTACAATGACTTGCCACTTGATGATTTTAAATTTGAAGTTTAATGTTAAGTTAAGCAGCCAGGGAAGTGCTTATATATACAAGTGAATCAAGATTGGATCTACTCAAACAACCTAATTACTTGATTTTTCAAGTTTGTGAAAATAACTAATTTCAGGTCAAGGCACCATCCTATAGAAACATGGAGCAATTAGAGAAAGCAAGAATCTTATTTATTTTTTTCTTAAAAAGAAGGAACAAGAAAAAACTGAAACAATACCATGATCTGTAGACGAGCTTGTGCTTGACGTCGCAGCTGCCGGCTATGTTGCTTACTGATCCAAACCTGTATCGAACATATTGTTTGTACATTAGATGCACGTTGATATTCAAAAACAGAATGTAGGATTTTGTTTCTACTTACGTCCATAATGAGGTTAAGACGGCTGCATCCTTCAATCTCTTCAATATCTTCCTTAAGTTTCACAGCTGAAGGCTCCAGAGTTTGTGGCCTGCGCCCAATCAACTTAATCTGTTTCAATGTTTCAATATCTGCAAAGCTAGGGGGAATCTCCTCAAGCTTGTGACACATTCTTATAACAAGCGTTTCAAGCTTAGGAAAAGATTCCTCTGGGTCATCCAACCTTGAGATACCTAACGACACCAGCTTCAACAACTTAAGTTTATTGAACTCGATATCTTTGAGGCACCACTCTTCCGACTTAGTTCCCCAATCCTGTAATTTGAGATACTCTAGATTTGGTAGTCCCGCAATCAAGGGAACTGCGCTTACTATATGAGGCCCTTCAAGTTTCAACTTCTTTAGATTTGAAGGAAAGTGTAACTCAGTTATACTAAATCTCCTACCCTCAAAGAAAAGGTCAAGTAATTGCAGCCGAGTAAGACTCTCTAGTTTGGGACTGAAAGTACAAATCTTTTTGGGAAGTTCATAGCTAGAGATAGTGAGCCTAAGATTTTGAAGGTTAGGACACCTCTGTAATAAGACATCCAGGCATTCACCAACACTAATTGGATAACGAACATGTCTTAATATCCTCAAATTCTCCAATTTAGGGGATTCTTCAAAGATCCCCTGCTTATTGTTTTTCAAATTAGAAACAACTCCATTAATCTCAAAATGTCTTAGTTTTTCCATTTTCCAAAAAATCGGGGGTAACACTACGCTCTTGGAATGAAGAACAATTAAAGTTTCAAGATGGCGTAGATGCGATTCCGGATGGAAATCAAACTGATTTGTCCTAACTGCGAGGTACTTCAGATAAATTAGTGGATGCAGTGTAATTGACGACAAAGGAACCACTTTATGAGAACTCAAATCCAACACCTTAAGAAATCCCAATTTACTAATCTGAGGGAAGGGATTCCATTCTACATATGTTTCTCCTCCATAATTTGTTATCAGTGACCTTAAATGTTGATCGAAAGGCTTCGGTGTGAGCATTGCAATCTTCGAAAGCTCATTAGATAAATTGATGCTGAGTCGAGTTCCCTTCCAATCGGAAGGTTGAAAGTTGCTATAATGCCCCTTCACCTTCAACATAAACTTTTCTTCTCTGCTTTTCTCCAAGCAAAAGTGAAGTACTATATCATGAACCTGACAGTATTTGACTTTACCGTTATAGCTTCTCTTCTCAACCATCACCACATTACTGCTAATGAGATCCATCAAGTAATCTTCAGCTGCTTCTTCCATTGATTTCTCATATTCAATGTTCTGCACGAAGCCTTCCGCAATCCAAAAATTTATCAATTTAGACACTGGAATTCTCGCGTCCTCCGGAAACATCCCCATATAAAGAAGGCAAGGTTTTAAAGAATCGGGTAAGCTGTCATAACTTAACTGCATAGTCGAGAGACTATATCCTTCAGCCTCACCTAGATACGAAAGTAGAGCATTTTTAACCTCATGCCACCAAGATTCTTCCATTTTCTTCCTTTTGATTATTCCAGCTACCAAGATAATCACTAGAGGCAGTCCTTTGCATCTTTTTGCAACTGCTAGGCTGACATCTTGTAGTTCAGGTGGGCAACCTTCCTGCTGAAACACTTTTTTCTGCAACAACTTTAGACTCTCATCGCGTGTGAGGAATCGGAGAAAATAAGGATCGGTATCGTGCTTGACCTGTTTACCTACTTCCTCAAGTCGTGTTGTTACTATTATTCTACTTCCTGTTTCACCATTTGGGAAAGATAATCTTAAATCTTCCCACGCTTTAACATCCCACATATCATCCAAAACAATCAGATATCTCCTGCCAATTAATCTTTTCCTCAACATGTCCGCAAGTTCGCCAACCTTATCTACCTTGCCCTTGGAACCGGTAACTTGATTGAAAATCTCTTGTAATAACTGTTGTCGATTATATGTTTGGGAAATGACGCACCATGCTCGAACATCAAAATGGTAAACAATGTTATCATTGTTATACAACTTTCTAGCAAAAGTTGTTTTACCTTGTCCAGCCATCCCAACAATTGGGATGACGTCTAGCTCCTTTTTTCCTTTATTCAGACGCTTAATTATTCTTTCAGCGTCTTTCTCAAAACCAACTATCTCCTCATCATTCATAGGGTCACTCTGTCGATTTTGCATATGTTTAGATGGCTCAGCCACCAAGCAGGGCCTAATCTCCAAACTCTTGTCAGACATCTTCCGTATATAAAGTAGAAAACTCCTGCAAGTTCACCAAACTCTTGTCATATTAACTTTCACTAGGAAGTACTTCCCTTCGTTCCAGTTTATGTGAATCTATTTCCTTTTAAATTCATTTAAAAAAGAATGATCTTTTTTCTAAATTTGGAAACATTTTAACTTCAATTTCCCATTTAGCCTTAATGAAAAACAGTCATAGCCACACGAATGTTATTGCAGGTCTAAAAGTTGGAACCAAAAGTTTCGAAAGCCTTATAGCCACATAAATGTTATGGCATATTTAAGACCACGAGTTCTAAAGTCTTCATTTTCTTAATTAAATTTTGTACTCGATCAAATAGGTTCACATAAATTGAAACGACAGGACTGGTTTTTATTCATGTCTATCAATACTACTAAGAGACTATAAAGCTTCTGAAAGATCACACACAATGCTATAAGTTACTCAAGTTTCAAATATTTGCTATTAGTGACTGTTTTAAAATTATTGCTAATGACACATTTAAAAGCCTCAAAAAAATATAAAATTGAAGTTCTCTGGCTAGTCTGATATATATCAAAAAATTAATTTTCAAGAGTAAGACATTTTATAGTAGTAATTG
This sequence comes from Nicotiana sylvestris, assembly GCF_000393655.2. Classification (NCBI taxonomy): domain Eukaryota; kingdom Viridiplantae; phylum Streptophyta; class Magnoliopsida; order Solanales; family Solanaceae; genus Nicotiana; species Nicotiana sylvestris. The sequence continues at coordinate 5,379,608 of NC_091057.1, read as the reverse complement.
TTATCAAGGTAGGAAAAAAGCAAAATGGATTCATGTAGTTGTTACTAGCATTGAAAAACTTACAGATATCAACTTAATTAGAGATTTGAGAAAGAAGTCTCACAATCAATCAGCCTGCTTTTATTTTCTTTCGCCTGTTTTTTTTTGTATCTTCAATATCTGATCTAATCCTAAAAATGAGCGAAAAAGATAATAATTAAACTTTACAATTATAATTAAAAGCTTAAAATACATATACGGTGATAAACGAATGATTTAAAAAGGTGATAGAAATGATCAGGTCAACCAAATTATCAAGGATTAAAATTGAAAATTAATTATGGAACAGCAAATTAAAAGTTACCTCAATGATCATGAATAGAATTTGCCACAAGGTGCTGTGAGATGATAAATGAGGAGATCAAACCAAAATTCGAGTTCTTAATGACACAAACAGACTGAAAGGAGCTCTCAATTATTTTGATTAATTAATGGTAGGTAAACAGAAATTATTGCTGGATTAATTAATAATGATACTGTAACAGCCGCCTGAGTGGAAAATGACATGAACTTTCTCTGTCGGTGCGGTGGAATTACGGGAACGGCCTTTAGATTATAGGACCCATAAACATGGAAACAAAGAAAAAGATGAAAAAACAGTCAAATTGGGTGGCTGAAATTTTTAAATTTGGGCGGATGGAAAAAGTTGCCAAATTACGGAAGTCACAAAACGTGTTTTTGACAAATGGTAATCTGATTATCTATAAATATAATTAGCAGGCTTCATTTCTCCTTTGAAACATACCAAAATAACGAGAGAAGTAGAAAGCAGTGAGTAATTCACAGATTGTTATCTGTGAGATAATTAGTGAGCGGTAGTAATATTGTAGTGAGGTATTTTAAATAAAGAGTATTATTTCTTTCAAAGTCGTATTAGTCTCTTGACACTACTGAGTTGTAATATTATAGTGGTAATATTGCTCCACTCGAATATTGTATTTTACCCAGCTAAAATATTTGGTGTCATTGTTACTCTCTTGTGTTATTATTATTTGCTGTGGATATTATTCCTGGGCGGGATTATTTTTCCCAACAACGTGATATCAGAGTCGTGGCAAATAATGGTCCGCTATCTTTTCAGTACTCCAGTCTCACAAAAGATAATTATGAGAAATGGTGCCTACGTATGAAAGTCATTCTTGGCTCTCAGAATGTATGGGAAATCGTAGACAAAGGGTATACAAAACCCGATAATGAAAAGCTCTGCCTCAAAATGAAAAATAGGTCTTGGCAAAGACAAGGAAGAAGGATCAACAAGTCATCACGCTCATCCACCAATGTTTGGATGATGTCATGTTTGAAATGGTGGCTGATGGTACCGCCTCAAAGGAAGCTTGGGAGATTTTACAAAATTCTCTTCAAGGAGTTGATAAGGTGAGGAAGGTAAAATTTTAAACTCTAAGGGCTGATTTTGAAGTTTTAAAAATGAAAGAATCCGAATGCATCTCGGATTATTTTTCAAAAGTGAAGGCTGTTGTAAATCAACTAAGAAGATACATGAGGACATAGAAGATATTCGTATGGTAGAAAAGATATTTCGCACTTTAACACCTAAATTTGATTTTGTGGTGTGTGTTATTGAGGAGTCTAAAGATTTAGACTCTATGATGGTGGAGCAATTGTAAGGTTCTTTACAGGTCCACAAAGAAAAGATCAAAAGGAGACAAGAAGTGCCATTGGAGAAACTTCTTAAAACTCAGGCATCCTTCAAAGATTATGGAGGTGAAACAAGATATCGAGGCCGGGGCCGAGGCCGAGGAGGTCATGGAAGAGGAAGAAGTAATGGTAAGAACTTCAACAATGAAGTTAAAATCCACCAAACATTCAGAGGTCGTGGTCGTGGACAAAGAGAAGGGAGAGGACGTGGATACTACCAAGAAAATAATGGACAAAGGTATGATAAAACAAAAATTGAGTGTTATAATTGTCATAAATTTGGCCATTACTCTTGGGAATGTCGTAGCAATGTTGAAGAAAAAGCTAACCTTGTTGACGACAGGAAAGAAGAAGATGAGTCAATGTTGTTGATGTCACTCAAGGAAGAAGACAGAGATGATTGCAGCTCGTGGTATTTGGACAATGGAGTAAGCAATCATATGTGTGGATGCAAAGAGAAGTTTGTGGAGATCAATAAAACGGTGAGAGATAATGTGTCCTTTGGAGATACCTCAAAGGTTCAAATTCGGATCTCCTGTAAAGATGGTAGTCACAAGTTAATTCAAGATGTTTATTATGTGCCAAAATTAAAAAGTAATATTTTAAGTTTGGACCAACTTCTTGAAAAGGAATATGACATCCACGTGAAAAATATGCATCTTTGGCTTAGAGATTCAAGTGGAATTCTAATTGCTAAAGTGCATATGGCAAAAAATAGATTGTTTTCTATGAATCTTAAAACAATTGATGCAAAGTGTTTGAAGGCTAATGTGCAAGATGAATCATGGTGTTGGCACATGCGATTTAGGCACTTGTATTTTGAAGCACTCAAATCAATGGGATAAAAGAACATGGTGCATGGGATACCATCAATCAACCATCCTAATCAATTGTGTGAAGCTTGTCTTCTTGGAAAACATGCAAGGAGGAGTTTTCCAAAGGAAGCCATGTCAAGATCAACCAAGACGCTCCAGCTTGTCCACACTGATGTGTGTGAACCAATCAATCCACCTTCTTTTGGTAAAAGAAAATACTTTCTGCTTTTCATTGATGACTTTAGTAGAAAAACTTGGGTTTATTCTTGAACCAAAAATCTGAAGCTTTTGCTAATTTTAAATTTTCAAAGTACTTGTGGAGAAAGAAAGTGGCTATGAAATTAAACCTCTAAGGTCCGATAGAGGAGGCAAATTCACTACAAACGAATTTAATGATTTCTGTCAACTTCATAGAATTCGTCGCCCTCTAACGGTACCTTATTCACCCCCACAAAATGGTGTTGTAGAGAGAAAGAATCGAACGATTCTTAATATGGCTAGATGTATGTTGAAAGCTAAAAGTATGCCCAAGGAATTTTGGGCCGAAGCTATTTCTTGTGCAGTTTATTTGAATAATAGGTCTCCAACAAGAAATGTTAGAGATCAAACGCCTCAAGAAGCATGGAGTGGAAGAAAGCCAAGTGTCAAGCACTTGAGAATCTTTGGGAGCATAGCATATGCTCATGTGCCACATCAAGGGAGAGCAAAGCTTGACTATCGAAGTATCAAACATGTGTTTGTTGGCTATGATACGAGTTCAAAAGGCTACTAGCTATACAACCCAAGTAGCAGCAAGGTGGTGGTAAGTCGCGATGTTGAATTTGATGAAGAATTGGCATGGGATTGGGAAGCTCAGGAAGAAACTACATATGATTTTCTTCCATACTTTGGTGATGAAGAAGAACCAGAGACCGTGGAACCTGTGCAGGATACAACTCCACCTCCTTCTCCATCCAATGTTGCATCCCCCTCTTCTCAAGAAAGTTCAAATGAACATCCGCAAAGGACAAGGAGCATTCAAGAGCTCTATGATGATACAGAAGAAGTTACTATTTTTGGTTTCTTATATTGTCTCTTTGCTGATAGTGAACCAATGAACTTTGATGAAGCTGTTACAGATAAAAGGTGGAGACAAGCCATGAAGGAGGAGATCAAGCCAATAGAGAAGAACAACACTTGGGAGTTAACAACTCTTCCCAAGGGTCATCGAGCAATTGGAGTTAATTTGGTATACAAGACAAAGAAGAATGCTGATGGAGATGTGGAGAAATACAAAGCACGACTTGTGGCTAAAGGCTACAAACAAAGGCAAGGCATTGACTATGAAGAAGTCTATGCACCTGTTGCCCGCATGGAGACGATTCGTTTACTCATCTCTTTGGCGGCGCAAATGAAGTGGAAGATTCATCAACTAGATGTCAAGTCAGCCTTCTTGAATGGCTATCTAGAAGAAGAATTCTATGTTGAACAGCTGTAGACGCGTGATTTTTGACCCTCCCCGAGAATTTTTACATTTTAGCGTGAATATGTGAAATTGGGTCTAATTAGTTATTTTTAACTATTTTTACTTTATTTTCATCGCAAAAGAAAAATTACAAAATATATATATATATAAATTTTAGTTTATGTATTTCTCATAAACTTGAAAAATACAAAAAATTGTACCTTACTTTTGTACTTTATATAATTTCGAAAATTACCAAAAAATATAGTTCTATTAATGTTTTGTAGTCATTTTAATTTTGAAAAAAATACAAAAATATTACTTTATATTTTATCTTTATATAAAAAACGAAAATTACAAAAAAATAGTTTTATTAATATATTGTAGCTATTTTAATCTTGAAAAAAAAATATTAAAAAAAAATATAGTTTTGTCTTAAATATTAGTCTTATTTTGATAGTTATTTTACTTACATAGGATTAATTGAACAATGTCGTGTTCTTATTCTCGGGTTCGGACGAAAGAATAATATTTGGGTTTAAACTACCCATTTTTAGGCCTAATTTTCGGACCTAACCCATAACAATCCAAACCCACCACACCTTACACCAACTCCAAGATAATGGGGGACATCTTTTGAAAAAGGAGGAGGAATACACGGACATCTTTTGAAAAGGGGGAGGGATTCACGGATGGTGGGATTTTTTTTTATTATTTTAAAAAAGGAAGGGTCTTTATTTTTTAAAAGGGGGGTGGAAAGATTTTAAGAAAAAAAAATTGAAAAGAGGCGGAAGAGAACGAGGACCCTAAAAAACTAATCCGCCGTTTCCCATAACAAAAAATGAACCCTCCCTTTAAAGTCCATCGTCTTCTTCAGCAGACGCCTAAAAAATGAGTTGAAATACACAAGATACACATGAGACCAAATATAGATTCTAAGACCTAAAAATTAGAGGCTACAACCAAGAAGACCAAAAACGCTTCTTCAGTGCTTCCTCTAGAGATAAGGCTGCCGTGAACTTAGAGTTGTAACGCAACAAACTTGCTACGAAACAGACCCAGAAACGACCCTGGAGCAGTAGCTAAATCGCTGCTAATTCCATCACGACACAGTACCAAAATATTACCAAAATTCCAGCTGAACAATCCTCGAAACACAAGCTTTAAGTCGAGTTCGAGGTTGCGGACGAGGTCGAGTTTCCGACGAGTTCTCTATTCGCTTTGACCTTTGTATTCAAGAAGCTTTTCCATATAAAAAAGGTCCGTTTCCATCTTCGCATTCTCATATGTAAAAGATCTGTTTTCTTAATTTTCATTGTTCTTCCATCTTGTTACAGCAGCTTGGAGATGTTTGGGTTGTTTTTTTTTTCTTTATTTTATTGTCTTTTCTTATTGATTTTATTTTCTTGTTACAGTAGATTTCATCCTTCATCTTCTTATCCTTGAAGTAAGGACAATTTCATGTTTTTCTTTATTTTATGCTCTTGTTACGGTAGCTTTTGTAATACGTATTAGTTTAGAAGCCAAACTTTTATTCGTTTCTTTCAAAATGTAGACTCACTTAAGTTGGACCTAATTGTATAATTGATTCAACGATTAACTTAATTGTATAAAATTATGTCTTTGAATTTGTATAGCTATCTACGTTCTTGAATGAGTATATTAATTGTTAGATTAATTAAGTTGGCAAGTTAGTGTGGAATTTCTGAAAATGAACATCCTTAGAAATGTTTCTTTTAGGCACGCACTTAATCTATCTATTGCGACTGTTTACACGTTCGCGTGACATAATTACGATTTTTAAAAAATAAATTGGGGTATGCGTTCGCGCAACTTCGACTAATTTTCTTAATAATAATAAAACGTTACTAATTGTGGACACGTTCGCATGACATGATTTCTGACGCACCAAATAAATGGGTACACGTGCGCGTGACTCGTTTCAATATAATCTTCTTAATTAAAAAGCGGTGAAAAGTAAGTGCACAAAGGTTCTAAAATGAGTAATTAGACAATTTAATAAGCCAAGTATGATCAAAGCGACCGTGCTAGAACCACGGAACTCGGGAGTGCCTAACACCTTCTCCTAGGTTAACAGAATTCCTTACCCGGATTTCTGGTTCGCGGACTGTTAAACAGAGTCAATCTTTCCTCGATTCGGGATTCTAAACTGGTGACTTGGGACACCATAAATCTCCCAAGTGGTGACTCTGAATTTCAATAATTAACCCCGTTTCGATTGTCCTTTAATTGGAAAAACTCCCTTGTATTTATACCCTTTACGGGGTGTAAGTCAAAAAGGAGGTGTGACAGCTCTGGCGACTCTGCTGGGGACGAAAGAACCAGAACCACTGGTTCAGGGTTCAAGAATTCGAGCTTAAAATAACTGTTATAGTTGGCTTTATTTATTATCTGATTTTTACATGATATATGCCTAATATGCTAAATGATGCTTTTACCGCTTTAATATTATCTGAATTGTGTATATAAAACTGCTACGAAACCCTTCTTCTTTCTGAGTCTTCTGAATTTATGGTGTACACGTGCACGTGGCCCACCTTTCTGTTAGAAGTCATACCAAATAAGACGAAGTTGGGACAAGTAACTAGGCCGGGTAGACTTTCGTGCTCCCGGTACGTTGCCCCCACTTCGGCTCAAGCTGTCCACTTGGGTAAGCCAGGGCTAGAACAATATGCCTCAAATTTTTCACTTAGAATAACTCAGCTTCATGCCGGATCCCTAGTAGGAACATTTGTTTGCATCACGTGCATTTGACTTTGGAGGCTCAACACATGGGTTGGGTCTGTCTAGGACAGGTGTACCAAAAATGAAAATGACCATCCTGATGCATCTAACTTGCTCCTACTTGCGCATTTATTTGATTCGGACTTGTGTGTTGACCGACTATTAAATATCAAGAATAATATTTTGAAATTGAAAAAAAAAAGCGGTTAGGGAATTGATTGTTTATTTTGAAAAAAAAACCAATGCCCGAATACTGTCAAAATTCTTGCAGAAAATTTGAGAAAATGAAAAAAAATATCTTATTAGTAAAAGCAAAGAAAAAAATAGATAGAAAAAAAAATTGTAGTTCTGTCTTATTTAAAAAAAAATGGAAAATAGTTTGTCTTCCCCTGAAAAAATGACAATGAAAAAAGTCTTATTTTTAAAATAGTTTTTTTATTTATTTGTTTCTGAAAATGCCAAAAGGAAAATGAAAGAGTCGTGCTTGGAAAGTGGTTTTGTTATTTGCTGTTGAAAAAGAAAAAAAAATCCTGTTTTAAAATAGTTCGGTTAGTTTGCCCGAACTACGCGGGTTTGATTTTCACCGGATGTGAGATACGTAGGCAACCCTCATCGGGTCAAACCCCACCTTTTGCTAAAATAGCCAAAAACATAATAAAAAAAATATGTCAAAATTTTAATTTTGTCATGAATAAGTCGGGTGATGCTGTTTTGTCAAAAATAGCCGAATGTTCCCGAAAGGGACGCCGGAGGGCTGACTTTGCATAAACAGCTACTTTTCGGGTCATGTTTAAGATTTGGTCTAGTGGACCCCCACAACCTTAAAAATCTTTGTCCCCAAGGCGTTGAAAGACCGTGTTTGCAATGTTGAGTTTTCTATTTTTGAAAAATGATAAAAAGAGTCATAAATAAGTCGGGTGATGCTGTTTTGTCAAAAATAGCCGAATGTTCCCGAAAGGGACGCCGGAGGGCTGACTTTGCATAAATAACCACTTTTCGGGTCATGTTTAAGATTTGGTCTAGTGGACCCCCACAACCTTAAAAATCTTCGTCCCCGGGGCGCTGAAGGGTCGTGTTTGCGACACCACGTTTTCATCGCAATTTGAAAAAAAAAGAGTCAACGGTCAGGTGAACACCGTTTGGTTTTTTAGTCAAAATAAGTCGAGCCAGCTTCGGCCGCGTCTTAAACCGTTCTTGCCAAAATAGCCTTAGAGTATCTTTCAGTTGTCGAAAGGCTATTTTCGTAAAAGAACGGACAAGTGTGTAAAGTGTCATAAAATAATCCTCTCCGGCCTCAAAATTTGGAAGGGGCCACGTTTGCAAAAATAACCGTTCGGTTGCATTTGTCAAACGGAGAAAGGAAGCTGGCCGTTTGTTTTTGGATTTTGTAAATCTTTTGATTAAAATATGTGGTTTGTTTGATTTTCGAGTTTGTAGGTCATCTTCAAACCTTTGAAACCCAGTTTGTTTTAATATGAAAATTAAAAAAAAATGTTGAGTATTGTTTATCTCTTATTGTTCTGAACTACGCAAGGTCTGATTCATGCAGGGTCATGATACGTAGGCAATCTCCATAGGATTCGACCATAACAAAAAAAATATATATAAAAAAGAAAAATGAAATGAAAAAAAAATGATGAAAAAATAATATGAAAAATCGAAAAAATGATGAAAAAATATATTGATTTATAAGGACCGACTGAGTCCATTCTAACATGTTCTGTTTTGAATTGTGAAGAAAGTTGAGGTGGTCGGTTTGTGGTAAGCGGCCAACACAAGGTCCAAGGAAAAATGACAACTGACGTCGAAGCTGTTACAAGTACTCCAGAGACTCAGGGTCGGAGGGTTCAACACGAGTCTACTATGGTTGAGGAAAATAGAATATTGAAACAGCAAATGACCGAAATGTGTCAAGCATGGGCCGGTGGTCAAGGACAGCCTCGTCATAAGTCACAATTTGCGACACAACAAGAGCGGTACCACGCTCCTGAGTACCACTCGTACTCGTTTGATCTTCCTGCAAAGATTGAGAAGCCTGCCCGAAAGATGGTACAGGAAGAAATGACCCAAAGAGTGAAAACCTTTGAACAATGGTTGAAAAACATGCAAGGGTTGGCAGGTCAAAAGAGTGTTGCCTTCAAAGATCTATGTATGTTCCCCGATGTCCACTTGCCGCCTGGTTTCAAGACACCCAAATTTGAAAAGTACGATGGACATGGAGATCCCATAGCCCACCTGAAAAGGTATTGCAATCAACTGAGAGGTGCGGGAAGAAATGAAAAATTGTTGATGGCTTATTTTGTGGAAAGCCTTACGGGAGTAGCCTCCGAATGGTTTATGGATCAAGACACGTCTCGCTGGTATGTCTGGGATGACATGACACAGGCCTTTGTCAAGCAGTTCCAATACATCATCGACATTGCTCCAGACTGCATTTCCCTTTCAAACCTGAAGAAGGAACCAAGTGAAAGTTTCAGGGAATATGCCATTAAATGGAGAGAACAAGCAGCTCGAGTTACGCCACCCATGGATGACCCCGAGCTAATAACTGTCTTCCTTCAAGCGCAAGAGCCAGATTACTTTCAAAACATGGTGTCCGCAGTTGGCAAATCCTTCTCGGAAGCAATCAAAATGGGAGAAATGGTAGAGAATGGTCTTAAGACAGGCAAAATTATAAGTCAAGCAGCTTTAAAAGCCGCAACTCAGGCTGTCCGGGTTGAGTCTGATAATCTTAGCGACACAAATGAGGAGATTGAAGAAATCATGATGACATCAGGGTCTAGAAGAGGTCCCAGGAGTACATCTCGAAGGTATGAGCAGCCTTCTCAGATTTTCCATGGCTCCCCTGAGCAGTATTATCCACCTCAGAACCCTCAATACTTTATCGCTCCACCTTAGTATGTTGTCCAGCCACCAAAACGCCCCAGGAGGCGAGCACGAGCATCACAAAATCTTCAGAAGTCTCCACAAAATTTTCAGGTGTCCTATAACCCACATCCAAGCCAGAGGTATAAAGGGGAACAAAAGTTGAAAGATAATTTTACACCAATAGGAGAGTCCTATGAAAGCTTATTTGAGAAGTTAAAGTATCATGACATGATTGCACCTATTCCTCCAAATCATGTGGACCCACGTGCAAGAAGCTTTGACCCGTCTAAAAGGTGTGAATACCATTCCAATGCCCAGGGGCACAATGTTGAAAGTTGTCGGGATTTGAAAAGAGAAATAGAAAGGATGATCCAGGAAAATCTGATTGTGATCCAAGATAGTGACACCCAGAATATCGCGCAAAATCTTTTACCTGCACATCACGATGCACACTTTGTGGGGAAGACGCCTGGTGACATGGAGTTTGAGAATCCTCTCGGGAGCTTGCTAACTGGAGATAATGATGCCGAAATTGGAGAAGGCTCTACTGATTTTGATGAACGAATTTGTGTCTAAATGTCAGGCCTAAGCTTGTTCTGTGATCCAGATTTTATTTGTTTTATTGAGTCAAACCCTTCTATCCCTTCATTCTGTTTGTATGAGTCTTGTCTGTCTGTTGTGGCTATTTTCCATTAGCCGGGTTATTTTAGGGTTTTACTCGGATTTTAGGTTGCTTGTTTAGTTGTCAAACCCTTCCATCCTTATTCAACAAAATACAGTTTGTCCTATTGTGTCATTCTAGTTCTAATGACATGACATGCATGCGGAAATTTTGGCCAGATCTTAGAAACTGATTAATCTTGAATTGGATAACAAAACAAATAATTAAAAAAAACACTTTTTAGGATGAATAAATAGTCGAAGTACTTCGGGTAAAATTCACCTTCCAATCATTGTGAAGATCGGGCTTGAAGAAGGATCAATTGAAGTTTGTTGTAAGGTTTGACATTAAGGGATGGAAAGTGTCTTATGACCACGACACACCAAGAAGATAGCATGACTGGCATTCTCGAGGCTAAGATGCCCTTTTTCTGCTACCTAAACACTTTATACCATTTGCTACCCCTTTTGAGCCTGTGTTATTTTTCTTTGACTACCCTCTTTTGGAATCAAGATTAGAAAAAAAAAGAAGAAAAAAAAAAGAAAAGAAAAGAAAAAAAAAGAAAAAAAGAGAAAGAATGATGAAAATAGTTTAGGTCAGATGTTTGAACTACGTTCGACCTGATTCCTTAAAAAGGGATACGTAGGCAGCCTCACGGTTCGGTCCAACCAAATAAGAATTTAGGAAGAAAAAAAAATATATAGAAAAATCCAAAAAAAAATCCCCAGCATCTAAAACTGGGGCATAGATTTTATTTCACGTTTGAAAGAGTCGATTCCAAGAGTTGTAAGTCCACAACCCCCTTTTCTTTGAGTTTATTTTGAGCCTTCATGACGTCCTTTTTTTTTCCCAACCCTATCCAAAATCCTTCCAAATAAAGACCTCCCGATATGCCTTGAAGAATGCCAAGAGAAGCATGCAATGAGCAACGATTGTCGCATGACGTAGAACACCGTCGAGTTTCTCACAAAAAGGGAAAGAAAAAGAAAAGAAAAATAGAGAGTCTTATTAGTGAAAACCTTCACAGGCACTATAAGACGACGGTAAACAGAGATGAATAAATGAGAGAGACTTGTTGGTGAAAACCCTTCGGGGCACCACTAGTCGAAAGTGAGTCGCGAAGTTGATGCAAAGAATTGGCACGGATACGCCCGACTTCAAAGATCATAAGAATGGTAAAAGAGAGGATTGTATTAGTTTGATAGATCAGGCCGTTAAGTCCAAAATGCATGTCATGATCATTAAGGCTAGTTATTGAAAAAAAAAATTCTTCCTTCTGATAAGAGCATTTTTTGTTAATATTTGTTTCTTTGCGTCATTGTGTCCTTCACCTTGAGTTAGTCCTTCTCAAAACAAGAAAGAAAGGATTTCAAAATCTGCTACCAGCTTTTCAGTTGTACAAAGTAAATTTGGCTAGCAAACTCAGTTGTTAATGTCAACATGCCTTGAGGATTCATACAAAGGCTCCCCCAAAAGACTCTTGTTAGCTTGCTTGGTGCAAACAAAGATAACTTGTGATTCTCTCTGAGAGACAAATTTCTCAAAAGTAGGAAGTCATTCAAGATATAAGAAAAGGTCATCTAAGAAAAGATCTCCAGTTGGGATAATGCTGATTGAGCCAGAAATACAATGGTACCGGGTGTGAAACAATTAGGGTTGATTCAGAGCAAAAGTCTCTTGAAGCCGACTCAAGCTGATTGAGCAGAAGCCAAGCTGCACAAGACTCAAGGCCACAAACCGACCACCATTTTTAAAACGGACAAATTTCTTTGTATGAAACCGGAACAAAGTGGTGCAGGGAAAGTGATTCAAAAAAAATGAAGAGAACAAAAAACAACAAAAAAGAGAAGAAGGAGAAAAAACAAGGAAGAGCAGTTGAAGTATCATCAATCAGGAGCCCACCTGGAGAATAAGGGAATACAATGGAAGTATCAGCAATCAGGAGCCCACCTGGAGAATAAGGGAATACAATTCAAATCTTAAGTAATCAGGAGCCCCCCTGAAAAACAGAATGGCGTTTTATTTTTGACATTATTGGTTGAAGTCAGGAGCCCCCTGAAGAACAGAATAGGTGATTTGTTGGTTGAAGTTGGGAGCCCGCCCATATAACAGAGGAATACATTCAGTCTTTTCATTTAAAAAAAAAAGAGACCTAGTCTGATGAACCTTCTCCTAGGATCAAAATCTTAGTCTGACGAATTTTTCTCCTAAGATAGAGACCTAGTCTAATGAACCTTCTCCTAGGATCCAAATCTTAGTCTGATGAATCTTTCTCCTAAGATACCAAAAAAAAGACCTAGTCTGATGAACCTTCTCCTAGGATCAAAATCTTAGTCTGACGAATTTTTCTCCTAAGATAGAGACCTAGTCTGATGGACCTTCTCCTAGGATCCAAATCTTAGTCTGATGAATCTTTCTCCTAAGATACCCAAAAAAAAGACCTAGTCTGATGAACCTTCTCCTAGGATCAAAATCTTAGTCTGACGAATTTTTCTCCTAAGATAGAGACCTAGTCTGATGAACCTTCTCCTAGGATCAAAATCTTAGTCTGACGAATTTTTCTCCTAAGATAGAGACCTAGTCTGATGAACCTTCTCCTAGGATCCAAATCTTAGTCTGATGAATCTTTCTCCTAAGATACCAAAAAAAAAGAGACCTAGTCTGATGAACCTTCTCCTAGGATCAAAATCTTAGTCTGACGAATTTTTCTCCTAAGATAGAGACCTAGTCTGATGAACCTTCTCCTAGGATCAAAATCTTAGTCTGACGAATTTTTCTCCTAAGATAGAGACCTAGTCTGATGAACCTTCTCCTAGGATCAAAATCTTAGTCTGACGAATTTTTCTCCTAAGATAGAGACCTAGTCTGATGAACCTTCTCCTAGGATCAAAATCTTAGTCTGATGAATCTTTCTCCTAAGATACCAAAAAGAAAAGACCTAGTCTGATGAACCTTCTCCTAGGATCAAAATCTTAGTCTGACGAATTTTTCTCCTAAGATAGAGACCTATTCTGATGGACCTTCTCCTAGGATCGAAATCTTAGTCTGATGAATCTTTATCCTAAGATACCCAAAAAAAAAGAGACCTAGTCTGATGAACCTTCTCCTAGGATCAAAATCTTAGTCTGACGAATTTTTCTCCTAAGATAGAGACCTAGTCTGATGAACCTTCTCCTAGGATCAAAATCTTAGTCTGACGAATTTTTCTCCTAAGATAGAGACCTAGTCTGATGAACCTTCTCCTAGGATCAAAATCTTAGTCTGATGAATCTTTCTCCTAAGATACCAAAAAAAAACGTTTGAATTTGAAAAAAAAAACAACGTTTGAAAAAAAAAGAGTCATTTTTAGTTTTCTTAAAATTATCAATGTTTAGTTTTCCTAAAGCCAGGCGCCCACCTGTATAACGAGAGGCATACATTTCAGTCTTTTCATTTCAAGTGTTGAAGTTGGGAGCCCGCCCATTGAACAGAGGCATACATTTCAGTCTTTTCATTACAAGTGTTGAAACAGGCGCCCACCTGTATAACGAGAGGAATACATTTCAATCTTTACATTTCATGTTTCAGGCGCCCACCTGTATAACAAGAGGAATACTTTTTAGTCTTATACTACAAATTTTGGAAATCAGTAACCCCACCAGAAGGTAGAAGGTTACAACAGGAATCCCCAACAGGAAACAATAAAAATCCCCAGCACTGGGAAGCAGAAGGCTACAACAAAAATCCCTAGCATTCAACCAAGTTATAAATAGCAGAAGCTCGCCTCAAGAATGCGAGTCAACAGTCTGAGATGGTCAACAAAAGCGGGTCACAAAAAAAACAAGAAAAAAAAACAAGAAAAAAAAGAAGAAAAAATGAATCCAAAGTACGGAAGTGGAGAACAGATGTGGTCTGCTCAAGAACTAGCACCTACAACTAGCAAGTGTCAAGGTTCAAATCCAAAGTCTGTATGAAGCACCATTCAAGACTCAAGACCAAGTTTCAGAAGACTTAAAGATAGGAATCCTTGTAACTAGTAGCTGATAGGCTTAGTTAGTCTTTTTCAGTTTTCATTTTTGATGTAATGACAGGACCGCGGACCGGAACCTCAACGGAACGGCACCTCGATCGGCTCTTCACCTCGGTACACTCTACCATCTCTCTCATTTCCGAACTACACGTGGCCTGATTCCTGTATAACCAAGGATATGTAGGCAGCTCAGATACCAGGGCTCGGTCACATTCCCTTCCTTTCCTTAGTGTAGTCCCTCCAAATAATGGTCGGGTCAAAAACATGTCTAGTCGTTCTTTGTCGGAAAACTCTTCGTGTTTCCAGTCAAAGAGGGGCAGCTGTAGACGCGTGATTTTTGACCTTCCCCGAGAATTTTTACATTTTAGCGTGAATATGTGAAATTGGGTCTAATTAGTTATTTTTAACTATTTTTACTTTATTTTCATCGCAAAAGAAAAATTACAAAAAATATATATATAAATTTTAGTTTATGTATTTCTCATAAACTTGAAAAATACAAAAATTGTACCTTACTTTTGTACTTTATATAATTTCGAAAATTACCAAAAAATATAGTTCTATTAATGTTTTGTAGTCATTTTAATTTTGAAAAAAATACAAAAATATTACTTTATATTTTATCTTTATATAAAAAACGAAAATTACAAAAAAATAGTTTTATTAATATATTATAGCTATTTTAATCTTGAAAAAAAAATATTAAAAAAAAGATATAGTTTTGTCTTAAATATTAGTCTTATTTTGATAGTTATTTTACTTACATAGGATTAATTGAACAATGTCGTGTTCTTATTCTCGGGTCCGGACGAAAGAATAATATTTGGGTTCAAACTACCCGTTTTTAGGCCTAATTTTCGGATCTAACCCATAACAATCCAAACCCACCACACCTTACACCAACTCCAAGATAATGGGGGACATCTTTTGAAAAAGGAGGAGGAATACACGGACATCTTTTGAAAAGGGGGAGGGATTCACGGATGGTGGGATTTTTTTTTATTTTTTATTTTAAAAAAGGAAGGGTCTTCATTTTTTAAAAGGGGGGTGGAAAGATTTTAAGAAAAAAAAAGTTTGAAAAGAGGCGGAAGAGAACGAGGACCCTAAAAAACTAATCCGCCGTTTCCCATAACATAAAATGAACCCTCCCTTTAAAGTCCATCGTCTTCTTCAGCAGACGCCTAAAAAATGAGTTGAAATACACAAGATACACATGAGACCAAATATAGATTCTAAGACCTAAAAATTAGAGGCTACAACCAAGAAGACCAAAAACGCTTCTTCAGTGCTTCCTCTAGAGATAAGGCTGCCGTGAACTTAGAGTTGTAACGCAACAAACTTGCTGCGAAACAGACCCAGAAACGACCCTAGAGCAGTAGCTAAATCGCTGCTAATTCCATCACGACACAGTACCAAAATATTACCAAAATTCCAGCTGAACAATCCTCGAAACACAAGCTTTAAGTCGAGTTCGAGGTTGCGGACGAGGTCGAGTTTCCGGCGAGTTCTCTATTCGCTTTGACCTTTGTATTCAAGATGCTTTTCCATATAAAAAAGGTCCGTTTCCCTCTTCGTATTCTCATATGTAAAAGATCTATTTTCTTAATTTTCATTGTTCTTCCATCTTGTTACAGCAGCTTGGAGATGTTTGGGTTGTTTTTTTTCTTTATTTTATTGTCTTTTCTTATTGATTTTATTTTCTTGTTACAGTAGATTTCATCCTTCATCTTCTTATCCTTAAAGTAAGGACAATTTCATGTTTTTCTTTATTTTATGCTCTTGTTACGGTAGCTTTTGTAATACGTATTAGTTTAGAAGCCAAACTTTTATACGTTTCTTTCAAAATGTAGACTCACTTAAGTTGGACCTAATTGTATAATTGATTCAACGATTAACTTAATTGTATAAAATTATGTCTTTGAATTTGTATAGCTATCTACGTTCTTGAATGAGTATATTAATTGTTAGATTAATTAAGTTGGCAAGTTAGTGTGGAATTTGTGAAAATGAACATCCTTAGAAATGTTTCTTTTAGGCACGCACTTAATCTATCTATTGCGACTGTTTACACGTTCGCGTGACATAATTACGATTTTTAAAAAATAAATTGGGGTATGCGTTCGCGCAACTTCGACTAATTTTCTTAATAATAATAAAACGTTACTAATTGTGGACACGTTCGCATGACATGATTTCTGACGCACCAAATAAATGGGTACACGTGCGCGTGACTCGTTTTAATATAATCTTCTTAATTAAAAAGCGGTGAAAAGTAAATGCACAAAGGTTCTAAAATGAGTAATTAGACAATTTAATAAGCCAAGTATGATCAAAGCGACCGTGCTAGAACCACGGAACTCGGGAGTGCCTAACACCTTCTCCTAGGTTAACAGAATTCCTTACCCGGATTTCTGGTTCGCAGACTGTTAAACAGAGTCAATCTTTCCTCGATTCGGGATTCTAAACTGGTGACTTGGGACACCATAAATCTCCCAAGTGGCGACTCTGAATTTCAATAATTAACCCAATTTCGATTGTCCTTTAATTGGGAAAACTCCCTTGTATTTATACCTTTTACGGGGTGTAAGTCAAAAAGGAGGTGTGACAACAGCCATTGGGCTTCGTGGTCAAAAACCATGAAGATAAAGTGTTGCGGTTGAAGAAAGCTTTATATGGATTAAAACAAGCCCCACGAGCATGGAATAGTTACATCGACAAATATTTTCAAGACAATAGGTTTACTCGTTGTCTCCATGAATATGCTCTTTACCTTAAAGTTCATACTAATGGAGATATTTTACTTGTTTGTCTTTTTGTTGATGATATTATTTTCACAAATAATAACCCAAGTTTGTTTGAAGCTTTCAAGAAAGATATGGCCCGTGAATTCGAGATGACAGACATAAGGCCCATGTCATATTACCTGGGCCTAGAAGTGAAGCAGATGGAGGATGGAATTTTTATTTGTCAGGAAAGCTATACAAAAGAGATATTGAAGAAGTTCAACATGCTCGATTGCAAACCCGTGAACACACCGATGGAAAGTGGGACAAAATTGTCCAAGTTTGATGAAGGAGAAAAAGTGGATCCCACATTTTTCAATAGTCTTGTGGGAAGTTTGAGGTACTTGACTTGTACCATGCCAGATATACTTTTTGCAGTTGGAGTAGTAAGCCGGTTCATGGAAGCCCCTACCTCCACTCACTTAAAGGTCACTAGAAGAATTCTTCGTTACCTAAAAGGTACGATTGACTTTGGGCTATTTTATACCTCTTCTAATGATTTTAACCTTATGGGATATTGTGATAGTGATTATGCGGGAGATATTGATGATAGAAAAAGTACAACTGGTTTTGTATTTTTCTTGGGTGACTCTGTTATTTCTTTGAGTTCAAAAAAATAGTCCATTGTTACTCTCTTGACTTGTGAAGACGAATATATAACAGTAACATCATGTACCTGTCATGCTATTTGGCTAAGGAGCTTATTAAAGGAGCTCAATTTGCCACAAATGGAAGCTCCAGAGATTTGTATTGATAACAAATCAGCACAAGCACTCACAAAGAATCCAGTGTATCATGATCGAAGCAAGCACATAGATACAAGGTATCACTTCATTAGAGAATGCATTGCCAAGAAGGAAGTCGAGCTCAAATATGTGAAGTCTCATGATCAAGTTGCAGATATCTTCACAAAGGGTCTCAATTTTGAAGATTTTCAAAGTCTGATATCAAGACTTGGAATGGAGAGGAAAAATCAAAATTAAGGTAGAGATTTGTAGGACCCATAAAAAAGGAAACAAAGAAAAAGATGAAAAAAAGTCAAATTGGGTGGCTGAACAAATTTTTCAATTTGGATGGATGGAAAAAGTTGTCAAATTGCAACAAGTCACAAAACGTGTTTTGACCAATGGCAATCTGATTCTCTATAAATAGCAGGCTTCATTTCCCCTTTGAAACACACCAAAATAACGAGAGAAGTAGAAAGCAGTGAGAGTAATTCATAGATTGTTGTCTGTGAGATAACTAGTGAGTGGTAGTAATATTGTAGTGAGGTGTTTTAAATAAAGAATATTATTTCTTTCAAAGTTGTAGTAGTCTCTTGACACTACTGAGTTGTAATATTATAGTGGTGATATTGCTCTACTCGGGTATTGTATTTTACCCAGCTAAAATATTTGGTGTCATTGTTACTCTCATGTGTTATTATTATTTGTTGTGGATATTATTCCTGGGCGGGATTATTTTTATCCCAACATAGATTACTAACTTATTAAGGGTATTGATAGGTAAACAACAATTTATTGCTTAATTAAGTAATTAATTACGTATGAGGACGGCCTTTGAATACTAGTATTATTCTTGGGCAAAAATCAGTTTTTGGCACCTTTATCATAGTATAATTCTTCAGGAAGAGTCATTTCAGAGGAAAGTTAGCTTGAAAGCAACAAACGTGTATGCATAATAACTTTTGAAGTATGAATATATAGTAAATTAAAGTATGGGCTAGTAACACACTATTCTTTCTCCTATGCATCAAATAATCACAAATTTTCGGTCAAATCATAATAGATGATCATCTTTTACTAAAAGTAAGAAAGGTTGTTGAAAAAAACTATCACCTTAATCAATAAACAGAAACATGAAACGATCGATATAATGTAGTAAGTGGTTTAAAGTTGTACCTTTCAGCTTTCATAGAAGCATTTGTACTAGGTACTTTGAGTGTTCAAGTTATAGGTGTAAGCACGTGATTTTTGCCCAATATGAGAATTACTCCCAAAAAATTCAAAAATAAAATAATTTTTTCTTGATGTGCAATTTTTGTGATATTTTGTGTAACTATTTGTATGTTTGTCTATGCATGTTTATTTGCTAAATTATTAAAAAATACAAAATATGTTGCATTTCGCATGTAGGATTTAATTATACAATTGTTAATAACTAAGTTTGTTTTACAAAAAAAAAATTATAAAAAAATAAGCATCGTTTGCATTTTTAGCATTTAATGTCCAAATATACAATTTTATGCTTAATTATTACTTAATTATGCGTTAATTGTTATTGGGAGTTAATTTGCGCCTTTATAACTTAATTTAATTCTTAATAATAATTTAAGTATTTTTTATAATTTAGTTTTAGAGAAATAAAAGAAGAAAAGAGAGCGAAAATATAAAGAAAGTCGGAATTGGGCCTCTTCTTCGATTTCAAGCCACAGGCCCAAAATATGGCCCAATCTTCCCTACGACCCAGTCCATTTCGAACTGGGTCGACCCAGTCCATAATCCAACACCCCTATTATCTTACAAGCAACACAAAACAAAACAAAAAAAATGGGAAGAAAACCCTAAAAATGCCTAAACCATCCCCCCCTTATTCTCCTTCTTCTTCCTCAAGCTCCCCTCCCTAGCATCAATGGCTGCCCTTGACCCCACTCCCTCACGTCCAAATTCCACTAACAAACAGTTCGTCTGCGTCGTCACTTCATCCTCTTCGTCCTTCGTCAAGCTCGAGCTCGAGCTCGACATCCATGGCCCTCGTCGACCACTCACTTCCATGGCAGCTATTTCCACGTCGACTTCTGCATCTGCTCCATCTCCAAATGACCACAGTCCTTGAAATACCCAGCTCCACCATGTCGACGGACAGCTCGAACAGCTGCTACCTCACCCTCATCGTCTTCATCGAGCCTGAGTTCGACGAGCTTTCGCTTCATCCTCCAGCTCCTCCGCTCCGAGCTACTGTTTCATCTTCTTCTGCTGTTACTTCATCCTCCAGTTCCTCCGTTCCGAGCTGCTGCTACTGCCCGTCGAACCCACGCGGACACCACCCAAACCAGTCCGGCAGTCCCCCGAGCTACTGCTGTCCGCCATAGCCTTCCTCCTCGACGAGCAGCTGTTCGACGTCCAGTCGTCCCCAGCTGTCGCGTCTCCGCTGTCCGTCGACCTCTCATATGGGTCTGTACTAAAACCTCGTCGTCCATGTATGCTTTTGCTGCTTCACTTCTGCCGCGCCAACTGCCGATATTGCTTCGTAGGTTCATGTTCGTCGTCGTCTGCTCGTGTTCGTCATCGTTGGTTCGAGCTTTGGTCGAGGCTCGACAAGTTCGTTGTTTGTTTGGTCGTTGTTCGTCGTTACGATCCGGTTAGTAGTTTTTGAGTTTTATTTTTTTGTCCGTATTTTGTTTTGATATTTTCGAATCTAAAATCGGCAAATGTTTGTTTTGTTTAGCGTTTGAATTAATTTTTAGTTCATGTTCATGTGTTGTTTGTTAAATTAATTTTTCAGATTTCAAATGAAAGATTAATTAATTGTTTTTCATGTTTATTTCATGTTTGTATTGTTGTTTAAGTGAATATTTGTTGGTTTAATGTTTGTTAGATTCAAATTGAAATTTAATTAATTATTTCTTCAATTTGTTTCATGTTGTTATGAATTTTTCCAGAAAATATTAATGTTGTTTGAATCGTTAGAATCCGTCATGTTTGTTGCTAAAAATAGATTTAATCCATGTTCATCTTTGTTTGAAGTTCATGTGTAAATTCAGTGATTTAATGTGAGATTATGATTGTTTGTGATTTGTTAAGTTCAATTTGAATCATGCATATTGTTGTTTGTATTATTGTCTCTTTGTTCATCCATTAATGGTCTAAATTAACCAGGATTGGTTCCCGATATGGTTGATTTATTTCCATTAATTTGGAGTTTGTGTTGTTCATCATGTTCATGTAAATTGTTGTTGAAGATTGTTGAGAAATTGGTCATCTTGACTATATTTTGGTTGAGTTATGATTAATTGATTGTTTAGAGCAGAGGGGTAATTTGGTAAATTGCATTGCATTCGGGGGTAGATTTGTAATTGCAATAAGGTCGGAGGGGTAGTTTGGTAATTGAACATTATTTTGATTCTTTATGTTAAGCATGGGGGACAAATATAATGGGGTGGGGTTTTTGATGTACTTGTTTAATATAATGGGGGACAAGACAAAATTTAGTGGGGGAATCTTGTATTTATTTATGTTAAGCATGGGGGACAAAATATAATGAGGTGGTGTGATATGTTTATTTATTGTAATGGGGATGAGTGGGAAGATAATGGGTTTGGTAGAGAAAATGAGTTGATTTTAATTGATTAAAAGATTTATGGGTTATGGGATATAAGTAGAAGTCTTGAAATCAGATTTCGGGGGGAGACAGACAGAGATAGAGAAAAAAAAAAGAAAAAAAAAATTTAAGAGAGAAAATTCCGAAAAAAAAATACTAAGACTTTAGAAAAACAAAAAGAAAAACATTCTGGAAATTCAAAAGAAGAAGAATATACACCTGATATATAGTCCAAATATTCTGAGATACGGATTGAGAAATTAAGGGTTAAACACTAACTAGTCTTTCAAAAATCTGAAAAGTTTCCCTTTGCTTCTGTCCGTTGGTTGTTGTTGTTGTCACACCTCCTTTTTCCGCACCCGCATGGGCGCAAAGGAGTTTTTTCCAAGTAAAGGACAATCGAAACGGGATTGGTTTAATTATTTCAGAGTCGCCACTTGGGAGATTTAGGGTGTCCCAAGTCACCAATTTTAATCCCGAGTCGAGGAAAAGAATGACTCCATATTACAGTCTGCGTACCAGAAATCCGGATAAGGAATTCTGTTAACCCGGGAGAAGGTGTTAGGCATTCCCGAGTTCCGTGGTTCTAGCACGGTCGCTCAACTGTTATATTCGGCTTGATTATCTGATTTCATACAAGTGTGAACTTATGTGCAAAATTTAACTTTTAACCGCTTTTATCATTTACTGTTTTTATCAAGAATTGCAACGTTGTGAAAATGTATCTCGAACCACGTCACAATCAATGTACCCGTGGTCGTCGACACACTTTGACTCCGTTGAGATTTGGATTTGGGTCACATCAATGTGCACCCGAGTTTAAGGAAATTAAATTATTAAAGGCGCGCCTAAAGCGACTAGCGTATTTATTTTGGGTAGGACCGTGGAATTTTACTAAACGGTCCATCCCGAAGTCTAAACAATTTTTAAAGCAAATATTTACTGAGGGCCCCGCAATTTGTATTTTATTTGGCGAGGCTCATCTCATTCCTTTTTTTTTTTCTTTTTTTTTTGAAATGAATTTGCAACGTCATGGACACGCACCTCGAACCACGTCACAATCAATGTACCCGTGATTAGAGACACATTTCGAATCCGTCGAGATTTGGATTTGGGTCACATAAATGTGCACCCAAGTTTAGGAAGGTAAGGTTTATTAAAGCGTGTCCTAAAGAGACTAACGTGTTGTTATTTTAGGAGGGTTGTGAGATTTGCTAAACAACCCGTCCGGGAAACTAAATGCTTCAATGATTTACATTTAACAAGGGCCCCGCATCTGCGTGTTTTGTTTATTTTCATCGAGGCTCATCTCGTTCTTATTTTAAAAGGACATCCTATAGCAACTACGTTTCTTGTCGTGTTCGTCTCTATCAATTGAAAACGGTAGACAGTCCTAATTAATTACATGATTGCGAGTTTATCTATAACAGAATTCCGAGTGCTTGCGCAAAATCAGAAAACATGGCCATGCACGTGGGCAGCTAATCGGTCATTAT
The DNA here is from genome assembly GCF_000393655.2 of Nicotiana sylvestris. NCBI lineage: Eukaryota > Viridiplantae > Streptophyta > Magnoliopsida > Solanales > Solanaceae > Nicotiana > Nicotiana sylvestris. Next base: position 5,356,772 of record NC_091057.1, on the reverse strand, counting down.
GGGCCCAAACCCAGCCAACATAGTATCGGCTGGGCCTGGGCCGCTGCCTTTCTGATGAAAGCCTGCTGGGTTCGTTTGATTCGGGCTCGACCTTCGTGAGGTTGAGAAGTGCAGACTTGCGCTGTTTATTTTAAAGCAATGGTTCGCCAATTATAAGGAGGCAATTTATCAAAAGGAAATGAAGTTAACTAACATGGACGGTTTTATGCATTTAAAGACATGTTAAACGCAATTAGATAAAGCCTAGGTACAACCTATTGCATTGGGAATACTTTTATCTATCAACCCATATATACAAACTAACATTCTATCACCACACATTGATATCTACTAGGCATGCAGGCTAGCTTCAGTATCTAGACAAGAAAGTAAGCTATTATACATTACATGAAGTTTAATATAACAGTCTATGTATGAAATAAACATCTTCAGCTCTTCTCTTTTATATTCATGCTCAACTTTCAAGTTACATTGACACTATTAATCGTGTACCTGGTATAGCAAAGAAAAAGAAGAAGGAGAATGGTCAGCTGAGTAGTATGCAGCAAATACAGCAACAGCAGATAAACACCAACAACACAGCAACAACAACCAGCCACAATGATGGAGCTCACAAGTGGTCGAGCAACAAACAAACAGTCCCAGAGGCAGAATGATGAACCAACAATATTTCCCAGAACAAAGAGGAACAACCAATAGTCGAGTACCAAACCAATGAACCCAGAAAAGAAAGATGAAACAACAGCAAACAGAGTATTCAATGCAGCAACACTACCAATTCAATAACCAGAAACAGCTCAACCAATGCAAACCAAGAACTTGGCCAAGACAGCTTGACCAATATGCACTCTTATACAACTTTCAGGCAGTGTTTGGTTGCAGTGTTTATTGGAAACTAACTTATGTTTTTCAGTTTTCTTTGAACTCACCAGACCTCTCTTTAGACTACAAATTTTCCAGCCCTTTGTTTTTCCCTCTCTGAAAGCTAAAAGTCCAGCCTAAGACCCTTAAACTTCAGCCCCTGTTTTAGTTATCAAATGGCCTATTTATAGGCCAAATGCACCATTACAGCTGAGCTGCCCTGCCTGCCAATTGGCAGAATGCCCATACTCTTTAAGCCCATGCTCAGCATGCTTGGTGTCAGCTCCCTTTATTCCCCACGCCTGGTTTTGTTTAATCCAGAATTATGGGCTCATTTGTTTATTCATTTTGAGCCCCCATACCCTTGTGTCTTGTTCCCCCATTGGTATTAGTTTAATCCTAAGTTAGTACCCTTTTTGTCAGCTCACTTAAACTAATTACTTCTGTTCTTTTTAAACACCCCAGAATACCCCCGTTAACCTTGATTATTACTGCCCCTGCCTATTGCAGCATTAGGGCATTTTTGCACTGATGAAAACTCGAACTCAGGACTGCCTAGACTGAACCCTTTTAGTCATTTTTATAATGCCAACAGACCATTTCAAACATTACTAGGTCATCCAGCCAGTGTCCGAGTTTAATTAGTTATGTGAAACTCCTAGCTCCTTCGATCCATTAGTTATAGAAAACTAATCGACGACATTTATCGAGTCGACTATACTAATTATAGCAGGTAATAATCAGTCGCTCATATAAACAACACGTTCGGGGACCTAAAGGGTATCAGACAACTTTTATTAAATTACTGGGCCTATATGAATTAGTTCCTTTGACGATTAATCTAACTGACGATCATGTTTATCACAGAGTGTATTCAGAACAAACAGAAGACAATCGACCAAATAAAGGGTCTTTAACAGAGATGAAAGAAATCTGGAAGAAGTAACAAAATAACAAACAAACACAAAGAGATATGCTGACAACTTATTTGGAAATAAAACAAAAGAACGGAAAACTTACCAAAATGTTTAAACCAAACAGACCCAAATCAAACTCGACTTCGAACCTTTGAGGCCGAACAAACCTTAATCAGGGTGTTCTCACATGAGAACACCTTGGTTAAGGTCTATTAGACCTCAAACCTATGTCAAAACTGGCCGGGTTCCCCAGGTGCATGTGCTTCAGAAGTCTGGATTTCCAGATCTGGATTTTTGGGAGTTGTGGGTGGATTCGGACCAAACCAAGCTTGGTTTGGTCACGAGGAAGGTCAGGAGAGTGTCTAGCATGAAGATGGGGTGGTTTGGCATAGGTCCAGGTTCGACTCAAATCTTCAAACGAAGATTCGAGACGAACGGAAGTGATTCGAGGCTTGTGGTTAGTGGATTCGTGTTCAGGATGGTCGGGTGCATCGGGGGTGTTATTTTGGTGGTCATCGGAACTGTGGTTGCCAGGCTTATGGTGGGAAACCTAGGCTGCTAGGGTTTGAGAGGAAAGGGAGCCTGGGGAAGATGGTGAATAGTGGCCGAGGGGGGGGTGTGGCTTGGGGCGTGGGGTAAGGGGGTTAGGTTTATATATGTATTGAGGGTTTAGATCCTGGCCATTGGATCAATTGAGATCAAGGGCCAGGATCTAACCATTGAGGAGGGACGACGTCGTTCGGGAGATGATAGTGGGTTATGACCGGGTAGGGGATTGGATCGGGTCATGTTGACGGGTTTAGAGGAAGGCCTGGATCCGTTGGATCAATGGGAATGAACGGCCCAGATTAACTTGCCTGAAACGACGTCGTTTCGACTTAGCAGGGGCTGTATTGGACCGTTTGATTGCCATGAATCAACGGCTCAGATTGAGGCGCTGATACGACGTCGTTTGGGACGTGTCCGGGCAGCCTGTGTTTGGACTGGATCTGTGTCCTGGTCTTGGGCCTATTTTGTTTCATTTCTTGGCCCAAACCGATTTTCCCTACTCTTTTGCTTTTGTTTTCTTTCTTATTATTTTTTCTTTTCTTTTAAACAAAATAAAAATAACAAATAATAAGGTAACGGATTTAAACAACAATGCAACATTTTAACACAATTATCACAAAAATATTTACGTAGGTTAGCTAAAAGCCTAGGGCGAACGGTGCACATATATATTTTTTGAATTTTCTTTTACTGACCGAATTATGGTTTAACCATCCTAATACATATATTTTGTATTTTGTTTGTTAATGATTAAATGCAAAAAAAAGAATGGACAGATCCACAAGTGACTAACAACACATGAAAACTCGAACAATTGTACAACGAAGCCATTTGTCACTATTTTTATTTTCTTTTGGAGCGAATGTCCGTAAAGCAAAAATCACGTGCTTACAGCTGCCCCTCTTTGCACGGAGACACGAAGGGTTTTCGCGCAAAGATAAAGCGAGCGATTTTTGCCCGTCCGAATACTCCGTGTGAAGCATTTTTGAAAAAGATTTGACCGAACCTTTGCTTCGGAGGTTTCCTACATATCCTGGGCTGAACAGGAATCAGGTCAATGTAGTTCGGGAAATTTTGGTAGCTGGGACTACCATGTGACTGTATTGCTTGCTGTTGTTGTGCGCTGTTGCATGCTGCTGTAGGATGCTACTGCTCAACCGATCTCCCTATTACATTGCTCTAAAAGGAAAAACAAGAAGTTAAGCTAGAGTATGAGGTCTCATCTATCTCCCACTTGTTCTTGTTGTCTTGCTTTCTTGTCGGCTAATGCTTTCCTCTGACGCCTGTATTTTGTGAACTTGGAGATGATGCTGATCCTTCGCTGACGTTTGAATGCCAGTTTTCGTCACTTTGCTTGACCCGCTGGGGATACGACTTTCTTCTTTAAATCTTTCAATGGTTTCCTCAGTGGTATGGCTTTTCATCAGAATTGTTATGTTGGGCATGCCATAGCGTTCCCAAACTGCTCTTTTGAGACGCGTTCCTTCTTCCCTTTGAATGTGCGCTTGCTTTTGCAGTTGTCTGCTTCTTGGTGCTGAGGATTTTATTGTTTCCCGTTTGGGGATCTCTGTCGTAACCTTCCGTCTTCAGGTGGGGTGACTGATTCCAAAATCTAGAGCTGAATGTATTCCCGCATTATACTGGTGGGCGACCTAGAACTTAAATGTATTCCCGCATTATACTGGTGGGCGACCTAGAAAAAGTATTCCCGCATTATACTGGTGGGCGACCTAGAACTTAAATGTATTCCCGCATTATACTGGTGGGCGACCTAGAACTTAAAAGTATTCCCGCATTATACTGGTGGGCGACCTAGAACTTAAATGTATTCCCGCATTATACTGGTGGGCGACCTAGAACTTAAAAGTATTCCCGCATTATACTGGTGGGCGACCTAGAACTTAAAAGTATTCCCGCATTATACTGGTGGGCGACCTAGAACTTAAATGTATTCCCGCATTATACTGGTGGGCGACCTAGAACTTAAAAGTATTCCCGCATTATACTGGTGGGCGACCTAGAACTTAAAAGTATTCCCGCATTATACTGGTGGGCGACCTAGAACTTAAAAGTATTCCCGCATTATACTGGTGGGCGACCTAGAACTTAAATGTATTCCCGCATTATACTGGTGGGCGACCTAGAACTTAAAAGTATTCCCGCATTATACTGGTGGGCGACCTAGAACTTAAAAGTATTCCCGCATTATACTGGTGGGCGACCTAGAACTTAAAAGTATTCCCGCATTATACTGGTGGGCGACCTAGAACTTAAATGTATTCCCGCATTATACTGGTGGGCGACCTAGAACTTAAAAGTATTCCCGCATTATACTGGTGGGCGACCTAGAACTTAAATGTATTCCCGCATTATACTGGTGGGCGACCTAGAACTTAAAAGTATTCCCGCATTATACTGGTGGGCGACCTAGAACTTAAAAGTATTCCCGCATTATACTGGTGGGCGACCTAGAACTTAAAAGTATTCCCGCATTATACTGGTGGGCGACCTAGAACTTAAATGTATTCCCGCATTATACTGGTGGGCGACCTAGAACTTAAAAGTATTCCCGCATTATACTGGTGGGCGACCTAGAACTTAAAAGTATTCCCGCATTATACTGGTGGGCGACCTAGAACTTAAAAGTATTCCCGCATTATACTGGTGGGCGACCTAGAACTTAAATGTATTCCCGCATTATACTGGTGGGCGACCTAGAACTTAAATGTATTCCCGCATTATACTGGTGGGCGACCTAGAACTTAAAAGTATTCCCGCATTATACTGGTGGGCGACCTAGAACTTAAATGTATTCCCGCATTATACTGGTGGGCGACCTAGAACTTAAATGTATTCCCGCATTATACTGGTGGGCGACCTAGAACTTAAAAGTATTCCCGCATTATACTGGTGGGCGACCTAGAACTTAAAAGTATTCCCGCATTATACTGGTGGGCGACCTAGAACTTAAAAGTATTCCCGCATTATACTGGTGGGCGACCTAGAACTTAAAAGTATTCCCGCATTATACTGGTGGGCGACCTAGAACTTAAATGTATTCCCGCATTATACTGGTGGGCGACCTAGAACTTAAAAGTATTCCCGCATTATACTGGTGGGCGACCTAGAACTTAAAAGTATTCCCGCATTATACTGGTGGGCGACCTAGAACTTAAAAGTATTCCCGCATTATACTGGTGGGCGACCTAGAACTTAAATGTATTCCCGCATTATACTGGTGGGCGACCTAGAACTTAAAAGTATTCCCGCATTATACTGGTGGGCGACCTAGAACTTAAATGTATTCCCGCATTATACTGGTGGGCGACCTAGAACTTAAAAGTATTCCCGCATTATACTGGTGGGCGACCTAGAACTTAAAAGTATTCCCGCATTATACTGGTGGGCGACCTAGAACTTAAAAGTATTCCCGCATTATACTGGTGGGCGACCTAGAACTTAAATGTATTCCCGCATTATACTGGTGGGCGACCTAGAACTTAAAAGTATTCCCGCATTATACTGGTGGGCGACCTAGAACTTAAAAGTATTCCCGCATTATACTGGTGGGCGACCTAGAACTTAAAAGTATTCCCGCATTATACTGGTGGGCGACCTAGAACTTAAATGTATTCCCGCATTATACTGGTGGGCGACCTAGAACTTAAATGTATTCCCGCATTATACTGGTGGGCGACCTAGAACTTAAAAGTATTCCCGCATTATACTGGTGGGCGACCTAGAACTTAAATGTATTCCCGCATTATACTGGTGGGCGACCTAGAACTTAAAAGTATTCCCGCATTATACTGGTGGGCGACCTAGAACTTAAAAGTATTCCCGCATTATACTGGTGGGCGACCTAGAACTTAAATGTATTCCCGCATTATACTGGTGGGCGACCTAGAACTTAAATGTATTCCCGCATTATACTGGTGGGCGACCTAGAACTTAAAAGTATTCCCGCATTATACTGGTGGGCGACCTAGAACTTAAATGTATTCCAATTGTTTCCCCGTTCTTCCGAGAAAATTTTCGACAATCGGCAGAAAATTTTCTGCCCCGGTTTTTGGTAACTTCCATGGCATTGCATCTTGTTGCCGTCATCAATTCTTTGCTCTCCTGCAAAAGACAAAAGGTTTTAGTCAGTTTTAATCGTGGGGGTAGAGGGTGCCTTTCTGGCGAGCCATTTTTCTCTCTTCCCCTTTTCTTGCTCTTTGTCCCCATAATTGGTTGGCAGGCAAAGTTGCCTGTTGGGGATCTCTAGCCTGCTGGGGATATGGTTTTCAATTTATCCCCTTTTCTGCTTTCTTTTAAAACACATGATGTGGGAGTCTGCTTCTAACTCCCGAAACCACTCCCTTTGGAGCTTACTTCTTCCAACATTTCCGAGCACAGTCCCTGCATCGCCTGGGGCCGGCCTTTTAAGACTGTTTGTATTACCCTGCATTGGGTGAATTTCCCTTCGGTTTCTGGTAGTAAGCTTTGAAAAATCCTTTAAAGAACACTTTTTTAGGAAAAGAAAATAAAGATATGGAAAAGAGAAAATCTTTCTGAACCAATCTTTTGTGGGAGGAGACAATCAAAAGAACTTATCTGGATGACACAACTGGTCCCCGTGATCATGACATGCACCATAGATTCCCGACCCAGTCTATTTGTATCAATTGATTTGTCCGACGGGCTGACTTGCTGGGGATGATAAATGGATGTTCATCTTGTTGCGAATGTGGTAGGTTTCGCTGCTCTATCTTGTCGCCTCATAGTGCCCTTCGAGGGGTTTTCACTAATGAGACTCTCTCTTTTCTCTCATCTCCCGGCGCCTTATGGTGCCTGTGAAGGTTTTCACCAATAAGACTCTCTCATTTCATTTCCCTCATCTTACATCGCCTCTCGGTGCCTGTGAAGGTTTTCACCGATGAGACTCTCTCATTTTATTTCTTTTCGAGGAATCGGGGTGTTGTAGATATGATCCTCTCTTCTGGAGATTCTTTTGACTATCAACTCATTCCCAGTCTTACGATCCTTTTCTTTGCTGGGGATCGGTGTATCATTCTCGGCCTTATTTGCCGGATTTGGCATCTCTCGAACATTGATCGGGAGGTCTTTTGGATGTCGATGTTGGTTTTGGTGTGGGATTGAAGGAAGGCTAAAAAAAAAAAAATGAAAACAACTTGGAGGGTGATGTGCTACAACTTTTGGAATCAAACCTTTGTTGGAACTTAAAACATAACTTCTGCCCCAGTTTTCTTGCTTGGGGAATTTATTTATTTTTTACTTTTATGTTGTGCTACGTGCATTACGCACGCTGTGTCTATTATGCATACTATGTACATTATGCATCCTATATTTATTATGATGCATACTATGACCGAGCCGTGAGGCGCCTACGTATCCTCTTTGAGGAATCAGGTCAAACGTAGTTCCCACGGTTTTGTATTTCTTTATGATTTCATCTTCTTTTTCTTCTTCTTTTTCTTTTCTCTTTTTTTTTTTTTTTTTTCATGTCCTTTCCATTAGTGATTCCAAAAGAGGGGTATGAAAGGATTACTTAAGGCTCAAAGGGGGAAGCAAGGGTTAAACAGTGTTTGGATAGAAGAAAGAATTGCCTCCGTCATCTCATTATCCATCAAATGCCAAATACAAACAAATAAACCAAAAATTGCCATAATTAAAGAAATTACGCATAATATCTCTTGACTGCATCTGAATTGATAGCCATGTCGACACATCTACCTTCGATATCTGTCAAACACAGAGCGCCGTTGGACAATACTCTGGTCACGATATAAGGCCCTTGCCAATTTGGGGCGAATTTGCCTTTTGCTTCGACCTGATGTGGGAGGATCTTCTTTAACACCTGCTGCCCTACCTCAAACTTCCTGGGGCGCACCTTCTTGTTATATGCTCTTGCCATTCTCTTCTGATACAGTTGACCATGGCACACTGCTGCCAATCTTTTCTCATCTATCAGGCTCAACTGTTCCAATCGAGCTTTTACCCATTCATCATCATCAATCCCGGCTTCAGCGACAATTCGGAGGGATGGAATTTCGACCTCCGTTGGTATCACGGCCTCAGTTCCATACACCAACAAATAAGGAGTTGTGCCTATGGAGGTCCGGACGGTAGTGCGGTACCCCAACAAAGCAAAGGGTAATTTCTCGTGCCATTGTCTGGACCCTTCCACCATTTTTCGTAGTATCTTCTTGATATTCTTATTGGCTGCTTCGACTGCTCCATTCGCCTTGGGACGATATGGGGTGGAATTGCGGTGTGTAATCTTGAATTGTTGGCACACCTCTCTCATCAGGCTGCTATTAAGATTCGCGCCGTTATCCGTAATGATCACTTTTGGGATCCCAAATCTGCAGATGATATGGGAGTGAACAAAGTCCACCACCGCCTTCTTGGTTACCGATTTGAAGGTTTTAGCCTCCACCCATTTGGTGAAGTAATCAATGGTCACTAGAATGAACCTATGACCGTTGGACGCTGCTGGCTCGATGGGCCCAATGACATCCATGCCCCATGCTACAAACGGCCAGGGTGCTGACATCGTATGTAACTCTGTTGGCGGAGAATGAATCAAATCTCCATGTATCTGGCACTTATGGCATTTCCTTACGAAAGTGATACAGTCGTGTTCCATGGTTAGCCAATAACACCCTGTTCGAAGGATCTTTCTTGCCAATACATATCCGCTCATGTGTGGCCCACAAACTCCGGCATGTACTTCCGCCATAACCGTCGTTGCCTGCCCGGCATCTATGCATCTCAACAACCCCAAATCCGGGGTTCTTTTGTACAATACTCCTCCACTGAGGAAGAAACCATTCGACAAACGCCGAAGGGCTCTTTTTTGGTCTCCAGAGGCATGTTCTGGATATATCCCCATTCTGAGATATTCCTTGATATCATGAAACCAGGGTTCGCCATCTGCTTCTTCTTCTATGGTATTGCAGTAGGCGTGCTGATCACGGACTTGGATATGCAGAGGATCAACATACATTTTGTCAGGGTGGTGCAGCATTGATGCTAAGGTGGCTAAAGCATCTGCAACCTCATTGTGAACTCTCGGGATGTGTTTGAACTTCACCGATCGAAATTGCTTGCTCAGATCATGCAAGCATTGTCGGTATGGTATGAGCTTCAGATCTCGTGTTTCCCATTCACCCTGAATTTGATGTACCAAGAGGTCCGAGTCTCCCAAGACCAAGACGTCTTGGACATCCATGTCAGCAGCCAAGCGCAGACCCAGAATGCAAGCCTCATATTCGGCCATATTGTTAGTGCAATAGAAGCGCAGTTGGGCCGTAACAGGATAATGCCGTCCTGTTTCAGAGATGAGTACTGCCCCTATTCCCACCCCTTTTGCATTTGCCGCTCCATCAAAGAAAAGCTTCCAACCCGGTTCCTCGGGTAATTCCAACTCATTTGTATGCATCACCTCTTCGTCAGGAAAATACGTTCTTAAAGGCTCGTATTTTTCGTCAACGGGATTCTCTGCCAAATGGTCTGCTAGTGCCTGGGCTTTCATGGCCGTCCTTGTTACGTAGATGATATCAAACTCTGTGAGCAGAATTTGCCACTTTGCCAACCTTCCCGTGGGCATAGGTTTCTGAAAGATATACTTCAATGGGTCCAAGCGGGATATGAGATAAGTAGTATATGAGGACAGGTAGTGCTTCAACTTCTGAGCTACCCAAGTCAGGGCGCAGCATGTTTTCTCGAGTTGAGTGTACTTGACCTCATGCACTGTGAATTTCTTGCTAAGATAGTAGATGGCCTGCTCCTTCCTTCCTGTGTCATCATGTTGCCCCAGTACACAACCAAATGAATTTTCCAAGACTGTCAGGTAAAGGATTAGGGGTTTCCCGGGCTTAGGCGGGACCAACACGGGTGGATTAGACAGATACCCTTTGATTTGGTCGAAAGCCTCTTGACACTCTGTCGTCCAACCTTCTGCAGCATCCTTTCTCAGTAGCCGAAATATGGGCTCACAAGTTGCTGTGAGTTGAGCGATGAACCTGCTGATGTAATTGAGTCTACCCAGCAAACTCATTACCTCTGTTTTGTTCCTTGGCGGTGGCAAATCTCGGATGGATTCAATTTTGGATGGGTCTAACTCAATCCCCCGTCGACTGACGATGAATCCTAGCAACTTTCCTGATGGAACCCCGAATGCGCATTTGGCCGGGTTAAGCTTGATATCATACCTCCGGAGTCTTTGGAAAAATCTCCTTAGGTCTGCCACATGGTCCTCCTGACGCCAAGATTTGATGATCACATCATCGACGTACACCTCTATTTCTTTGTGTATCATGTCATGAAACACAGCAGTCATTGCTCGCATGTACGTTGCCCCAGCGTTCTTTAAACCGAACGGCATTACCCGATAGCAGTAGGTTCCCCATGGCGTAATAAATGCTGTCTTCTCAGCATCCTCCTCATCCATTAGGATCTGATGATAACCCGCATAGCAATCCACAAAGGATCCGATCTCGCGCCCAGCGCAATTATCGATCAGGATATGAATGTTGGGTAACGGGAAATTGTCCTTGGGACTTGCTTTGTTGAGGTTGCGGTAGTCGACGCACACCCTGATTTTTCCATCCTTCTTTGGGACTGGTACCACATTGGCCAACCATTCGGGATACCGAGTGACCCGAATGACCTTCGATTGTAATTGCTTGATCACTTCTTCTTTGATCTTTACACTCATTTCTGTTTTAAATTTCCTTAGTTTTTGCTTGACCGGAGGGTGTGCCGGGTCAGTGGGCAATTTGTGAACCACTAAATTGGTGCTCAATCCAGGCATATCATCATATGACCATGCAAAAACATCTTTGAATTCCCTGAGAGTTTTGATCAATTCTGCTTTGACATTCGGCTCAATGTGGATGCTAATTTTGGTCTCTTGGATGTTATCAGCGTCTCCTAGGTTCACAGCCTCAGTGTCATTTAGGTTAGGCTTGGGTTTCTCTTCAAATTGGCATAGTTCTCGATTTATTTCTTCGAAGGCTTCCCCTTCGTCACCTTCGGGTTCATTATCACAAACGACCTCTTGCATTGTTGAGTCAGATTCAGATTGATTTATTAGACTAGGTCGAAGATCCGCTGTGCATGCCATGTCATTAGGACCAGTAAAAAGAGAACTGTTCAGAAAGAAAAAGAACAAAACAAGAAATTAAAATGGGACAAAAGAAAAGAACTTTATTAAATTCGCAGGATAAAAAGGGTTCACACTTTTACAAAACGAAAGTAAAATTGGGATTACACCCTTGGATAATCCGATCAAACAAACAAACAAACAAAACATTAATCAAAGCCTACTACCAAGACTCCCCTCGGACAGGAAGAGGAGTAACCGTCCAATTGTTGGTCTTGGCCTCAGGCCCCACAAATTGTATCTCTGCCCTGCTGGAACCCTCTCCAGCTTCCACCATACTGACATCCGCAAATAGCCTTTCAAAACTCTGATTGAGGTCTTCATTTATTCCGATCAAAGGTCCTCGAATCTTTGGGATTGCTGACCCCTTGGTACTAGCTTTAACAAAAGACCTCGAGAGGCGTGGTACTGGTTTAGGCAGAAACCAGACTCTCTTCTTCATTTTTCGCGCTTGCTTCCTGTCTGCTGGGGTTGGTTTGAACCCCAACCCGAAAGTTTCCAGATTCTTAGGAAGGGAGACAGGTTGGACTATCCCTTGAAGTTCAACTCCCAGGCCTTTTCCCGGCACAAACCCATTACCCAGCATCTCCGATACCATCATGACTGTCGCGGCAGCTACCCTAGGGTGCGGGATGATTTCTCCTTCAGAGATTTTGTTGGCCGACCCTGTATCGAGAATCTGGTAGACCCAAGGACCCTTGTCATCAGTGGTCTCTATGAAAGGCACAATGGTTCCGCCCATGGTGCATGTTGTATCCTCACCGTGCAACACGACCTCTTGTCTTTCCCACTCGAACTTCACTGCCTGGAATTCCATGGTAAACAGGACCGGGCCAATGGTTAGTTCAAGTACAACATCCCCCACAGTGGCTGTTCCGTTTCCGTCAAACCCTCGGACACAGATGCTATTCTCCCGGATTCTTCCACGGTCAATCTTTAACTGGTCCAGGGTGGATAATGGACAAATATTGGCGCTTGAGCCGTTATCCACTAATACTCGGGTTACCACCGAGTCTTCACATTTGACAGCTAGGTATAGAGCTTTGTTGTGCTCTGTACCTTCCACCGGCAGGTCATCATCTGAGAATGTCACTCTGTTCACCTCGAAAATCTTGCTGGCAATGGTTTCCAGGTGGTTTACAGAAATCTCACTGGGTACATGGGCCTCGTTCAATATTTTTAACAGGGCTCGGCGATGTTCCTCGGAATGGAGGAGTAATGACAATAGTGAGATCTGGGCAGGTGTTTTTCTCAGCTGCTCAACCACAGAATAGTCTTGCACTTTCATCTTCCTCAGGAAGTCTTCGGCCTCTTCTTCTGACACTGGCTTCTTGGTTGCCACTGGGTTGGTTTTCCTTAACTCCATCGGAGCAAAACATCGACCTGATCGAGTCAGCCCTTGCGCTTCACAACTGACTTCTTCCACCTGTTTTCCTTGGTACGTTACCACTGCTTTTTCATATTTCCAGGGGACAGCCCTGCTGTCAAGCATTGGCAGTTGGACCACCGGCTTTATGGTTACCCGTTCTCTACATACCCCTATCAACACGACCGCCGGTGTGGGCAGGATCCCTGGTATTACCAACTTGCTTGGCTCGGGTTTGCTTGCTATGACGGACGGGTTCTTCCCCCATAATACTACCGGCTTGACACCTTCTCCCTGCGACTGTGCATTTGTTCCTCCCCTGGTTAAGACTTCTTTTGGGGCAGCTTGGATCATCATCACTGTTTGTGAGGGTTTTCTTAATTCACCTCCCTCACACACCAACTCAATCATGTGAGCTTCGTGGTGCGCTGGCAGTGGATTTTGGTTGATGTTAGGAGTCTCCGGTGTCTGGACCTCGATCTTATTGGTGTCAATAAGATCCTGTATGGCATGCCTTAACTTCCAACACTTCTCGGTATCGTGCCCGAGCATCCCTGAACAGTATTCACAACTGATTGAACGATCCAAATTCTGAGGCGGGGGATTTGGTTCCCGAGTATGGACGGGACTAACCAAACCCAATTGCCGCAGCTTGTGGAACACAGCGGTGTAGGTTTCTCCCAGTTCGGTGAAGGTTCTTTGCTTCCGCAACCTGTCATTTCTGGCATCTGGATTTCCCCGGAAACCTGCCCCTGAAGGATTTCTATATGCCCTTGGTGGAGGGTAAGTGTTTTGTGGTGGTGCATATATGTTCTGGGGAGCCGGTGCGCGCCATTGTGGGCGAACCGGAGGCTGAGTGTATACCTGGGCTTGGTGTACGGAACAATGTGGTTCTCGAGGTGGATAGAAATTTTGTGGTGGGTTGTATGGATAGTTTGACCTGTGAGGCCTGGGTTGGTTGTAGTGTGGCCTGCCAGCCCTGGACCAACTGCCTGCCTCGATCGTGGCAACCTCTTCTTTCTTTCTTCTTAGCGCACCTCCCGTGCCGCTTTGAATAGCCTGGGTCGTGGCCTTAAGTGCCGAATAGTTTAAGATCTTGTCCGACCTCAAACCTTCTTCTATCATGACCCCTATTTTGACTACCTCGTTGAAAGATTTTCCAACCGTTGTCACCAAGTGACCAAAGTAGGTTGGATCCAATGTCTGCAAAAAGTAGTCTACCATTTCTCCCTCTCTCATGGGAGGATCGACCCTAGCTGCTTGTTCTCTCCAACGGAACCCGAACTCGCGAAAACTTTCCCCGGGTTTCTTCCCAGTCCTCAATAACGTGAGACGGTCAGGGACTATCTCTAGATTGTACTGGAAATGACCTGCAAAAGCCTGTGCCAGATCATCCCACGTGTACCACCTGCTGAAATCCTGCCTGGTATACCATTCCAGCGCAGATCCGCTCAGACTTTGGCCGAAGTAAGCTATCAAAAGCTCATCCTTGCCTCCTGCCCCTCTCATTTTGCTACAGAACCCCCGCAAATGTGCCATGGGATCACCGTGCCCTTCATATAAATCAAACTTGGGCATCTTGAACCCAGCCGGGAGTTGGACATCTGGGAAAGGGCACAGATCTTTGTATGCCACGCTGACTTGATTGCCCAGCCCGTGCAAGTTTCTGAAGGATTGCTCCAGGCTTTTGAACTTTCTTAACACTTCATCCTGTTCTGGGGCCTTAACAGGCTTCTCAACCTCTGCCGGTACTTCCAAATGGGGATTGTAAACCTGTGGTTCCGGTGCGTGGAATGTAGGCTCAGGGGGATAGTACTGTGTATCGTGAGCCTGAAACAATGGCTCACTGGTCGTTCGCTGCAAAGGGGCTGATGCAGGTCCCACAAAAATGGGAATATTGGATGTTGGGAGAGGTTGGTGGGGTGGTGGAGCTTGGGAATCATGAGGGCTTCTCTCTTGATGATAGAGGGGGTTTGGGCGGCTTGTGGAAGGGCCAGAGTGAGGGTACTCCGGTACGTGTCCCAGTGTCTCAGGGCTCTTTTGCGTTTTGGCCAGGGCTAGCTGCATGGCATGCATCTCCAGTCCCATCCTCTCAATTTTTTCCATTGCCTCTTTTAGCAACTGGCTCATCGGCCTTTCTTCCTCATTACTATTCTCAGAAGTGGTCATGCTTGTTGCTACCGGTCCTTTGGATCTGGTTTGGTATGAATGTGTTGCCAGAATTCTTTAACAACTAACTGTCTGGTATCAGACAACAACAAACTTTGTTAGTGTTAGAGCTTAACAGATTTGATCATAACACATAGAGGATGCAATGCACCTAGGCAGTTAACCGTTTCTACATGCTTTGCTTCAAACCACATGCGTCATCCCGGTTTGTTCATTTGTCTTTTTAGAGTATTCTGCGAAACCCCGCGTTTTATTTTATTTATATTTTCTCTTTTTAAAAAAAAGCGGTCGAATCTTATGGGGATTGCCTACGTATCACGTCCCCGCGTGAATCAGACCAGGCGTAGTTCTGCCTTAAAGTAAAGAAACACAAAATTCTTGTGAAATCGTTAAATTCATTCTCAAAATTTTGCTATTACAAATTACTTCAAGCAAGGAATAGCAATAGTACAGGACTCCACAGTTCTTAAGCCGTTTTGACTAAAAGAAAAGAAAACAACATATGGAAAAACAACAAAACCAAATAAACAAAACTCAACCAAAGATTAATTTTCCAACTTAGGGGCCCACGAGGCATCATTCGGCCTTTCCGCGGCCCTTGGTGTGAGGTCTCTCTGCAGACCTTTCAACTCATTCATGATTCGGTGAACGCAACCCATGATGGAAACAATGAGGGTCTTCCGGGGCATTTGCTCGCATGCCAGGCATCTCACGTAGATGTAATGCCCAATCTCGTCGATCCTTCCTCGAATGTTGTCCCTTTCTGCGAACAAATGCCTTATCTGCCGGTTCTTCAATCCCAGTGTTCGCGCGTTGTTGGCAAGCTGATCCTGGAATATCTCCATTTGTCGTTCCATTCTGTTCATTGCATCGTAACATTGCCTTCTGTCGGCTTGGGCATTTCGTGTTTGCTTGAGGATCCTTTCTCGAAGAGAGGCATTCGTTTCCTTTAAGGTCCCGATGCTCAATTCATACTCCCTTATGACTTGTTGCAGGTGCTGCCTCCGAGCCATCGCACCGTTTGCCCACTTGGTTCGCAATTTTGCCGTGCTGGCCCTGGCTTTTTCCAACTCTTTCTGGCATTTCGCAACCTGATCCTTTAACCCTGCTATCAATCTTTTATCTGCCCGGCTTCTCAGCTGGCTATTAGCCTCTTTTTTCATTCTCCGGATCTGAGCTTTGAGGACCTCGCCTTCTCTGATTAACTTGTTCCTTTCTCCCTCGTGGGCAGCAGACTGTAATTGGCACTCAAACCTCATATCCTGAACTTGTTGCTTTAGTTTGCCTGCTTTGACGAGATATTCCTGCTCTTTGGCCAACCAGCCCCACTGCTCTTGTGAAGATTTGACAAATTCTTGCAGGTGAGGTCTTTTGGTCGGTCTTCCAGATGATGTCTCCCCTTTGTACCAGGCCTGATACCCGGGCGAAACTTCCCCTTTTGCCTGATTCATTACACAAGTATTTGCTTCTAAGTATTGACATTGGCTCCAAATTTGACGAACCCTTGCTTCAGGAAACTGGCCGTCGGGACTGATCTCGATTACCTGGATGCTCAGATCCTCGTTTTTCGGCACTATCTGATACCTCCCAAGTTGCCTTAAAACCCGATGTGGTGCGTATGGTTGAATGCTCTTAAGTCCCATTAAGAGGAAATGGGGCCTAGCTGCTGGCATGTATATGACTTCGTCGATTGATAACCATCCTAGCGCCCATTGTATTCGACTGGCGTTGAGGGTATGGAAATATGAGGTCCATGCTGTGACTCCTTCTGGCAGGTAGGTTTCATTAACTCTGGTATAGAACTCCTCTATGCAGGTCTTTCCTGCGGATCCATGGCTCAGAAACGGGGCTCGGTGACATAGGTGTTCGGTCATCCACATTTGCAACAACAAATTGCAACCCTCGAAAAAGCTTCCTCCGGCTTTGCAAGAAGTGAGTGCCCGGAATATATCAGCTACTATCATGGGCGCCAACGTACTATCACTCTGTGTGAGCAACGTACTGACGACCCCTGCTATCTTTATGTCAATATTCCCATCTTTTCTTGGGAATACTAGTAGTCCTAAGAAAGTTATCATGAAAGCAATTCGTCTATGTTCTTCCCACTTCTGGCGATTACCTTTGCTGCACAACTGGTTTTCTGGCTTGTCGAATCCTCCTATGTGACCATATCTTTGATATATGAAACTCATGCTGCAAAAACCTTTTGCCAAGTCAGGGTTATGAATTGTTCTGACTATTTTTAAGGAGTCCAGGAACCGGTGTACTGCCACAGCTCTCGGAGCAATCAGATATTTGTGCCTCAAAGGAGTCTCAGCGCTGCCGATATACCCTGCTATTTCTTCTAAAGTTGGGGTAAGTTCGAAATCTGAGAAGCGGAAGACATTGTGCGCAGGATCCCAGTGGGGGACTAGTGCCCTTATGATATCTCCTCGTGGCCTGATATCCAACAAACTCGTGAGGCCTTTCAGATACTTCTTGATTTCGTCATGCCCCTCTTTGCCCAAATCATTCCACCAGAGCCGCAATTGGAGGGGAATTTTATTCATGATTGAAAATGGTTCATTCGGAATCGTGCTCATTCTGCACATTTATTAATAAGATTTTAACAAACGACACTTATCCTGCTAAAAGCAAAAACATATGCGATTTTTTGAATTTTGAATTTTCATGTATATATATATAAAACTTTCTAAAGAAGTCAATATATATTATTTTTATTGTTTATTTGTTTATTTATTTATTATATTTTTTTTTTTTTTTTCGAAAAACTGGGAGCCTGAAAGGACTTTTCTAGACTTATAACAAGATAAATACTTTTACCATAAGTAAAGATATATACATTTGGAAATAAAGCAAAACTTTCGAATTTTTCATATATATATATACATATATTTGTAACAAATGATAAAAGTAAAGACAACACAAGACTTTTTTTTTTTTTTTTTTATTATTATAAAAAACAATTTTAAAAATAAGATTTTTTTTTGATTTTTATGATAAGACAACTCTATATTTCTATTGATATAATTTTATTATGAAAGATAGAACAACGACTTTTCAAAATTTTGGCCGAGTTTTGACAGTATTTGTTTTTTTTTCAAAATCAATTCCCAACCGTTATTTCCCTTTTTTTTTTTTCACAATATTCCAAATATCAAAAACACCGGTCAGCATGCGGGTATGAGACAAATAAATGCACGGAGAACAGTGGGATGCACCAGAATGGTCTTTTCATATCAGGTTGCTAGTCCTAGACGGACCCAACCCCTGTGTTGAGTCCCCTAAGTCATATGCAACGTGATGCAAATAAGCGTTCCTACTAGGGATCCGGCATGAAGTCACGTTATTCTATGTTCAAAACCTGGGTCGGTGTTCTAGACAGTGTACCCGAGCGGACAACTCGAGTTGAGGAAGGAGCTCCTTTCCGGGAACCAAAAGGCCAGCCGGCTTAGAAACTTTCCGAACCTCTTTTATTTGGGGTATGACACTAACAGAATAGGGAGTCTCAACCAGTAAGCACATCCCCGGAGGTAAGAAGAGAAAGGTTTCGGCACAGTTTATATACAGTTCAAATAATATCAAAGCGGTAAAAGCAGCATTTAGCACATTAGGCTCAAAACATGTAATAATCAGATAATAAATAAAGCCAAATAATAACAATTATTTTAAGCTCGAATTCTTAACCCTGAACCAGTGGTTCTGGGTCATATTCCCCAGCAGAGTCGCCAGAGCTGTCACACCTCCTTTTTCCGCACCCGCATGGGCGCAAAGGAGTTTTTTCCAAGTAAAGGACAATCGAAACGGGATTGGTTTAATTATTTCAGAGTCGCCACTTGGGAGATTTAGGGTGTCCCAAGTCACCAATTTTAATCCCGAGTCGAGGAAAAGAATGACTCCATATTACAGTCTGCGTACCAGAAATCCGGATAAGGAATTCTGTTAACCCGGGAGAAGGTGTTAGGCATTCCCGAGTTCCGTGGTTCTAGCACGGTCGCTCAACTGTTATATTCGGCTTGATTATCTGATTTCATACAAGTGTGAACTTATGTGCAAAATTTAACTTTTAACCGCTTTTATCATTTACTGTTTTTATCAAGAATTGCAACGTTGTGAAAATGTATCTCGAACCACGTCACAATCAATGTACCCGTGGTCGTCGACACACTTTGACTCCGTTGAGATTTGGATTTGGGTCACATCAATGTGCACCCGAGTTTAAGGAAATTAAATTATTAAAGGCGCGCCTAAAGCGACTAGCGTATTTATTTTGGGTAGGACCGTGGAATTTTACTAAACGGTCCATCCCGAAGTCTAAACAATTTTTAAAGCAAATATTTACTGAGGGCCCCGCAATTTGTATTTTATTTGGCGAGGCTCATCTCATTCCTTTTTTTTTTCTTTTTTTTTTGAAATGAATTTGCAACGTCATGGACACGCACCTCGAACCACGTCACAATCAATGTACCCGTGATTAGAGACACATTTCGAATCCGTCGAGATTTGGATTTGGGTCACATAAATGTGCACCCAAGTTTAGGAAGGTAAGGTTTATTAAAGCGTGTCCTAAAGAGACTAACGTGTTGTTATTTTAGGAGGGTTGTGAGATTTGCTAAACAACCCGTCCGGGAAACTAAATGCTTCAATGATTTACATTTAACAAGGGCCCCGCATCTGCGTGTTTTGTTTATTTTCATCGAGGCTCATCTCGTTCTTATTTTAAAAGGACATCCTATAGCAACTACGTTTCTTGTCGTGTTCGTCTCTATCAATTGAAAACGGTAGACAGTCCTAATTAATTACATGATTGCGAGTTTATCTATAACAGAATTCCGAGTGCTTGCGCAAAATCAGAAAACATGGCCATGCACGTGGGCAGCTAATCGGTCATTATGGGCCCAAACCCAGCCAACATAGTATCGGCTGGGCCTGGGCCGCTGCCTTTCTGATGAAAGCCTGCTGGGTTCGTTTGATTCGGGCTCGACCTTCGTGAGGTTGAGAAGTGCAGACTTGCGCTGTTTATTTTAAAGCAATGGTTCGCCAATTATAAGGAGGCAATTTATCAAAAGGAAATGAAGTTAACTAACATGGACGGTTTTATGCATTTAAAGACATGTTAAACGCAATTAGATAAAGCCTAGGTACAACCTATTGCATTGGGAATACTTTTATCTATCAACCCATATATACAAACTAACATTCTATCACCACACATTGATATCTACTAGGCATGCAGGCTAGCTTCAGTATCTAGACAAGAAAGTAAGCTATTATACATTACATGAAGTTTAATATAACAGTCTATGTATGAAATAAACATCTTCAGCTCTTCTCTTTTATATTCATGCTCAACTTTCAAGTTACATTGACACTATTAATCGTGTACCTGGTATAGCAAAGAAAAAGAAGAAGGAGAATGGTCAGCTGAGTAGTATGCAGCAAATACAGCAACAGCAGATAAACACCAACAACACAGCAACAACAACCAGCCACAATGATGGAGCTCACAAGTGGTCGAGCAACAAACAAACAGTCCCAGAGGCAGAATGATGAACCAACAATATTTCCCAGAACAAAGAGGAACAACCAATAGTCGAGTACCAAACCAATGAACCCAGAAAAGAAAGATGAAACAACAGCAAACAGAGTATTCAATGCAGCAACACTACCAATTCAATAACCAGAAACAGCTCAACCAATGCAAACCAAGAACTTGGCCAAGACAGCTTGACCAATATGCACTCTTATACAACTTTCAGGCAGTGTTTGGTTGCAGTGTTTATTGGAAACTAACTTATGTTTTTCAGTTTTCTTTGAACTCACCAGACCTCTCTTTAGACTACAAATTTTCCAGCCCTTTGTTTTTCCCTCTCTGAAAGCTAAAAGTCCAGCCTAAGACCCTTAAACTTCAGCCCCTGTTTTAGTTATCAAATGGCCTATTTATAGGCCAAATGCACCATTACAGCTGAGCTGCCCTGCCTGCCAATTGGCAGAATGCCCATACTCTTTAAGCCCATGCTCAGCATGCTTGGTGTCAGCTCCCTTTATTCCCCACGCCTGGTTTTGTTTAATCCAGAATTATGGGCTCATTTGTTTATTCATTTTGAGCCCCCATACCCTTGTGTCTTGTTCCCCCATTGGTATTAGTTTAATCCTAAGTTAGTACCCTTTTTGTCAGCTCACTTAAACTAATTACTTCTGTTCTTTTTAAACACCCCAGAATACCCCCGTTAACCTTGATTATTACTGCCCCTGCCTATTGCAGCATTAGGGCATTTTTGCACTGATGAAAACTCGAACTCAGGACTGCCTAGACTGAACCCTTTTAGTCATTTTTATAATGCCAACAGACCATTTCAAACATTACTAGGTCATCCAGCCAGTGTCCGAGTTTAATTAGTTATGTGAAACTCCTAGCTCCTTCGATCCATTAGTTATAGAAAACTAATCGACGACATTTATCGAGTCGACTATACTAATTATAGCAGGTAATAATCAGTCGCTCATATAAACAACACGTTCGGGGACCTAAAGGGTATCAGACAACTTTTATTAAATTACTGGGCCTATATGAATTAGTTCCTTTGACGATTAATCTAACTGACGATCATGTTTATCACAGAGTGTATTCAGAACAAACAGAAGACAATCGACCAAATAAAGGGTCTTTAACAGAGATGAAAGAAATCTGGAAGAAGTAACAAAATAACAAACAAACACAAAGAGATATGCTGACAACTTATTTGGAAATAAAACAAAAGAACGGAAAACTTACCAAAATGTTTAAACCAAACAGACCCAAATCAAACTCGACTTCGAACCTTTGAGGCCGAACAAACCTTAATCAGGGTGTTCTCACATGAGAACACCTTGGTTAAGGTCTATTAGACCTCAAACCTATGTCAAAACTGGCCGGGTTCCCCAGGTGCATGTGCTTCAGAAGTCTGGATTTCCAGATCTGGATTTTTGGGAGTTGTGGGTGGATTCGGACCAAACCAAGCTTGGTTTGGTCACGAGGAAGGTCAGGAGAGTGTCTAGCATGAAGATGGGGTGGTTTGGCATAGGTCCAGGTTCGACTCAAATCTTCAAACGAAGATTCGAGACGAACGGAAGTGATTCGAGGCTTGTGGTTAGTGGATTCGTGTTCAGGATGGTCGGGTGCATCGGGGGTGTTATTTTGGTGGTCATCGGAACTGTGGTTGCCAGGCTTATGGTGGGAAACCTAGGCTGCTAGGGTTTGAGAGGAAAGGGAGCCTGGGGAAGATGGTGAATAGTGGCCGAGGGGGGGGTGTGGCTTGGGGCGTGGGGTAAGGGGGTTAGGTTTATATATGTATTGAGGGTTTAGATCCTGGCCATTGGATCAATTGAGATCAAGGGCCAGGATCTAACCATTGAGGAGGGACGACGTCGTTCGGGAGATGATAGTGGGTTATGACCGGGTAGGGGATTGGATCGGGTCATGTTGACGGGTTTAGAGGAAGGCCTGGATCCGTTGGATCAATGGGAATGAACGGCCCAGATTAACTTGCCTGAAACGACGTCGTTTCGACTTAGCAGGGGCTGTATTGGACCGTTTGATTGCCATGAATCAACGGCTCAGATTGAGGCGCTGATACGACGTCGTTTGGGACGTGTCCGGGCAGCCTGTGTTTGGACTGGATCTGTGTCCTGGTCTTGGGCCTATTTTGTTTCATTTCTTGGCCCAAACCGATTTTCCCTACTCTTTTGCTTTTGTTTTCTTTCTTATTATTTTTTCTTTTCTTTTAAACAAAATAAAAATAACAAATAATAAGGTAACGGATTTAAACAACAATGCAACATTTTAACACAATTATCACAAAAATATTTACGTAGGTTAGCTAAAAGCCTAGGGCGAACGGTGCACATATATATTTTTTGAATTTTCTTTTACTGACCGAATTATGGTTTAACCATCCTAATACATATATTTTGTATTTTGTTTGTTAATGATTAAATGCAAAAAAAAGAATGGACAGATCCACAAGTGACTAACAACACATGAAAACTCGAACAATTGTACAACGAAGCCATTTGTCACTATTTTTATTTTCTTTTGGAGCGAATGTCCGTAAAGCAAAAATCACGTGCTTACAGCTGCCCCTCTTTGCACGGAGACAATCTGTCACTAAGTTTGTCGTCGCTGGTTGTTACTAGTTGCTGGGATTGCTGTTGTTGTATGCTACTGAATTTCTGCTGATCTCTCACTTTTCTTTTGCTTCCAATATCAGGTACACAACTGACACGCTGATTATTGTAAACTGAAACAGGAAGCATGAATACGAAAAATGAAGAATTGAAGTTCTAAATTTATTTTGAATTATATTCTTAATTTTATTTGTATATATAAATTATTTAGCTTACAAAAATCGGAATCATGTAGCTATTTAATGTATATATAGTGGAACATCCAACGATAGCTTAACGGATGAACTATCTATATATTGCTTAAAAATAAATAAATGGTGTAGTAACTCCGTCTAAGTTAAAAATCAAACGAATAGACCATTTCGGAACTTGTAAGAAAATTGTTTAGTTAAATAATATTGGTTAATTCCAGCATGTAATTGTTTTAGGATTAAAATTAGATTGCCAAGTAAATAAATAAATGGTGTAGTAACTCCGTCTAAGTTAAAAATCAAACGAATAGACCATTTCGGAACTTGTAAGAAAATTGTTTAGTTAAATAATATTGGTTAATTCCAGCATGTAATTGTTTTAGGATTAAAATTAGATTGCCAAGTTTTTTTTAATTTGACAAACTGAGAACATGCCTAGTATAATATAATTAGGTAGTAATACGTGAGCCTGTGCCCATATTGGCAACGGACTGCCTTGCTTGTATCATTTTTTCAGAATTTACGAATCATATTCGAAACTCAACTATAACAACTCAAGCATGTAAATAAATTAAGACCTTTTCTCTTTCATTTTTGTAGAGACAATTTTAATAGAAAATGTAGGCACTTTAGGATTATCCTGATAAAAATAAATGAGATGAGCCTCGCCAAATAAAACGCACAAATTGCGGGGCCCTCGATAAATGTTTAATTAAAATTACTTAGACTTCGGGATGAGCCGTTTAGCAAAATTCCACGGCCTTACCCAGAAATAATAATACGATAATTGCTTCAGGCGTGCATTTTAATAATCTTACCTTCTTAAATTCGGGTGCGCATTTATGTGACCCAAATCCAAATCTCAACGGAGTCGGAATGTATTAACAACCATGGGCGCATTGATTGTGACATGGTTCGAAATGCATTTTTACAATGTTGCAATTCCATAAAAAATAAATAATAATAAAAGCGGTTTTAAACTTAATGAAAGCACATAAGTAATAACATGTAATAAATCAGATATCTAGCCATTATAACAATTTAAGCGACCGTGCTAGAACCACGGGATTCGAGGGTGCCTAACACCTTCCCTCGGGTCAACAGAATTCCTTACTTAGAATTTCTGGTTCGCAGACTTCATTTGGAAAGTCGAATATTTTCCTCGATTTGGGATTCAAGATAAACCGGTGACTTGGGACACCAAAAGCCAAACCTTTCCCAAGTGGCGACTCTGAATTAAATAAATAATCCCATTTCGAATATTGTCACTTAAATTGGAAAAACTCCCTCGCGCATTTAACCCTTCGGGGCGGGCGCGCAAAAAGGAGGTGTGACAGCTCTGGCGACTCTGCTGGGGAATAGAACCCAGAACCACTAGTTCAGGGTTCAAGAATTCGAGCTTAGAATAATTGTTATATTTGGCTTTATTATCTGATCTTTATTACATGTTTTGGCATAACGTGCTAAATGTTGTCTTTTACCGCTTTGATATTATCTGAACTGTATATAAACTGTGCCGAAACCCTTCTCTTCTTACCTTCGGGGAGAAGCTCGCTGGTCGAGACTCCCTATTCTGTTAGTATCAATACCTGAAATAAGAAAGAGGTCGGACAAGTTACAAAGACGGACGATCTCGCGGGTCCCCGGTACGTAGCCCCCTCCTCGACTCGAGTTGTCCGTTCGGGTACACAGTCTAGAACATATACCCAGGTTATAAACCTAGTATAACAAAACCGCATGTCGGATCCCTAGTAGGAACGATTATTTGCATCATGTTGCATTTGACGTAGGGGACTCAACACAGGGGTTGGGTCCGTCTAGGACAGGCAACCTGAAATGAAAAGACCATCCTGCTGCATCCCATCTGTTTTGCGCATTTATTTGCCTCAGATCTGCATGCTGACCGGTTTCTAAAAAAAAGGGAAAAATAGCAGCGTAGGGAGATAATTACTTATTTTTTGGAAAAAATAAAACCAATGTACAAGTAGTATCAAAACCTCGCCGGAATTTTCTTTAAAAAAAAAAGGAAAAGAAAAAAATGAAAACAAAATTTGTCTTCTAGTTTGATTTATTAAAAAAAAAAGCATATAAAAAATTTCCTTTTAATCACTTTCAAAATCAAAAAAAAAAAGAAGGTATTTATTTTTTTTAAAAAAGGGAGAAAATTCAAAACTCAAAAAATATTGTTTCATTTGTAGTATCTCTTTAAAAGATTTTCGAAAATTTCCCAAGAAAAAAAAAAGAGTAAAAAGAAGTTTAAAATTCATAAATATTTCCTTAGTCTTTCTTCAAAAATACAAAAAAAAAAATATATAAAAATCCAGAAAAATATTTTTTCTTCTTTTCTTTAAAAGATTGTAGTCAGAAGGGGTTTAGTTTATTTACTCTACGCCTGATCGGACCGAACTACGCGGGTTTGATTCTCACCGGATGTGAGATACGTAGACAAACCTCATCGGTTCCAACCCCAATTTTCAAAAATCCAAAAAAAAAATTAATATTTTTTCTTTAGTTCCTTCTTTATAAATCTTTCTTTAGAAAATACAAAAAAAAAAAGTAAAAATAATATAGAAGTTTTTTTTTAAAACTCAAATAAAAAAAAATTCCTTCTTTCTGAAGTCTTTCATACGAAAAAAAAAATGAAATAAGAATTAAAATCAGCAACAAAAATCCAAAAAAATACTCTTTTCTTTTTAGTAAATGTCCATAAAAAAAAATATTTGAAAAATTGAATTCCAAAAATATTAGGATTTTTCTTTAGAAGTGCTTTTGTAAATAAATAAAAACTCAGATTCCACATCATTTTCTTAAAAATCCCTCTTTCAAAAATTTAAGAGGCAACATCATAAATCAAAGAATATATATTCTTTCTTCCATAGGAAAAGGTGAAACAAATGAAAAAAAATCATCAACCAAACACATTTTCTTTTTTGTTTTAAAAAAAAAACAAAACAAAAACAAAAAAAAAATTCCAAAGTTCAAGTCAAAAGCAAATAAATTTTTTAGAAGTCTTTCTTTAAAAAATAAAATAAAAAAATCAAAATAAAATAAAAAATCCTTTCTTCTTTTAAAGCATTTCTTTCAAAAATTCAAAAAAAAGGTTTAGTTTAGTTACTCCATTTTCGATTCCCGAACTACGCAAGATCTGATTCACGTGGCATCGTGATACGTAGGCAATCCTCATCGGATCCGGTCACATTTTTAACTGCAAATAATGAAAACAATAATAATAGGAAATAATAAAATAAAAAATAAAAAATAAAAAAAAAACGATAAATAAAGGAAAGCCTAAGGAGAAGCCGGAATGACACATGTCTTTGTTGCAAGCATGTAGAAACTCCCCTGACTGTATAGGTGCATCACACCCCAATGTGAGATTACCTGTCTGTTATTTGTTTTAAACTAACCGTCATGTTTGCTGATAAGTTCAGGTTCCTAGAAAAGTGGTTTGGTTTTGTGGTAATCTGGCCTCTCATACGTACTTCACGAGATCAAAAGGAGACGTTCGGCCACCCGTCGCTAAATCGAGAGGAATTGCTCATACATATTTCACAAGGTCGAAGGGAAGTGTTGAAATGTCTTCAGAAATTCCTCTGCCAACGATTCCTATTTCGGAGGAAAGTTCAATCTCAGTCATCCCAACTTCTGAGTCAGCAACTGTCGAGGAAAATAGGATTCTGCGTCTCCGCATGATGGAAATGTGGGACGCCTGGGCCAATGGAAAAGAGCCACCAAGTGCGATCCCTGGATTCCCTGAGCTTTTTCCTAGGGCAAGTGGGACCTCCAACATCCCCACAAGTTATCCAAATACCCCACTGGGATTTCCTACCATCTCAACCTACTTTACTGGAACACCTTCTGAGTCTCGCCCCCAGGTGTTAGCTGCCGGTGCGGTTTCAAACATATTCACTGCTCCACCTTGTTCATCCACGGCACAACCTGTTTTACCCAGGCCTAACTTCGATTCATCATCCTTCACATTTCAAGCACCACCTCTTCCATTGGAACCTAGTCAGTTCACTACCAACGCTTACCCTCAGCCATCTCGGTACGAGCTTATCGCAGGACAGGAGAAAGCCGAGAAAACGCCTGAACAAGAGGAAATGACCAGAAAGATGAGGAGTATGGAACAGAGTCTCAAAAGCATACAAGGCTTTAGCGGACAGAAAAGTGTATCCTATGCCGATTTATGCATGTTCCCTCATGTGCACCTGCCACTGGGATTCAAAACCCCAAAATTCGAGAAGTACGATGGGCATGGTGATCCTATTGCCCATCTCAAAAGATATTGAAATCAGCTGCGGGGAGACGGTGGAAAGGAAGAACTACTCATGGCCTATTTCGGAGAAAGTCTGGTTGGCATCGCATCTGAGTGGTACATGGACCATGATATGTCTCGCTGGTACATCTGGGATGATCTTGCTAGAGATTTCGTCAGGCAATTCCAGTACAACGTCGATATTGCTCCAGATAGGAACTCTCTGACAAATCTAAAGAAGAAACCCTCAGAAAATTTCAGAGAATATGCAGTTAAGTGGCGCGAACAAGCTTCAAGAGTGAAACCTCCAATGGATGAGATAGAAATGGTCACTGTCTTCCTGCAAGCCCAAGAGCCCGATTACTTTCAGAACATGATGTCGGCCATGGGAAAACCTTTTGCAGAGGCCATCAAAATTGGTGACATGGTGGAACACGGTTTGAAAACAGGTAGGATTTTAAGTCAGACATCCATTAGAGCAACCTCCCAAGCCATCCAAGGCGGGTCCGGAGGAATGGCAAAGAATAGGACAAGAGAAGAAACAACCATGGCAGCATCATGGGGAAAAAGATACCGGGCCCCTAGACCTGTGTTCTCTGAAATAACCCCTCAACACTACTATCCTCATTCTGATATGGTCTATGCTCCACCACTTTATGCGGTTATGAACGCTCAACCTTTCAGCCGACCGCAACCACAGGCTAACAGAAATCAAGCTCCACCTCCTAGAAGTCAGCCTCCTTACCGAAACCGCTACAATCCTCGGCCTTCCCAAAATAACTTCCGTCCTCGGGAACCACCCAGGAGACCCAACTATACACTAATCGGTGAACCCTACTCCGCCCTATTCCCTAAGCTTGTCCAGATGAATTTGTTGCAACCCATACCACCAAACGGGCAAAACCCAGAATCACCATCATATCAGCGGGGTGTCAGGTGTGCATACCATTCAGGGGCAGAAGGGCACGATACAAACGACTGTTGGACATTGAAACAAGCGGTAGAGAATTTGTTAGAGCAAGGGAAAATTGTGTTGAAAGACGAGGATGTCCCAAATGTGACCAATAATCTGCTGCCCGCCCACAACAACGGGCCGATGATTGGGATGATTTGTGAAGACAAGGAATTTGATCCGGAATTTAAGGCCATAATTGCTATTGCTAAAACAGAAAGGAAGCCCAAGGCCACCCGAAGCAAGAGAAAGGGGAAAAGAAGAGTAAAATCACCGAGACTGAACCAGAAAAGAAAATTGATGTATCCAAGCAGACCTATGTGGTATGGGGGACAATTAAACCACCTCGACTGAATGAGCCAGTGGTTATTGGACGCATACCACAGAAGCCAAAGTACAGTAAAGAGGAAGATGATAAGGTGTTCACGCTCGAAGAGAGCGAGGGAACATGTGAGGCGATGAGGTATAAGTTATGCGAAACACACATGGTCCAGCCAGGAGAGGGCACTAGCACCGCTGAGGTATCATACATGAGACCAAGCGCCAAGCTTCAAAACTGGAAGGCTACGCCATTCCTGATCAAACGGAAGTCCTAATGGACCCGTCTTGCCACTTTCTCTGCATCACAAGCTACCCCAGGGTGTGACTCAGATGTTTTCTTTAGATTCCTTTTTTTTAATTTCCTGAATGTCAACTTTTTTTTTATCTCCCCAAAATTCCAAGAAATGAAATCATGTCTCATCGCTCACTTTCTTTTTCAAGAGATCTGCTATTTTTTTTTTGTTCTCTTCAATTCTGATGATGCAACTTTAAATAAACATGACATGCTTGCGGACTTCATGCCCAAATCCCGAGAACTCCGTCAGACTTCAAATAATGAGTCAAAATTTGAAATATAAAGAATTTGAGAAAATAGGGACAACTAAAGAAAATTGGTTCATGATTTGGAAAATGTCCGTCACTAAAGCAGAGTTTGAGGACAGTAAATGGGTTTAGACCCGTACAGAATGTTAACCTTAATGACTGCAGTTTGTCACGAGCAATTGTACCGACAAAGAAGGGTCCATACGTCATTGGAAAATATTGCCAAGAAGAGCATTTGTATCTAGGCTACGACGCCGACCCCGCTTTGAAAGCAGATGCAGTACTATGCCTAAATCGCTCCGGCGATGTCTTCACACAGTTTGAGATGACGAAGGCTTTCATTCTCGCTACCCAAACACTATCAACCCTTTGCAAACCCATTTGAGTTGGTTACTCTTCTTTGATTACCCTCTTTGGAACCTGAAAGTATTATTAAAAATAAAATGAAAGAAAAAGAGAAATTGAAATGAAAAAGACAAATAAAGAAAAAAAGTGAAGAAGAAAGAATTAGAATATATATATATATATATATATATATATATATATATATATATATAAAAGGAAAAGAAAAGATACAATGAAAATGAGAAAAGGAAAAGGAAGAGAAAAACAAAGTAATACAAAAAAACAAAAAGAAATTCGAAAAAGAAAAAACAAAAGTTGTCTGAACTACGTCTGACTTGATTCCGAAAGGATACGTAGGCAACCTCTCCCTGGGGTTCAGTCACACAAAAATAAAAATCCAAGAAGTCCCCCAAAAGTGAAACTGGGGCAGAAGTTATAATGGTTCGGCAAAGATCCCGCTCAAAAGGTTCCAAAGTTGTAGTTCAATCCCGATTCTTTTCACCCCAAACCTTGTCCAAGTCCTTCTGATCAATCGGCAAAGACATGAAAGTGGAAAACATCATTGTTGGAATCTGATAGAAATCAAATCGAGAAGAATAAAGTGAGAAAGTCTTATTGGTGAAAACCTTCGGGCACCATGAGGCGATGAGAGTAGAGAAATAAAAAATGAGAGAGGCCGATTAGCGAAAACCCGCAAAGGGCGTGGTCGACCGGAAAAAGGATACTTCATCAATGAAAGTCCTGGAAAGGTTCTCCGGTTTAGAAACCCAGATCAATAGGTTCATGAGAAGCTGGAGTTTGATACGGATCGGACATCCAGTCCAAAAGGCATGTCATGTCAGTTTGAAGCCAGCATGCACTCCAGATAAGTCCTTTTTCCCCCAAAAGGGACGCTTCTCTTTAAACTCATATACTTTCCTTTTGCATAGTTTTCTTTGAATCCGTTTTGATCTAACTCTGATTCCGTAACAATTACAAAGAAAAGGTGGCAGGACCGGTTTCACAGGCCCCTGCCTGGCAAGAGTCAAAGAAAATACGCAGCCTCAGTGGTGCGTCAATCCCATCCCGACTGACCATGGTAGTTGATTTGCTTACAAAAGACTTCGAAAGAAAAGAAAAGCCTACAAAGGCAAAATAAAGTTGGAAAGGTTAAGTACCACGCGGTTAGCCACTGCAGTTTAGGTTTCAGGATCAAAATCCCTGACACAAAACCGACAAATCCCCACAGGGTCTCCCTTTGTAAAAATCCCAGTCTCCTTTGTAAAAATCCCCCAAAGAGTCTGCCCAGCAAATCCCCGACAAGTCTGCCTTGTACAAATCCCCACAGAGTCTCCCCAATAAAAAATCCCCACTGAGTCGGCCTCGTAAAGAATCCCCAAGCAGAATGGGATGAAAGAACCAAAGCCTTACACGAACAAATCATCACAAATCCGGAAATGCGAATCTGATCAGTTTAAAACGGGTCGCCTGTGAATCCAATCGATGGCAAAGTTTCTCAACAGGAATTAGTCCAAGACCAAGCAATTGTAACGATCAAGGCCACCGAATCAACCACCGTTTTTAAACTGACAATTTTTCTTTGCTTAGGAAAATTGAGATAGGTACAATCCAAAGCAACCATGCAAGAAGCAGGTTAGCCCAAAAGAAATGAAGCGCGCGAGTGTCGAAACAGCTTTGCAGCAGGAAAACGACCAAAAGTAAGTTTCCCCGGAATTCTTTCATGCATTTCTTTTAAAAAAAAAAATAATAATAAAAAATAAAAATAAAAATAATAAATAATATATATATATATATATATAAAGGAAAACCAAAGAAAAGAAAGAAGACAAGAAAGAAAAATGAAAATCCCCAGAAGAAAAACAAATCAGGGGAACATAGAACTTCATTCATCAACTATCCCGGTTTAAACCACGGATCTCCCTGGCATCACCCAAGGAGCTTTTTCTATCCAAATCCCCGGCATAACCCGAGGACTCTTACCTTTTCCCGGCATAACCCGATGAATCTTTCCGGCATAACCCGATAAATCTCCCGGCATAACCCGATAAAACTTCCCGGCATAACCCGATGAATCTTCCCGGCATAACCCGATGAATCTTCCCGGCATGATCCGATGAATCTTCCCGGCATAACCCGTGGACCTTTCCTAACATAACCCGATGAATCTTCCCGGCATAACCCGATAAATCTTCCCGGCATAACCCGATGAATCTTCCCAGCATGATCCGATGAATCTTTCCAGCATGACCCGATGAATCTTCCCGGCATGACCCGATGAATCTTCCTGGCATGATCCGATGACTTCCCCGGCATAACCCAAGGACTCTTACCTTTTCCCGGCATAACCCGATGAATTTTCCCGGCATAACCCGTGGACCTTTTCCGACATAACCCGATGAATCTTTTCGGCATAACCCGATGAATTTTCCGGCATGATCCGATGAATCTTCCTGGCATAACCCGATGAATCTTCCCGGCATAACCCGTGGACCTTTCCCAACATAACCCGATGAATCTTCCCGGCATAACCCGATAAATCTTCCCGGCATAACCCGATGAATCTTCCCGGCATGATCCGATGAATCTTTCCGGCATGACCCGATGAATCTTCCCGGCATGACCCGATGAATCTTCCCGGCATGATCCGATGACTTCCCCGGCATAACCCAAGGACTCTTACCTTTTCCCGGCATAACCCGATGAATTTTCCCGGCATAACCAGTGGACCTTTTCCGACATAACCCGATGAATCTTTTCGGCATAACCCGATGAATTTTCCGGCATAACCCGATGAATCTCCCGGCATAACCCAATGAATCTTCCCGGCATGACCCGGTTACTCTTCCCGGCATAACCCGTGAACTTTTTCCGGCATAACCCGATGAATCTTTCTGGTATAACCCGATGAATCTTTCCGGCATAACCCGATGAATTCCCCGGCATAACCCGACGAATCTTTAGGCATAACCCGATGAATCTTCCCGGCATAACCTGTGGACCCTTTCCAGCATAACCTGGCAATCCTCCCAATTTAGGTCTCCGATCCCTAAGTTGATCAAGTTTCTATTTAGCCAGCATTAGGTCTCAAATCCCTGAACTAAACGTTTTTTTTAGCCAGCATTAGGGCTCCAATCTTTGAACTGAGCATTTTTCTGTTAGCCGACATTAGGGCTCCAATCCCTGAGTTGAGCGACCTTCCTTTAGCCGACATTAGGGTTTCAATCCCTGAGTTGTGCATTTTTACCTTTTGCGACATTAGGGCTCCAATCCCTGGGTTGCGCTTTGTAGACTAGGGTTTTTTCCAATCCCCTCATCAGTGCTGTAAATTTTCATGACAATTAACTCACGAAATTTTCCTAGTGAAACTGGGGCAGAAATTTCGTTCGTTTGTTTTGTTGTCTCAGCAGGTCTAACCCTGAGGTGCATGGATCGAGACGACATACGGGGTGAGTCTCAATCCAGAATAAAGAAAAGAAGAAAAGAAAAAAAAAAGAAAAAAAAGATGTTCCCACATATTGGAACAAACAAAGGGCAGGTCGCTCAAAAATTGGATCAAATTCCCGAGCTCCGCCAATCCCGTTTCATTCAATACTGCAGAAATAAACAAACGCCTACAACTTGCGAGCATCAAGATTCGGATCGAAGTCTACAAGCAGAATTAGCTGAGACCCAAGATCAAGTTGCAAAAGAATTATAGATAGGAATCTTGTAACTAGCGGTTGACAGGCATAAGTAGTTAGTTCAGTTTCAATTTCCTTTGGTTGTAATAAGGAGGTCAGTAAAGCAGTAGTGGCAACAGCAACAGCAGTAACAGCAAGCATTGCAATCCCATGGTAGTCCCAGCTACCAAAATTTCCCGAACTACATTGACCTGATTCCTGTTTAGCCCAGGATATGTAGGAAACCTTTGAAGCAAAGGTTCGGTCAAATCTTTTTCAAAAAAATGCTTCATACGGAGTACTCGGATGGGCAAAAATCGCTCGCTTTATCTTTGCACGAAAACCCTTCGTGTCTTCGGGCAAAGAGGGGCAGCTGTAAGCACGTGATTTTTGCCCAATATGAGAATTACTCCCAAAAAATTCAAAAATAAAATAATTTTTTCTTGATGTGCAATTTTTGTGATATTTTGTGTAACTATTTGTATGTTTGTCTATGCATGTTTATTTGCTAAATTATTAAAAAATACAAAATATGTCGCATTTTGCATGTAGGATTTAATTCTACAATTGTTAGTAATTAAGTTTGTTTTACAAAAAATAAAAATTACAAAAATAGGCATCGTTTGCATTTTTAGCATTTAATGTCCAAATATACAATTTTATGCTTAATTATTACTTAATTATGCGTTAATTGTTATTGGGAGTTAATTTGCGCCTTTATAACTTAATTTAATTCTTAATAATAATTTAAGTATTTTTTATAATTTAGTTTTAGAGAAATAAAAGAAGAAAAGAGAGCGAAAATATAAAGAAAGTCGGAATTGGGCCTCTTCTTCGATTTCAAGCCACAGACCCAAAAAATGGCCCAATCTTCCCTACGACCCAGTCCATAACCCAACACCCCTATTATCTTACAAGCAACACAAAACAAAACAAAAAAAGGGAAGAAAACCCTAAAAATGCCTAAACCACCCCCCCTTATTCTCCTTCTTCTTCCTCAAGCTCCCCTCCCTAGCATCAATGACTGCCCTTGACCCCACTCCCTCACGTCCAAACGCCACTAACAAACAGTTCGTCTGCGTCGTCACTTCATCCTCTTCGTCCTTCGTCAAGCTCGAGCTCGAGCTCGACATCCATGGCCCTCGTCGACCACTCACTTCCATGGCAGCTATTTCCACGTCGACTTCTGCATCTGCTCCATCTCCAAACGACCACAGTCCTTGAAATACCCAACTCCACCATGTCGACGGACAGCTCGAACAATAGGCTAACTTGAAGTTGTCGCAACAGTTGAGGTTGTGTGCTACAACGGGATTAGAGTTAATCCTTAAGTTTGCAAAGAGTTTTTGTAAATGTTGTTTTGGCTCAGTGATTTTAGTGAAAGTTTGGGAAAATCCTACTGAGTAGTAGGTCGTGGTTTTTTCACCTTTGGAGCCAGGTATTTTCCACGTAAAAATTTCTGTGTTCTTTACTTTATTTATTTTTAATTTCACAAATAGTAATAGTTAGAACACCTAGAAGAACCTTGTTCTTTTAGATCGAAAATTGGGTACCATACAAATCACCCTCTTGTGTGGGATTGACGCTTAAAACATAGAGGCAGTAGTAGTTATTAAGACATAAGATAAATGGATTCATGTAGATGTTCTAGCAATATAAGAACTTGACTTGTAGATTGCAAATGAAACCAATTTAGAGATTTGTAAAAGAATATAAGTTTAACACAAGTTCAGTTCCATGTCTTACAATCAATCAAGTATGCGTTTGTCTTCTTTTGGAGCTCCGATATCTGATACAATATATATCCTAAGAGGAAGCACAAGGGATGATCATTAAAATTAAAACTTAAAAGATTCAGGAGTAAATAAAAGAAATCATAAAAATGATCATATCAACAAATAAATGATAAAAAATTTCAAATATATATATATGGCCAAGAATTTTCAATATATATAATAACGTTTCAAGTGTTGTTAGAAAAAGTTTATTGAAA
This sequence comes from Nicotiana sylvestris, assembly GCF_000393655.2. Taxonomy (NCBI): domain Eukaryota; kingdom Viridiplantae; phylum Streptophyta; class Magnoliopsida; order Solanales; family Solanaceae; genus Nicotiana; species Nicotiana sylvestris. The sequence continues at coordinate 5,321,310 of NC_091057.1, read as the reverse complement.
TACCTGTTAAAAGTAAAAGTTGCTGTAGGAGAAAACTACCTAATGAAGAAGCTCGGAAGGAGGAAGATATATGTTAGGTTCAGTGGATGAATAATTATCTTGAAGATTTCCTACAAATCTCATAAAGGAATATGAGTATTATCTTGAAGGTTACACACACTCTCAAGATGAGTAAATGAATTAGAAAATAAAGTGTGGTCCAACAGATTATATATGATGTCTGAATTATAGCATTATCTTTTTGGATTTTTTCAGTCCGGTACTTCTTTTGGAACTCAATTAATTTGAATTTGGAAAGTAAAATGGGAAAATGACACTATATAATAGCCGACAAATAATTTATATATACGGGAGGGAAGGATGCCGGGGGTTTGTTTTGAAACAGCCTCTCTACCTCAGGGTAGGGATAAGGTCTGCGTACACACTACCCTCCCCAGACCCCATTAAGTGGGATTATACTGGGTTGTTGTTGTTGTTGTATGTGTGTGTATATATATATATATATATATATCTGTACATATATTTTTGTATGTTATATAAAAAGATATATAAATTTATACACTTTTGTGACTATCATATGTAAATAGTTTTGATCAAGGGCTACAAATAATTTTTACGCAAGTAAAATGCGAGCTCGAGCCCGTGATGGATGGAGGGTGGATATCACTTCTTACCTCCTAATTTATGCGGCTCTATTTGAAAATTGTGGTCTAAATATAGTTAGATTAATAAATTACTTTTAAATATATTATTCTTTGCATATACTACTAAAAAAATGTGCCACATAAGTAGGAAAACCTTTTTGCTTTTCTAGCCGGAAAAATGGGTTCCATGAAAGGACTTGTCAAGCAATAATGTAGTCAATCCATGTGATATGCAGAACTTTATTTTGCTATTTCACATTGAAGGATATGACTATTAAAAGTTGTTGAGAGTCAAAAACAGTAAATATATTTTGAGGGAGAGAGAACAAAGTTGTTGCGGTAAAACAGCTGTCACACCTCCTTTTTGCGCGCCCGCCCCGAAGGGTAAATGCGCGAGGGAGTTTTTCCAATTTAAGTGATAATATTCGAAATGAGATTATTTATTTTTATTCAGAGTCGCCATTTGGGAAAGGTTTGGCTTTTGGTGTCCCAAGTCACCGGTTTATCTTGAATCCCAAATCGAGGAAAATATTTGACTTTTCCAAATGAAGTCTGCGAACCAGAAATTCTAGGTAAGGAATTCTGTTGACCCGAGGGAAGGTGTTAGGCACCCTCGAATCCCGTGGTTCTAGCACGGTCGCTTAAATTGTTATAATGGCTAAATATCTGATTTAAATATATGTTATGACTTACGTGCTTTTATTAAGTTTAAACCGCTTTTATCATTATCATTTATTTTTATAGAATTGCAACGTCGTAAAAATGCATCTCGAACCACGTCACAATCAATGCGCCCGTGATCGTCAACACATTTTGACTTCTTTGAGATTTGGATTTGGGTCACATCAATGCACACCCGAATTTAAGAATGTAATTTAATTGAAACCGTACCTAAAGAGTCTAACGTATTATTATCTTTGGGGAAGGCCGTAAAATTCGCTAAACGGCCTGTCCCGAATTCTAAGTATTTCTTATGGTTAATTATTGAGGGCCCCGCAATTCGCATTTTTTATTTGGCGAGGCTCATCTCATTTATTTAGAAGGATATCCTAAAGTGACTACATTTCTATTACGTTTGTCTCTAAAATAAAAAAAAGGAAGATGCCAGACTTACTTGTTTAAACAAGTACATACTGAATTTTTACTATGTCTGCCGAATCCGAATTTTGTTCGATTACCTGATTGATTGTTTATGCGGTGAGAGTTACCTCATACCTTGTCTTCATCGAGTGAATACGCTTGTTAATTTGCTAAGTGAGATTGCAAGCAAACTAATAACATATACTAAACTCATGTTGACGACCTCCAAGTTTGATTTTTAAAAACTAGCCTATTTGGACTTGATAAATGAAATTGGTTGTTTAATAAGAAAACTACTACTTATTGAACTAAAAACGCCTGCTAGTTTTCCTCAAAAAGTCATCGCATTATTTCGAAACAGTGAATCTATACCGAAGCCCAATATCGAACCTATATCGGATCAAGTAATCTGACAAGAGAGTTGGCGTACATGGCCAAACTCTTAATGTGACCGCATGAGGGTTTGTTCGGGGTACATTTGTCCCAGACCAAATACAACAGATTTGGACAATTCAGTGGTCTAGAAAAAATACATGCAGATGCTTGCCATGATTCTATGTTATACTGTCATAACTAAATCAAGACCCCAATGATTATATACATTAAAACACACCTGATCTAATAAACAATGCTATCTAATATTTCATCTCAAACAGAATGTATGTTAATTTATACAGAGCAATTGCTGTTGGAACGAACTTAAACAAATGCAGACCGACTACCATTCAACCTATGGCCATGTTTTGAACATAGGTATTGTGAAGGAATCAACATTCATTTCTTTTATTTCTACTTCAAAGCTTCAAGCTTTTAACAACAAGTAATTTCAGAAGTGTGTACCTGGAAGTGTTTACAGTTGAAGAAGAATAGAAGTCAGCAGAGTAACAATAGGAGCAACACCAAACAGCAGCAGTAACAGCAGGTAACAAACAAGGCAGTGGAAATAGAAACCCCAGATAGACCAAACTTCAGGAAATAAACCAATGCAAACTACAACCAGTGAGCTCAGTTTAAACTTGGAAGGATCAGAATCGATTGAACAAGTAGAAGAACAAATGAAATCCAGACAACAATGTGAAGAAAACAGTTCCTGATTTTTCTATCTCCTTTCTCTCTTGTATCTGTGTGTATTAATATGGGTGTGTCTCTATGTCTATGTGTGTATATCTTCAGCCCCTCTTCTCAGATCTATCTCCCCTCCAAAACTGATGGAAGTCCTTCCCTTTTATAAGCCTTAACCTCGGCCCTTTAACAGCCTGTTAGACCAAAAGAACACCCCTCCCATGTGCTATCTTCTTTTCAGTTTCCACTTAGCTATTTAAGTATTAACCCCATGACATTCCCTTGGCAGGCTTAACTTTTTAGTAAGGTTTATTATTTCTGAAACTAAAGCAAAGTATGGGCAGCAGAGTGTGATCTGATAGCATGTGCTGTCAACTATTTTATTCAAAAGCCCTTATGCAGGGCACAAGCTGTGCACAAATGCACCTGTGGTGCACCAATGCACATGTTGTGCACAAGTGCGCATGCCCTCCAATTCAAAACTTTAAACAAAACATTCCTTTTACATTTCCGATTCAAATTAACAACTATAAGTAAACAAACTCAGTTCCTAATTGATTCGAGCAAATGCTTAGCAGAAGTAAGTCGATTTGTTATTGTTTGGACAACTGAAACTAATTGACGACATATGTCGACTCGACTATACTAGTTATAACACATACAATCGAAACCAAAATCAGACATTTAACAATATCGAACACATGATTCGAATTATACTGACTAAGCAAAATTGTACTCGAGGAATCAGTTGGTCAGTTCAAATTTGAAATTCAACTAATTGCACAACAAATACATACATACACATTATCAGAACAAGTAGAAGAAGAACTCAATCAAACAACAAAGAATCAGGCAAGGTGGACAGGACACAGTTGGTAAAATTTGAAACACAAATTTCACAACAACATGAACAGCCTTTTAAACAAACATGGACTAACAGAATCAAGAAAAGAAAAGCAAAACTCACCTTAAATCTCGAAAAATCAAAAGCCTTAACTTGGATTCGAACAGACCTTTCTTAAGGCTGAACGGACTTTAATCGAAGTGTTTCTCAGATGAGAAACACTTCGATTAAGGTCCATTAGACCTTAATCTTTTGGTTTAAACGAGATACGGACCAGTGACAAGTAACCCTAAGATTCCAAAGATTAGATCTGGGATTCATGCGTCCCTGGTCAGATTCGGACCAAACCAAGCATGGTTTGGTCACGAGGGGGGTCCGGGGACTGCCTGGTATGAATTTAGGGCAGATCGGGGTAGATCGAGTTTTGACTCGAATCTTCAAATGAAGATTCGAGAAGGTGGGATGGGATTCGAGGTGTGTGGTTGGTGGATTTGGGTTCAGGACGGTGAGGAGCATCTATGGTGTTAAGGGTAGGGTCACCGGCGTCCATGCCGCCGGCTTTCATGGTGAAGGTATACAGGGGCGGCTAGGGTTTGGAGGGCTGGGGTCTGGTGAAGACGACCTAAGGCAGGGGGGTTTGGATTAGGGCGCGGGGTGAAGGGGGAAGGGTTTATATACGGGGTGGATGGCTTGATCTCAACCGTTAGATCAATCTAGATCTACGGTCTGGATCTGAGGGCTTAAGTGGAACGGTGTCGTTTGGCTTAGTAAGGGTCAAGGTTGGTTCGGGTGGAACGGGTCGGGTTCATTAGTGGGTTATGGGGTGTGAGATCTTGGCCGTTGATCAATCTGAGATCAACGACCCAGATCATACTGGATTAAACGGTATCGTTTGTATGGCTAGGGGCTGAACTGGACTGGACCGGGTAATTTGGGTTGGGTTGTCTGTTTGGGCCCTGAATTAAAGTGAAAATCAGCCCAAACTGATTTTCAAACCGAATTTTGCACTCTCTTTTATTATTTTTTTTATTTTAAAACAAAACCTAAGTAAATCAAATTAAAATTAAATAAACACTTAATACAATTATTTGCACACATATATTAAAATATTTAAAACAGGTAAAATCAAACAAAACAAAAATCACGGACCAAGATGCCTATTTATGATTTTCTATTTAACAACCGGATTACGGTTCAAATTACGCATGACACATACATTTTTTTGTATTTTGTTTTAATAAAATAAAATGGGCAAAAATCATAAATAATTAACAAAGTGCCATGTAAAAATCCAAAAATTGTACAGCAGGACCAATTGTTATTATTTTTATTTCTTTTGGAGCGATTGTCGCGCGAAACAAAAATCACGTGCTCACAGCTGCCCCTCTTTGTTCGGAAACACGAAGAGTTTTCGTGCAAAGATAAAGTGAGCGTGTATGAGCGATTTTTGCCTATGGACTACTCCGTGTGAAGCATGTTTTTGAAAGATCTGACCGAATCTTGCTTCAAAGATTTCCTACATATCCTGGGCTAAACAGGAATCAGGTCAATGTAGTTCGGGAAAATTTTGGTAGCTGGGACTACCATGGGATTGCAATGCTTGCTGTTACTGCTGTTGCTGTTGTCACTGCTGCGTCACTGACCGCCTTATTACAACCAAAGGAAAATTGGAACTGAACTAACTACTTATATGCATGTCAACTGCGAGTTACAAGATTCCTATCTATGATTCTTTTGCGACTTGATCTTGGGTCTTAGCTGATTGTGCTTGGAGACTTTGATCCGAATCTTGATGCTTGCGAGTTGCGGCGACTTGTTCAATCTTTGGGATACTGAGTGAAACGCGACTGGCAGAGTTCAGGACCTTAATCAAATGTTGGAGTCGATCCGCCTTCCATTTACTCTGATATCTCGGGACATCTTCTTTTTGTCTTTTTCTTCTTTGATTCTGAGTTGAGACTCATCTCGTGGGTCATTTCGATCCGTGTGGCTCGAGGTTAGACCTGCGGGAGAAAACAAACAAACGAACGAAATTTTCTGCCCCAGTTTCACTAGGAAAATTTCGTGAATTATTCGCCAGGAAGTTCATAAAATTGATGAAGGAAGATAAAAATGCTCAGTTCAGGGCTGGAGCCCTAATACCGACTAGCTGGGGAGAAGTTCAGTTTAGGGTTTAAAACCCTAATGCTGACTAAAGGAAAAATTCAGTTTAGGGTTTAAAACCCTAATGCTGATTGCATGGAAAAGCTCAGTTTAGGGTTTAAAACCCTAATGCTGGCTGAATGGAAAAGCTCAGTTTAGGGTTTAAAACCCTAATGCTGATTGCATGGAAAAGCTCAGTTTAGGGTTTTAAAACTCTAATGCTGGCTGAATGGAAAAGCTCAGTTTAGGGTTTAAAATCCTAATGCTGACTAAAGGAAAAATTCAGTTTAGGGTTTAAAACCCTAATGCTGATTGCATGGAAAAGCTCAGTTTAGGGTTTTAAAACCCTAATGCTGGCTGAATGGAAAAGCTCAGTTTAGGGTTTAAAACCCTAATGCTGATTAAAGGAAAAATTCAGTTTAGGGTTTAAAACCCTAATGCTGATTGCATGGAAAAGCTCAGTTTAGGGTTTTAAAACCCTAATGCTGGCTGAATGGAAAAAAGTGCAGTTTAGGGTTTTAAAACCCTAATGCTGACTAAAGGAAAAATTCAGTTTAGGGTTTAAAACCCTAATGCTGATTGCATGGAAAAGCTCAGTTTAGGGTTTAAAACCCTAATGCTGGCTGAATGGAAAAAATTCAGTTTAGGGTTTAAAACCCTAATGCTGACTAAAGGAAAATTCAGTTTAGGGTTTAAAACCCTAATGCTGATTGCATGGAAAAGTTCAATTTAGGGTTTAAAACCCTAATGCTGGCTGAATGGAAAAAAGTTCAGTTTAGGGTTTAAAACCCTAATGCTGACTAAAGGAAAAATTCAGTTTAGGGTTTAAAACCCTAATGCTGATTGCATGGAAAAGCTCAATTTAGGGTTTAAAACCCTAATGCTGGCTGAATGGGAAAAAATTCAGTTTAGGGTTTAAAACCCTAATGCTGACTAAAGGAAAAATTCAGTTTAGGGTTTAAAACCCTAATGCTGATTGCATGGAAAAGCTCAGTTTAGGGTTTAAAACCCTAATGCTGGCTGAATGGAAAAAAGTTCAGTTTAGGGTTTAAAACCCTAATGCTGACTAAAGGAAAAATTCAGTTTAGGGTTTAAAACCCTAATGCTGATTGCATGGAAAAGCTCAGTTTAGGGTTTAAAACCCTAATGTTGGCTGAATGGAAAAAAGTTCAGTTTAGGGTTTAAAACCCTAATGCTGATTGCATGGAAAAGCTCAGTTTAGGGTTTAAAACCCTAATGCTGGCTGAATGGAAAAAAGTTCAGTTTAGGGTTTAAAACCCTAATGCTGACTAAAGGAAAAATTCAATTTAGGGTTTAAAACCCTAATGCTGATTGCATGGAAAAGCTCAGTTTAGGGTTTAAAACCCTAATGCTGGCTGAATGGAAAAAAGTTCAGTTTAGGGTTTAAAACCCTAATGCTGACTAAAGGAAAAATTCAGTTTAGGGTTTAAAACCCTAATGCTGATTGCATGGAAAAGCTCAGTTTAGGGTTTAAAACCCTAATGCTGGCTGAATGGAAAAAAGTTCAGTTTAGGGTTTAAAACCCTAATGCTGACTAAAGGAAAAATTCAGTTTAGGGTTTAAAACCCTAATGCTGATTGCATGGAAAAGCTCAGTTTAGGGTTTAAAACCCTAATGCTGGCTGAATGGAAAAGCTCAGTTTAGGGTTTAAAACCCTAATGCTGACTAAAGGAAAAATTCAGTTTAGGGTTTAAAACCCTAATGCTGATTGCATGGAAAAGCTCAGTTTAGGGTTTAAAACCCTAATGCTGGCTGAATGGAAAAAAGTTCAGTTTAGGGTTTAAAACCCTAATGCTGACTAAAGGAAAAATTCAGTTTAGGGTTTAAAACCCTAATGCTGATTGCATGGAAAAGCTCAGTTTAGGGTTTAAAACCCTAATGCTGGCTGGATGGAAAAGCTCAGTTTAGGGTTTAAAACCCTAATGTTGACTAAAGGAAAAATTCAGTTTAGGTTTTAAAACCCTAATGCTGATTGCATGGAAAAGCTCAGTTTAGGGTTTAAAACCCTAATGCTGGCTGGCTGGGGACAAAGTTCGAGAATACTAAGCGACCTCTTTTTTTTTGAATTTTCTTGTTTTAGTAGAAGATAAAAGGGGGTTTCGTGGAAACTTACCTTTCGAGTGAATTCATCATTGCCAAAGTATTTCTTGTACCCGTGTACCTTCCTCTTTGGGCGACACCTGCTTCTTGCACGGTTGTCTTGGATTATACCTGTTTCAACTTTTCAGACAAAGAATAATTGTTAGTTCGGAAATGACGGTCGGTTCGGTGACCTTGATCGTTCCCAGTTGCTTTGTTGTGTCTCTATTTCTGTTACGAAGTCCTGCCATTGATTTGATTCGAATGGCGAAACCCTTTAGACTGCTCAGGCTTGTATTTCCAGATTCTGTGATGACTTGCTTCGTAAGGCTCTCCTTTTTTTTCTTTTTTCCTCTTTTTTTTCTCTTTTTTTTTGTCCCGTTTTGCTTGGAGGTTCTCAAAGGGGATTTTATTGGAGGTATTCTGTGGGGATTTGTACAAAAGGAAACTCTGTGGGGGAATATTTACAAAGTGGATTCTTTGTGTGGATTTTTGTACAATGGGGCATGCTGGGGATTTATTTCAAAGCGGGCTTTCTAGGATTTGTTAGGGTAAGCTTGTTGGGGAATTTTTACAAAGGGACTCGCTGGGGATGTGCTGGGGAAATTCCAACGGGGATTTTTTTTATATATATATCGGGGAGACTCTGTGGGGGATTGTACAAGGGGAGACTCTGTGGGGGATTGTACAAGGGGAGACTCTGTGGGGATTCGTCCGAAGGCGGACTTGCTGGGGGAAATTTCTCTTTTTCCCTCTTTGCTTCGAACGCCATCAAACATCGTGATTCATCAAGTTTGGACAGACGTACCAACGAAATGGGGTGTTTTCCTTCATGAAACGGAATTCCGTGAAAACAAACCTGCCACCTTCCCTTTCCGGTGTATCCTTAACTTGGGGTTAAAACATAAAAGGGATTCGAAGAGAAACAAAGAAAGGAGAAATCAAATTTCAGGAAGGGAATGTCCCTTTCGGGACGAGAAAGACTTATCTGAGGAAGATAACGCTGGCTTTAAATGACATGACATGCTCTTTGGACTGGACGCCTGACCTTCCATGAACTTGCGTTTCCCTGAACCAGAACGGATCTGTGATTCCAAACCGGTGGAACTTTGCTGAGACCTCTTTGGGGTGAAGTCATTCTTTTCGGCCAAAAGCGCCCTTTGCGGGTTTTCGCTGGTTGACCTCTCTCATTTCTCTTCTTGTCATCGCTTGATAGCACTCTTTGCGAGTTTTTACTAAACAAGCTCTCTCATTTTGGTTTCTCTACTCCCGTCGCCTCGTGGTGCCCGAAGGTTTTCACCGACGAGACTCTCTCATTTTATCTCTCTCAATTCAGAGTGTGCCGGTCTCCATTTGTGACGCTTATTGGTTTCCCACTATCTTTGGTAATTGATCTGAAGGCTTGTGCTTGGTAAAGAGAGGTAGATGATACTAACTTCTAAACTGCTCGACGTGCCCCGGTTTCAATTTCAGGGTGAATGGGATTTTATTGTTGGTGTGACTGAACCTCAGGGAGAGGCTGCCTACGTATCCTTTCGGAATCAAGTCAAACGTAGTTCAGGCCTCAATCAATGTTTTGTTTTGTTTTTTTTTGTTTTTTTTTTGTAAGCGGCTCAAAGGTTTGTAGAGAGAATTGGGTAGTGTTTGGGGAGTAGTGGGGAATAAAACCTTCGTCATTTCAAATGCGTCAAGACTACTGGAGTATAATTCAGACGTAGTATCTCTTGACTGCATCCGCATTTACTGCTGTGTCGGGGTCATTTCCTTCGATATCACCTAAATACAATGCTCCTCTCGGCAATATCTTCCTTATGATGTATGGGCCTTTCCAATTTGGAGCAAACTTCCCTTTTGCTTCCTCATGATGCGGCAGAATACGCCTCAGTACCAGCTGACCTACTTCGAAATTCCTGGGTCGGACTTTCTTGTTGTAAGCACGGGCCATTCTTCGTTGGTACAACTGTCCGTGACAAACCGCGGCCATTCGCTTTTCATCAATCAAAGTCAATTGCTCTAACCGAGTCTTGACCCACTCGCTGTCTTCGATTTCTGCTTCGACAATGGTTCGAAGCGAAGGAATTTCTACCTCTGCCGGTATTACAGCCTCGGTCCCATAAACCAAAAGATAAGGAGTCGCTCCTACTGATGTGCGTACCGTAGTGCGATACCCCAACAATGCAAATGGTAACTGCTCATGCCACTGTCGGGAACTTTGGATCGTTTTCCTCAAAATCTTCTTGATGTTTTTGTTCGCCGCTTCCACAGCACCATTGGCTTTCGGCCGATAAGGAGTAGAATTCCTATGCGTTATCTTGAATTGCTCGCATACATCTCCCATCAAGTGACTGTTCAAGTTTGCTGCGTTATCTGTAATGATAGTCGCAGGAATACCGAAACGACAGATAAGATTTGAGTGTACAAAATCCACTACAGCTTTTTTAGTGACCGACTTGAGAGTGACAGCTTCTACCCATTTTGTGAAGTAATCGATGGCAACCAGTATAAACCTGTGTCCATTCGAAGCCTTTGGTTCGATTGGTCCAATGACGTCCATGCCCCAGGCGACAAATGGCCAAGGTGCAGACATGGGATGCAGCTCCGTGGGAGGTGCATGAATCAAATCACCGTGCACCTGACACTGATGACACTTCCGAACGAAGCTAAAGCAATCCTTTTCCATGGTCATCCAGTAATAACCTGCTCGAAGGATTTTCTTCGCTAAGACATACCCGTTCATGTGAGGTCCGCACACACCTGCGTGTACTTCGTGCATGATCTTTCTCGCTTCCTCGATATCGACACATCTTAGGAGATTGAGGTCCGGGGTCCTCTTATATAACAATTCACCGCTCAGAAAGAAACCACTTGCATGTCGCCTAATGGTCCTCTTTTGATCTCCAGTAGCGTGCTCGGGGTATTCTTGTGTCTTCAGGAACCTCTTGATGTCATGGTACCAAGGCTGCGTATTTGATCCCGCCTCGATTACACTGCAGTAACCGTGTCTTTCCTTGATTTGGATTTCCAAAGGATCGACGTGGGCGTTGCCCGGGTAGGGTAGCATTGAAGCCAAAGTAGCAAGTGCATCTGCCAGTTCATTGTGACACCTCGGGATATACCTGAACTCTATTGATGTAAAGCGCTTGCTGAGGTCCTCCACATGCTGTCGGTAAGGGATAAGTTTGACATCCCGAGTTTCCCATTCGCCTTGAGCTTGCCGGATAATCAGGTCAGAATCTCCCATAATCAGTAAGTCTTCGACATCCTGATCGATTGCCATATGCATGCCCATGATGCAGGCTTCATACTCAGCTGTATTATTTGTGCAAAAGAAACGAAGTCTAGCTGTGGCGGGATAATGCTGACCAGAAGGCGAGATCAAAATTGCCCCAATCCCTACACCCTTGGCGTTCACGGCTCCATCAAAGAACATCTTCCAGACATGAGCGTCCTCCGAGACCACTTCTACGGTGTTTACTTCTTCATCTGGAAAGTAGGTACTCAATGGCTGGTATTCCTCATCGACCGGATTTTCGGCCAAATGATCTGCTAGCGCCTGGGCTTTCATTGCCGTGCGAGTGACATAGACTATGTCGAATTCCGTAAGCAAGATTTGCCATTTAGCCAGTCTCCCAGTAGGCATTGGTTTCTGAAATATATACTTCAAAGGATCCAACCTGCTTATGAGGAACGTAGTGTGGGCTTGGAGATAATGTCTCAGCTTTTGAGCAACCCACGTGAGAGCGCAGCATGTCCTCTCCAGCAGAGTGTATTTGGCCTCGTAGCCGGTGAATTTCTTGCTCAAGTAGTAGATTGCTTGCTCTTTCTTTCCGGTTACGTCGTGTTGCCCGAGGACGCAACCGAAAGAGTTCTCCAAGACTGTCAGATACAAGAAAAGTGGCCTCCCTGGTTCTGGAGGGACCAAGACTGGGGGATTCGAAAGGTATTCTTTGACTTTATCAAAGGCTTCTTGACACTCAGTTGTCCATTTAATCGCCGCATCTTTCCTTAACAGCTTGAATATGGGCTCACACGTGCTTGTCAGCTGGGCAATAAACCGACTGATGTAGTTCAACCTGCCCAAAAGACTCATCACGTCTTTCTTTGTTCTTGGGGGAGGCAGATCTCTGATGGATTTTATCTTAGTTGGATCTAGCTCGATACCTCTCCTGCTTACGATGAAGCCCAAAAGTTTGCCCGATGGAACTCCGAAAGTACATTTGGTTGGGTTTAGCTTCAAGTCATACTTCCTTAGTCTCTCGAAGAATTTCCTCAAGCCTTGGATGTGATTATCCTGCGTCCTGGACTTGACTATCACGTCATCCACGTATACCTCTATTTCCTGATGCATCATGTCATGAAAAATGGCAGTCATGGCCCTCATGTAAGTAGCCCCAGCATTCTTCAAACCAAATGGCATGACCCGATAACAGTAGGTGCCCCAAGGCATGGTGAAGGCAGTTTTCTCGGCGTCCTCTTCATCCATCAATACCTGATGATACCCAGCGTAACAATCTACGAAAGACTGTATCTCGTGTTTGGCGCAATTATCAACGAGGATGTGGATGTTGGGTAGTGGGAAATTATCTTTAGGACTTGCTCTGTTCAGATCTCGGTAATCTACACATACCCGAGTTTTCCCGTCCTTTTTTGGTACTGGAACCACATTCGCCAACCATGTTGTATATTGGACTACCCGAATCACTCCCGTTTTCAGTTGTTTGGTGATCTCCTCTTTAATCTTGTCACTGACCTCAGTTTTGAACTTTCGTTGCTTTTGTTGAACTGGAGGACAATCAGGATGAATCGGCAATTTATGAACCACTAGATCAACACCTAGTCCCGGCATGTCATCATATGACCAAGCAAACACGTCTTTAAATTCAAAAAGAAGTTGAATTATCGCCTCTCGCGTTTTCTTGTCCGTGTGAATGCTTATCTTGGTCTCCCGGATTTCTTCCGGGGTTCCTAAATTTACCGGTTCAGTGTCATTCAGATTTGGCTTAGGTTTATTCTCGAAATATTCCAACTCTCGGTTTATCTCCCTAAAAGCTTCTTCCGCATCATATTCTGGTTCTGGGTTCATTAATTCGCAGTTAAATAGCTCATTGTGATCTGGGCGTGAAGTCCGCAAGCATGTCATATTTAAAGCCGCATTATTATAACTGAAAAGAAAGATAAAAGGAAAAATAACAAAAATCAGAACAAAAGAAAGAATGGGAAAGCAATGATGATTTGATTTTTTTTTTATTTTCTTTGGAAAGTTTGGAGGACAACAATGTTTACAACTCAGGAATACAAAACAACAATGGAAAGGAAGAAAACGTTCAAGTTATGTCCTGGAGATAACTTGTGACACAGGAAAGGTGGCAGGACGGGTCTACCTGGACTTCCGTCTAGCCGGGAATGGCGTGGACTCCCAGTTTTGAAGTTTGGCGTTCGGCCCTACGTACATCATCTCAGCAGTGCATGTGCCTTCTCCTGGTTGAATCATGTGGGTCTCGTAGAGTATCCCTTTCATCGCCCCACATATCTCCTCGATTTCCTCAGCTGTGAAGACCTCATCATCTTCTTCTTCGGCATACCTTGGCCTGATGAAAGTTGCATATAAATCAGGCAGTGGTCGAGGTAACTTCCAACCCTCATTTTTCCTTTTCTTTGCCCACTCTTCGTCTGCTGGAGTAGGCTTGAAACCTAGTCCAAAAGGTTTCTTGGTGACTGGCAAGGTAATGGGTTCTGTTATTCCCTGAAGGGTTCGTCCAAGCCCCTTCCCTGGCCTAAATCCGTGCCGGATCATCTCTTTGGCCACCATAACCGAGGCGTTAGACAAGAAAGGCTGGGGGCAGGGTATTCCCTCTTCGTGCTGCTCTGCCAGTACAATCTCAAAAGCTTGATAGACCGTATGTTCGCTCCCTTCTCTCGGTTCCAGATATGGGGTGGATGGGTCCCGATAAATAGCATGCTCATCTTCCCCATGGACCACGATCTCTCTGTCTTCGTACTCGAACTTCACCATCTGGTGAAGAGTGGAAGGCACGGCTCCTGCCGCATGGATCCAAGGTCTGCCAAGGAGAAAATTGTAGGATGTATCCATGTCGAGCACCTGGAAGGTTACTTGAAATTCGACTGGTCCTATGACCAACAACAGGTCTATTTCTCCCATGGTATCTCTCTTGATGCCGTCGAAAGCCCTTACGCAGACATTGTTGGGTCGGATTCTTCCGGTCCCAATTTCCATTCTTTGTAGCGTGGAGAGCGGGCAAATGTCAACGCCTGAGCCCCCATCCAACATTACCCGCTTGACATAATAGTCTTCGCATTTAACTGTTAGATGCAAAGCCTTGTTGTGTGCCGCTCCTTCCGGGGGTAGATCGTTCTTGCTGAAAGAGATTTGGTTGACGGCGAAGAATCTTTCTGTCATCCGCTCTAATTGTTCTACCGAGGTTTCAACTGGCACATATGCTTCATTCAGAGTCTTCAGTAAGATCTTTTGATGCTCGGTCGACCTCATTAACAATGACAGCATGGACACTTGCTCGGGGTACTTGCGCAGTTGATCTATCACTTCGTAATCCGGCATTTTCATTTGTTGGAAGAACACTTCCGCTTCTTCAACACTTACGGGCTTCTTTGGCGGGAAGCGCCTTTGTGTGGCGTTGTTCAGTTCTTGGGTATTTGAATACCTTCCAATGAAAGTATTTTCTGGAAGTTCTCCCATGACCTCTTTACCTTTGTACATTACCAAAGTCTTTTGATAATTCCACGGCACTGTGGACGGGTTGGTCATTGGCTTTTGTGGCACGCGTCCGATAACCACTGGCTCATTCAGCCGAGGTGGTTGAATCGTCCCCCGGACCACATAGGCCCCTTTTGGCACGTACATAGGTTTTGTCTTTTTGATTCCGAAGTTCTGCGTCTTCTCAGCTCGACCTCATGGTATGTAAAGAACTCCACCCTTTACCGATACCACTTTCTTCTCCACCTTCTTCTCAGGCACTTTCTTTATAGCTTTGGCCTCCTCCCCCTTTTCTGGTTTCTGGTCTGCTTCGAGCCTCTTCCCCGTGTCGACAATGGAAATTATGGCTTTCAGAGCAGGGTCGAACTCTTTGTCTTCACAAATCATTCCGATCAGCGGCCCATTATTATGAGCAGGTAATGGATTGTTAGTTACATTCGGGATCTCCTCGTCCCTTAGCACTATTTTCCCTTGCTCTATCAAATTTTCGACCACTCTTTTCAACGACCAGCAGTCATTTGTATCATGTCCCTCGGCCCCTGAATGATAGGCGCATCTGACTCCAGCTTTGTAAGAAGGTGACGTCGGGTTTTGCCTTGTTTGAGGGATTGGTTGCAAGAAACCCAACTGGACCAGCTTTGGGAACAAAGTTGAGTATGGTTCACCGATGGGCGTGAAAGTCCGCCTTCTGGGTGGCTCCTGAGGGCGGAAGTTATTCTGCGGGGGTTGTGGGTTATAGTGGTTGCGGTAAGGAGGCTGATTTCTGGGAGGTGGAGCTGGGCCTCGGTTAGCTTGTTGTGGTGGATGGGTATAATGTTGGGCATTCATGACCATATAAGGTTGATGAGCATATGCCAAATTTGAGTGGGGGTAGTAGTGTTGTGGGGTTCTTTCCGGAAAATGGGGCCTGGGATGACGATACTCCCTTGCTTCCGAGGCTGCCATAGTCGTTTCTTCCTTCTTCTTCCCTCTTGTCATTCCTCCGGACCCGCTTTGGACGGCCTGGGAGGTCGCCCTTATGGCTGCTTGACTCAGAATCCTACCTGTTTTCAGACCATTTTCCACCATCTCTCCAATCTTGATCGCTTCCGCGAATGGCTTACCCATGGCTGACATCATGTTTTGGAAATAGTCAGACTCTTGAGCCTGGAGAAAGGTAGTGACCATTTCCACTTCATCCATGGGAGGCTTCACTCTCGACGCCTGTTATTCTCTGAAGCTTTCTGAAGGTTTCTTCTTTAAATTTGACAGAGAATTTCGGTCTGGTGCAATGTCGATGTTATACTGGAATTGTTTTACAAAATCTCTGGCGAGATCATCCCATATATGCCATCGGGACATTTCCTGGTCCATATACCATTCCGAGGCTATCCCTACTAGACTTTCCCCAAAATATGCCATTAGCAGTTCTTCTTTTCCGCCGGCTCCCCGCAATTGGTTGCAGTATTTCTTAAGATGTGCAATGGGGTCACCGTGCCCATCGTATTTTTCGAACTTTGGGGTCTTGAAACCCGCTGGCAGGTGCACGTGAGGGAACATGCATAGGTCGGCGTAAGAGACGCTCTTCTGTCCGCTCAATCCTTGCATATTCTTCAAACTTTGTTCAAGGCTTCTCATTCTCTTGGCAATCTCATTTTGTTCTGCAATTCTGGGGTTCTGATCCTACCCGGGTGCAAGCTCACACTGAGGCGGTAGAGGATTAGTGCTGGTAGCGAACCTAGTTGGTTCCATTGAGAACGATGGTGCTTGGAATGTAAAAGAGGATGAGTCAAAGCTTGGCTTGTACGT
Organism: Nicotiana sylvestris; assembly: GCF_000393655.2. Lineage (NCBI taxonomy): Eukaryota > Viridiplantae > Streptophyta > Magnoliopsida > Solanales > Solanaceae > Nicotiana > Nicotiana sylvestris. The sequence continues at coordinate 5,304,917 of NC_091057.1, read as the reverse complement.
GGTAGGCTGTGCCGTAATCGGGCAAGGCGATGCAGTAAAGATGTTCATGCTTGCATCAGTGGATGACATTCGGGGATGAGGCTCAGAAGGCGATCCAGCAGAGAAGGCTGAGGTGGCTGGGTACCCGAATGGGGTAGCAGGATAATTTATGGGGACATTAGAAGTCCCACTCGACCTGGAGAATAATTCAGGGAATCCGGGGACGACACTTGGCGGTTCTTTCCCATTATTCCAGTCGTCCAGCATTTCCAACATGCGGAGCCGTAGGATTCTATTTTCCTCCGCAGTTGCGGATTCAGGTGTGAGGACGGCTGAGATTGAGCTCTCCTCAGAAACAGGGATTGTTTGCAATGGAATTTCTGAAGACATTTCCACACTTCCTTTTGACCTGGTGAAGTAAGTGTGAGTACTGCTTCTGGTCCTAACAACAGGTAGTTGAACACTTCTCCTTGACCTCGTGAAGTATGAGTGCGAGGCCAGACTTTCACCAAACCAACCGTCTTTTCAAAACCCTGGAAGTACTCAACGACAAACGCACGGTTAATTTGCAGCAAATAACAGATAGTCAATCTCACGTTGGGCATGATGCACCTATACAGTTAAGTGGATTACTACATGTTTGCTACGAGAGCATGCGTCATTCCGGCATTTTCTTCTTATTAGTTTTTTTATGTTTTTTTTTATTTTGCAGTAAAAGAAATGCGACCGGATCCGATGAGGATTGCCTACGTATCACGATGCCTACGTGAATCAGATCATTACGTAGTTCGAAAAACACAAATGAGCGTAAAAGAAGCAACCTCTTTATTGTTGAAATGGTCTATTACAAACTACATTTTGCAAAAGAAAGAGCAAACTTTGAAAATAAACCTAGACTCAAAATAGACTAAAAATCACCCTAATGGGAAAAACAGGCAGAAGATGCTAAAATGCAGGCTTGACTTATGAGTGCATTATGGTTTTGAAAATTGGTGTCCGCGGGGCATCGTTCGGCCTCGCCACGGTCCTTGGCGTGAGATCCCTTTCAAGTTGCTCCAGCTCATGCATAGTCTGCTTGACATAACCCATCACTGCCGAGAGGACGGTAACGCTGGTCATGTTCTCACATCGTAGACATCGTCTGGTGATGGCATGGGCAATGGCCTTGATCCTATCTCTGGTTTGCTTCTTCTCTACGAGTAGGCGTTTTATCTGATCGCTACATATCTTGAATACTTGGGCATCCTGTATATGCCGATGCTTCAGTCGCCGTACTTCCAACTTCATCTGGGCTATTGAGTCGTACCAGTATCTGCTCTCAATTTGGAAATCCTTGGCCTGATTAGCTGCTTTGATCTCAAGTGCAGCCATCTCTCTCTTTATTTTAGCAACAGTTTTCTCGTGGTCGCCTTCCAATTGATTCAAGTATCGGCGATGCTTATCTGTTCTCGTATCCCACTGTGCCCTGAGCTCCGCTATGACGTCTTCAGATTTCTCCAAACCATCTTGCCATTCCCTGATTTCACTTTTTAACCTTTTTATCAGCTGCTCGTTTGATCGACGCCTTGGCTGTTTATCTGCATCCACCCTTATCTGTTTGATCTGGGCTCTGAGCATTTCGTTTTCCTGAATTAACATGTTCCGCTCTCCCAGATCGGTAGCATCTTGCACGTTGTGCTCATATTTCAAACTTTCCACTTGTTGCTTTAACCTGCTGATTTCGGCGCAATAGCCTCTTTCCTTTGCTAACCAATCCCACTGCCTTTGCGATGATTCGGTGAAATTCCGGATGTGGGGTCTCTTAGCTGGCCTTTCATGCTCAAGTTCCCTTCTATACCATGCAAGGTAACCTGGCGCCGTCTCTCCTTTGGCTCGATCCCGCACGCAAGTATCTGATTTCAAATATTGACACTCACTCCAGATTTGGCGAATCTTCGCTTCTGGGAATTGTCCGTTAGGACTTATCTCAACTGCTTGAGTGCTAAGATCTTCCTCATGAGGTACTGTCTGGCATCTTCCGAACTGTCTCAAAACTCGGCAGGGTGCGTAAGGTTGAATGCTCTTAAGCCCCATCAGTAAGAAATGAGTTTTAGCTGCCGACATATATAGGATCTCATCAACAGGCAACCATCCCAACGTCCATTGTATTTGGCTGGCAGTAAGAGCTTGAAAGAACGAGGTCCATGCCAGGACTCCTTTGGGCAAACTGATCTCTTTGGTTCTCGTGTAAGATTCTTCTATGCAGGTCTTTTCCGGGGAACCATGGCTCAAAATCTCGGAATGATGGCAGAGGTGCTCGGTCATCCATATCTGTAGGAGCAAGTTACAACCTTCGAAGAAATTTCCCCCAGCTTTACAAGCTGTAAGAGCTCGAAAGATGTCAGATACCACCATAGGCGCGAGAGTACTGTCACTTTGCGTGAGTAAAGTGCTGACGACCCCGGATATCTTCAAATCAATGTTTCCGTCTTTCCTTGGAAATACCAGAAGGCCCAGGAACATCATCATGAACGCTACCCGTCTGTGCTTGTCCCACTTCTGACGAACACCTTTGCTGCACAGTTTGTTGATTGGATTATTGAATCCCCCCTCATGACCGTACCTATCATATATGAAGCATGGAGTACAAAATTCGGCTGCCAGATCCGGGTTGTGGACTGTTCTGGGTATCTTTAATGAATCTAGGAACCGATGTACCGTGACAACTCTTGGGGCAACCAAGTATTTTTGCCTCAACGGGAGTTCAGCATTCCTGATGTACCCAGCCATTTCTTCCAAAGTCGTGGTGAGTTCAAAATCAGAGAAATGGAAAACATTGTGTGCCGGGTCCCAGTAGGTAACCAAAGCTCTTATGATATCTCCCCGAGGCTGGATTTCCAACAAACCCACGAGACCTTTCAGATATTTCTTGACCTCATTTTGTCCTTCAGCACCTAGATCATTCCACCATAGCCGTAACTTGACAGGGATTTTGGTCATTATTGAAAAATGTTCATTTTGCATCGTGCTCATCCTGCACATTTATTAAGGTGATTTCAACAAAAATGACTTTGACTCAAAAATATTTTACAAAGGGGATCAAGTTTTGAACACGGCAACACTTTGAGGACGAAGATTTTAAGGCCGTGTGGGTCAACTGGACAAAAATACTAAACAAGACCCAAAGGTGGCTATTTATGCAAAGTCAGCCTTCCGGCGTCCCTTTCGGGAACATTCGGCTATTTATGACAAAACAGCATCACCTGATTTATTTATGACTCTTTTTATCGTTTTTCGAATTAGAAAACTCAATATTGCCAACACGGCCTTTCAACGCCTCGGTGACGAGGATTTTAAGGCTGTGTGGGTCAATTGGACCAAACCTTAAAAAAATGACTCAAAGGTGGCTGTTTATGCAAAGTCTGCCTTTCGGCGTCCCTTTCGGGAACATTCGGCTATTTATGACAAAACAACATCACCTGATTTATTTACGACTCTTTTTAAAGTTTGAAACACATTTTTTTATTTATTCATTGATTTTGGCTACTTTAGCAAAAATGGGGTTGAACCCGACGAGGGTTGCCTACGTATCTCACATCCGGTGAGAATCAAACCTGCGTAGTTCGGGAATATCGTGAATAAAGAAAATCAAATAAACCTAGAAAACAAGAATATATATATATATATATATATATATTTCCTTTTGAAAAGAGATAAAGACTAAAGAAACTTTTTTTTTTTTTGAAAAGAGATAAAGACTAAGGAAATATTTGGACTATTAGTCTGTTTTTATGAAGGGGGTGTTGCGAAAGAAACAACATTTTTGAATTATGAATTTTCCGTTTTTTTTTTTACTTTTAAATAAATACCTTCTTTTTTTTATTTTGAAAGTGATAAAAAGTTATTTTTTTTTTAATAACTCAAACTAAGAAGACAAATTTTGTTTTTATTCTCTTTTTTTTTTAGAAAAATTCCGGCAAGGTTTTGACACTACTTGGACATTGGTTTTATTTTTTCTAAAATAAGTAATTATCTCCCTACGCTGCTATTTTCTTTTTTAGAAACCGGTCAGCATGCGGAACTGAAGCAAATGAATGCGCAAAACAGATAGGAATGCAGCAGGATGGTCTTTTCATTTCAGGTTGCCTGTCCTAGACGGACCCAACCCCTGTGTTGAGCCCCCTAAGTCAAATGCAACATGATGCAAATAAACGTTCCTACTAGGGATCCGGCATGAAGTTTCGTTATACTAGGTTTTTATCATTATCATTTATTTTTATAGAATTACAACGTCGTAAAAATGCATCTCAAACCACGTCACAATCAATGCGCCCGTGATCGTCAACACATTTTGACTTCGTTGAGATTTGGATTTGGGTCACATCAATGCACACCCGAATTTAAGAATGTAATTTAATTAAAACCGTACCTAAAGAGTCTAACGTATTATTATATTTGGGGAAGGCCGTAAAATTCGCTAAACGGCCTGTCCCGAATTCTAAGTATTTCTTATGGTTAATTATTGAGGGCCCCGCAATTCGCATTTTTTATTTGGTGAGGCTCATCTCATTTTTTTTAGAAGGATATCCTAAAGTGACTACATTTCTATTACGTTTGTCTCTAAAATAAAAAAAAGGAAGATGCCAGACTTACTTGTTTAAACAAGTACATACTGAATTTTTACTATGTCTGCCGAATCCGAATTTTGTTCGATTACCTGATTGATTGTTTATACGGTGAGAGTTACCTCATACCTTGTCTTCATCGAGTGAATACGCTTGTTAATTTGCTAAGTGAGATTGCAAGCAAACTAATAACATATACTAAACTCATGTTGACGACCTCCAAGTTTGATTTTTAAAAACTAGCCTATTTGGACTTGATAAATGAAATTGGTTGTTTAATAAGAAAACTACTACTTATTGAACTAAAAACGCCTGCTAGTTTTCCTCAAAAAGTCATCGCATTATTTCGAAACAGTGAATCTATACCGAAGCCCAATATCGAACCTATATCGGATCAAGTAATCTGACAAGAGAGTTGGCGTACATGGCCAAACTCTTAATGTGACCGCATGAGGGTTTGTTCGGGGTACATTTGTCCCAGACCAAATACAACAGATTTGGACAATTCAGTGGTCTAGACAAAATACATGCAGATGCTTGCCATGATTCTATGTTATACTGTCATAACTAAATCAAGACCCAATTGATTATATACATTAAAACACACCTGATCTAATAAACAATGCTATCTAATATTTCATCTCAAACAGAATGTATGTTAATTTATACAGAGCAATTGCTGTTGGAACGAACTTAAACAAATGCAGACCGACTACCATTCAACCTATGGCCATGTTTTGAACATAGGTATTGTGAAGGAATCAACATTCATTTCTTTTATTTCTGCTTCAAAGCTTCAAGCTTTCAACAACAAGTAATTTCAGAAGTGTGTACCTGGAAGTGTTTACAGTTGAAGAAGAATAGAAGTCAGCAGAGTAACAATAGGAGCAACACCAAACAGCAGCAGTAACAGCAGGTAACAAACAAGGCAGTGGAAATAGAAACCCCAGATAGACCAAACTTCAGGAAATAAACCAATGCAAACTACAACCAGTGAGCTCAGTTTAAACTTGGAAGGATCAGAATCGATTGAACAAGTAGAAGAACAAATAAAATCCAGACAACAATGTGAAGAAAATAGTTCCTGATTTTTCTATCTCCTTTCTCTCTTGTATCTGTGTGTGTTAATATGGGTGTGTCTCTATGTCTATGTGTGTATATCTTCAGCCCCTCTTCTCAGATCTATCTCCTCTCCAAAACTGATAGAAGTCCTTCCCTTTTATAAGCCTTAACCTCAGCCCTTTAACAGCCTGTTAGACCAAAAGAACACCCCTCCCATGTGCTATCTTCTTTTCAGTTTCCACTTAGCTATTTAAGTATTAACCCCATGACATTCCCTTGGCAGGCTTAACTTTTTAGTAAGGTTTATTATTTCTGAAACTAAAGCAAAGTATGGGCAGCAGAGTGTGATCTGACAGCATGTCTGTCAACTATTTTATTCAAAAGCCCTTATGCAGGGCACAGGCTGTGCACAAATGCACCTGTGGTGCACCAGTGCACATGCCCTCCAATTCAGAACTTTAAACAAAACATTCCTTTTACATTTCCGATTCAAATTAACAACTATAAGTAAACAAACTCAGTTCCTAATTGATTCGAGCAAATGCTTAGCAGAAGTAAGTCGATTTGTTATTGTTTGGACAACTGAAACTAATTGACGACATATGTCGACTCGACTATACTAGTTATAACACATACAATCGAAACCAAAATCAGACATTTAACAGTATCGAACACATGATTCGAATTGTACTGACTAAGCAAAATTGTACTCGAGGAATCAGTTGGTCAGTTCAAATTTGAAATTCAACTAATTGCACAACAAATACATACATACACATTATCAGAACAAGTAGAAGAAGAACTTAATCAAACAACAAAGGTTCAGGCAAGGTGGACAGGACACAGTTGGTAAAATTTGAAACACAAATTTCACAACAACATGAACAACCTTTTAAACAAACATGGACTAACAGAATCAAGAAAAGAAAATCAAAACTCACCTTAAATCTCGAAAAATCAAAAGCCTTAACTTGGATTCGAACAGACCTTTCTTAAGGCTGAACGGACTTTAATCGAAGTGTTTCTCAGATGAGAAACACTTCGATTAAGGTCCATTAGACCTTAATCTTTTGGTTTAAACGAGATACGGACCAGTGACAAGGAACCCTAAGGTTCCAAAGATTAGATCTGGGATTCATGCTTCCCTGGTCAGATTCGGACCAAACCAAGCATGGTTTGGTCACGAGGGGGGTCCGGGGACTGCCTGGTATGAATTTAGGGCAGATCGGGGTAGATCGAGTTTTGACTCGAATCTTCAAATGAAGATTCGAGAAGGTGGGATGGGATTCGAGGTGTGTGGTTGGTGGATTTGGGTTCAGGACGGTGAGGAGCATCTATGGTGTTAAGGGTAGGGTCACCGGCGTCCATGCCGCCGGCTTTCATGGTGAAGGTATACAGGGGCGGCTAGGGTTTGGAGGGCTGGGGTCTGGTGAAGACGACCTAAGGCAGGGGGGTTTGGATTAGGGCGCGGGGTGAAGGGGGAAGGGTTTATATACGGGGTGGATGGCTTGATCTCAACCGTTAGATCAATCTAGATCTACGGTCTGGATCTGAGGGCTTAAGTGGAACGGTGTCGTTTGGCTTAGTAAGGGTCAAGGTTGGTTCGGGTGGAACGGGTCGGGTTCATTAGTGGGTTATGGGGTGTGAGATCTTGGCCGTTGATCAATCTGAGATCAACGGCCTAGATCATACTGGATTAAACGGTATCGTTTGGATGACTAGGGGCTGAACTGGACTGGACCGGGTAATTTGGGTTGGGTTGTCTGTTTGGGCCCTGAATTAAAGTGAAAATCAGCCCAAACTGATTTTCAAACCCAATTTTGCACTCTCTTTTATTATTATTTTTTTATTTTAAAACAAAACCTAAGTAAATCAAATTAAAATTAAATAAACACTTAATACAATTATTTGCACACATATATTAAAATATTTAAAACAGGTAAAATCAAACAAAACAAAAATCACGGACCAAGATGCCTATTTATGATTTTCTATTTAACAACCGGATTACGGTTCAAATTACGCATGACACATACATTTTTTTGTATTTTGTTTTAATAAAATAAAATGGGCAAAAATCATAAATAATTAACAAAGTGCCATGTAAAAATCCAAAAATTGTACAGCAGGACCAATTGTTATTATTTTTATTTCTTTTGGAGCGATTGTCGCGCGAAACAAAAATCACGTGCTTACAACAGCCACAAAGATACTTTTAATAAGGTATACTATTGTCTACTTTGGACGTTGTATGATTTTTTCAAAAAGGTATTTTACCTCTAAGAGTATCCAACAACTTATAAGTAGAACATTTCAAAGATTAGTTGTATGTCACCCACGTCGACCGAGTATTTATGGCTACCGAAACCCAAATACTAACTTCTTCTAGTTTAGATGGGAAAAGGCACTACGCTACGTCCCAAAGTAATCACTTTACAATTTTCATACCCGTCCCTTCAAATCATCGCCTATGATATTAGTTGTTAGGTTAAAACAACCCCAAGATACTCTTAACATGATGTAATATTATCTGTTTTGGGTCGAATATGTACCATATTTCCTAAAAGACTTCACACCATTATCAATAATCAACACTTTATAAATAGAATTTTTTTTGGCAAAAATCATATGTCCCTAATGGATTTTCCTCTCAAACACCTTATCTAAGCTATATTTCAATTGAACGTTTATACTACTCAAAATTTGTACCTATTAGATACTTTTTTGACAACTAGATTATAATACATAGAGATTATAATACATTCGTTGATAACGTGGCAAAGTGACTAATTAAAAGAGGACATGTGACATTTGGATCCTAAATTAATGATTAAGAAAAAAGAAAAACCATTTTCTGAACCACAACCCTCCCTCTCAATTTCTTCTTCTTACCAAACAAACCACACCTCCCTTTTCTGTTTTTTTCTCGTTTTTTCCACGAAGCTTTACAAACATCTTGGCCCTACATATACACTTTCTTCTGTTTCTTTTATTCCTTTTTTTAAGAACAAAACATAACAAATGACTAAAAGTTAAATTAAAAAGAGAACCAAACATTGGTACTTATGCCGTATTTAAGTGGTTCGTTACTCTTTTAAATATATATATTGATCAGTACTTGTTCCTTAGATCGGTTATTAAAAATTAAAATATATTAATTTGAGGTGGCTGTAGGAACCTATAAACTTTAAATGCTAGATAAATTTTTACCCAATAAATCTACGAGCCACTTGTCGCCCCCCCTCCCCCCAGCCACCGTCGTCCCCTTCCACCTCATTTTTTTTTTAATATTTAGATCTGATTATTTTGTGGTTATAGATCTAAATTTTTCTAGTAGAAGAGAGGGAGGGAGAAGAAAGAGAGTGGTGGTGATCTCCATTTTTTACGGCAAATAAAATAGCAATATAACAAGTGTTGTCGGATTTAAAGAAAAAGAAGAAGGGGATGGTTTCCAGATCTGAAAAAGATGAAGAAAATGATTATTGCAGTGGTGGTTGCGTCGGAGAATGGCGACAGCAGGATGGTGGTTGATGGTGGAGGAAGCGGCGGCAAAGAGAGAACGGAGAAGAAGAGATTTTAAAAAAAGGGGATAAATATATGCTCTTCACGCGCTGGTTGAGGTTTATTACACACACCATGCCATGTCAGCAAAAAGTGTTTAATAGGAACAATTTTGAGTAATATAGATGTTCAATTGAAATATGACTTAGATAAGTGTGAGAGAGGAAAATCTAAACAAGTTTAAGTGGATGCGTATGATTTTGGCCAATTTTTTTTATATTCTATGTGAATTTGTTCGCCCCCTACCAAAAATATGGAAGAAAAGTGGTAAAAGCAAAGAGGTTGGAAAGCTAAGAAAGAGATAAAAAGTAGAGCGGGAGATCAAAATGAAAAAGAGCTTCTTATATAGAGCAAACTTCATTTATGGCCAGCCGCTAGAAACTAATATCAGCCGCTAGCCACAAAATTACAGTATATATTTTGTAGCCCAAAACTAATTAAAAGACTAGCCACCGACCTAACTATCATCAAAACACAGTCCTTCCTTACATTTCAAACCCAATATTTATACAGAGGCAAGGTCTTCTTTTTTTCTTTCCTTTCTCTAGTCAGTTTAAGCAGATCTGAAGGTTTTCAATTGAAACCAAACAGTTTCAGCAAATAATGGTGGCCAACAGTGGTGATTTTGATCTCTCTTACTCACTCGCTTTAGCCTCTATTTTTCGTGTGCTCTCTCTGTTTTTCCCCACCCCCAATCTTGTGCTATTTAAATTTTGTGTGTGTGTTTCTTTTCAGTTGAGAACACAAAGAAGGTGAAGTCAGAAGGAGGGGAGGCGTCCTCGAAGAAGGGAAAATGTGATCTCTTTCTTTGTATGTGTTTGCTGGTTTTTCATTTGAGAGAAAGAGAGAGGGTCCAAAATCTGAAGAAGAGGCGTTAGTTTCTAGCTCTTGTTTTCGTTGCTTTTTCTTTTTTAGCATAGAAAATTGAGAGGTTTCTTTGTGCTGTTGTGGCCATAGCAGCAGTAATGGAGCTGAAGGTTTTTGACTTATTGCATTTTGTGGGAGAAACAAAGATGGCGGAAACTAATGCATAGTCTAACTTTAGGTCTCAATTGTCTTTAATTTTTTATCTCATGCATAGCCTTCACTGTACAAAATATATACAAATAGACTTTCATTATACAAAATATATTAAATAGTCTGTCACTATACAAAATATATACAAAATAAATTGTCACTATACAAAAACATATAAAATAAACTGTTATTTTATAATTGATATACAATAGACTGTCACTATACAAAAAAATATACAAATTAGACTGTCATTATACAATATATATATTAAATAGACTGTCCCTATACAAAAAATATACAAAACAGACTGTCATTATACAATTTATATACAAATAGAGTGTCACTATACAAAATATATACAAAAATCGAATGTCATTATACAAAAAATATACTAAATAGACTTTCATTATACAAAATATGTACAAAATAGACTATCATTATATAAAAATATACTAAATAGACTGCCACTATACAATTTAAATACAATTAGCTCTCATTATACAAAATATATACAAAATAAACTGTCACTATACAAAATAGACTGTTATTATACCAAAAAATATACAAAATAAACTGTCACTATACAAAATAGACTGTTATTATACCAAAAAATATACAAAATAAGCTGTCACTATGCAAAAAATATACAAAAATAGACTGTTATTATACAAAAAATATATAAAATAGACATTTCGTATATGACATGCATTACATATTTCATTTTATTCTTAGCTAATATTTATCAGATCCAGAAGTACAAATACAATTTAAAAAGGCAAAAAAGGGCTACTCTATCGCTCCAGGGAGGATCAAACCTACGACCTTCAGCTTGAAAACAGATGCTCTATCCACTGAGCTACAGGTGCTTGTTTTGTAATTCTCATTCCTTTCGGCTGCTATATCCAATATGTTTGGGCCGAAGGGCCATTTCTTGTAAGTGGGCCAGAACATGGGCTATTAAAATTTTGAGGGGCTATAGAGGATAGTTTTCTCTCTTATATATCCTTGAAGAAAAGCCATTCCTTCCACTGTTCTCCAAAATGAAAAAAAAAAGATTGTATCCAACTCTCAGAGCAATAATTTAAAGCTCAACGGGACAAATAGTACAAAGCTGGTAAATTTGAGATTTTAAAATTTTCTAGTACAGAGCTGATAAATTTGAGAATTTAAAATAAAATTTTTTACTTTTAAAAATTCGGTTGATTTTTCAAAAACAAAAGTTGAAATTTGAAAAAATAGAGCCGCCATGATGAATTCTAGCTAGACAATTATTGAAGCAAATGAATAACCAAATTGGAAACTGGCGCAGAAGGTGATATTTCCATTTCCAAGGTCAAAATTTTAGAAAACATTACCTAAAAATGAGGAATTAAAGTGATAATTTACGTTATCCAATAAAAGGAGAGGAAACATTTTGCTTTAGAGCGGAAGATTGGGTAACATCGTTAGTTTTTTAACACATTATGTCACTGAGACTAAAGCTGCTCTACTTTATCATACTTAAAGGATTAAATATGCTCAGGGTTATATTTGAGGTACCAAAATAGACCTACCCTCAAATATAAGGGATAATATTGGTCAAAAACTCCTACTTGAAATCTATATATAAGGGTTGTAGGTAGAGATTCTTTATATTGTACTCTTCGTCTCTTTGCTTCTGCCCGTGGACTAAGCTTAGTCGAACTTCGTTCAATTCATGTGTTATTTTTCTTTTCTACTTGCTTTGTGTATGATTGTGTGCTAATTAACTCACGATCTTTCGCTGCAGTATTTGCTTTATATAAATATATGCGCGATGCTACGCATGACATCTACGCCTATAGTAAGTTTCACATTTAATGAAGTCGATCGAATTGAAAATGGGATAATGCGGTGAATAATGTTTTGTTTCCAAATTTAACCTTAGATAACAACAAATCATGGTTCAGCAAATTCACTTCATTGATAGCTGAAGAGACAAATAATTATTAAAACAGAGAGACAGCTAATCTAGTATTATTACATACTAGAAGAATATTTCAGCAGTATTCAGTGGACAAATATATTAAACTTGATCATTCAGAGGCTGAGATATTAATAGTTTTAGACAGGTGAATCTTCCCGTAGAGGCAAAGACAAGTTCTTTTATAGGAGGGCCTAGTGATTTGCATCAACGATATACAAATGCTATTGCATTATTGCAGCGAGCGTCTCTCTACTTATTTTGCTTATAACTATGACATGAATGTAGCCCCTCTTGGATGGAAATAAAAGAACATATGGCATCAACTGATGAGGCACATTTGAACTGAATATTTAAGAGATGAGGATGTTGAGGTGGATATGCGGGCATACAAGGATGGATAAGATTAGGAATGAAGATATTCGAGAGAAGGTGGGTGTGACCCCCATGGAGGACAAGATGCGGGGAGTAAGACTCAGATGGTTCGGGCACATTCAGAGGAGGAGCACTGGTGCACCGGTGAGGAGGTGTGAGCGACTGGCTGTGGTGGGCACACGGAGAGGTAGAGGGCGACCTAAGAAGTATTGGGGAGAGGTGATCAGACAGGACATGACACGACTTAGCATTACTGAGGACATGACCCTTGACAGGGAATTATGGAGGTCGAGCATTAAGGTTGTAGGTTAGGGGAAAGTTGTGAATATTTCTACAGCACAATAAAATGAGACTAGCCAGTTAGGAGTTAGACTAAGAATGTCATTGGTCGTCTAGTGAGGTAGGGCTTTACCTGCTAGTTTTACTATACCAGCCATATATTTCGTATTTCGTATTTCGTATTTCGTACTCTGTATTTAATATCTCTTATATTGCTGTTATTTTATTATGCATTTTTATGGTACTAATATATCGGCTCCTGGTGCTTTTTTTTAGCCGAGGGTCTCCTGGAAACAGCCTCTCTACCCTTCGGGGTAGGGGTAAGGTCTGCGTACATATTACCCTCTCCAGACCCCACCTGTGGGATTATACTGGGTCGTCGTCGTCGTTGTTGTTGTACTTTGGTAACTCTAATCAAATGGTGCAATAATCTGTGTCTCAGCAATCGTCCCATGACGTTGGACAGAGGCATCAAATGTATTGAATCCTTTATTGCTAGATATATATATATATATACATATATTGCAGTCTCATTTTTGCAATATGGAGACTCACAGCAAGGCCTACAGCTCCCAGTCAAAATGTAACCACACTTGAGCTTTTTGCTGGTTTAGCTACATTCAAAGTTGCACCAAGGCCACGAATGAATCGTCCCATTAATCAACAATTGAACCCCTTTAAAGAAACTACTATTTAAGGTACATAATTTATCGCTGTTTCTCCTTGAAATTCAACAACTGAAGACACAAACTTTGTCAAGAGGAGCAAAGGGGTTGATTTTCACAACAACATGAACTACGGTGTGTTCACTAAAGGTCAGTATAAACCCTTAATGGGCTGGCACATATTGCTTTCTTCTAATTTGCCGTGAGCACTCTCCACAATCCTAAATATTCACAAAATCAAAACCAATAAAACAACAAAATCTGTTTAGTACCCTTTTTTGGTTTTAGAGACGATCAATGAATCAATCAATTGAAATAACCTACACTGATGCTTCATGTCCAAGAATGCGAGGAAACACTGAGTTTTGCTCCTACAATTTCCAAAGGAGTTGAGAGAAAAAATCGACCCAAACAGATTGTGGTATTTGCTGGAAAGTAGGAAAGTTTTTGACTGTAACCAGTTTTTTATTACCTTTTCTTCCCAGAAGTAGATATCAGTATAGCGGAGGAAAGCGGAGAAGATCTTAAGACGAACTTCCATTTTTTTTTTTGGAGGTGCCATCTCCACTTCCTTGATCAGTAACGGCTTTCCTGGCTCCCATGCCATAGCAGCTGTAAAAACACATCATCATTAGCTCAACATCACTGCCAAAATTCTCAAAAAGAAAATGAGGAAAAAAAAAAAGGAAACCAAGAAAGTTTACATTATGTATAAGAAATGGAATGAAACAAACGTCGTACCTTTGCAATGAATGACTTGCCCCACAATGCTTGACATTTGTCTTCTTGATTTCCTTTACTGGTCACTGAAATATGAAAACTTTATGTTGAGCAGAAGTTTGGTTGTTTTCTGAATACCGAGTTGGAATTTTCTTGAGGTGTGCTTAGTAGATAACATTTATGAAGATAAAATGATAAATCTGGTTAATTTCCTTCTTTTGTGTGCATATGTAGCAATTTTAAGTCCATAAAGTATCGTGTTGATGAGCTTACGAGGAGATGCACAAGTACAAATGCACATTGATCGAAGATGTTGTCTTGTTTAACAACCTTGAGTAAACAAATAAGACGTGAAGTTTGAGCAGTCAGCTGAAATAAAGGCAGGAAAGGAGAAGGTCTTGGCTATAAACAAAGCCGTTGAAGACTATATCCTAATAAAACCTGATGTCTATGCTTAAGGTTGTTTTGTTCTAAGAAAGGCTTATCAGGTCTTTATATTGTAGTTATCAAATTTGTTCATTTTGTATGTTTCGCTGCAGTTGTCTCTGCTTTGTCAATTTGTATCTCGTCCGAAAAAGGTACTATTGCCAGCTGCTCAATGACTCAGAACAATAAGCAACTTTATGACTTGGTGAATGTCAACAGGTGGATCAGTGGTATCAAAAGCGAAAAGCGCAAATAAAGTGTGGGCTTCAATGAAGAAAGGTGCAAATGAAGAAAAAACTACAAATATGTATGTGTAATCCAAGAATAATATCTATAAGCATGAATACCAAATATATGGACAAAGAAATTAAAGAAAATTTATGATGAAGTGAAATATCAATTGTTTAGTTTCACCTCTTCGGGATTACGCTTATTGCTTTAGAGCCTTGACAACAACATCTAAAGCGCGCGGTAAGCGAGGCAAAGAGCTCAACATGTTCTGAACCTCGCTTCAGGGCTTAAGCGTGCTTTAAGCACTCCTTTGATTACACCGAGGTGGATGAATTTCCATTAAGCTAAAACTAAGTTCAATTGCAGATATGAAACAAACTTCAAAGAGAAAGGAGAATTTGTACAAGGACTTGCACCTTGCCAGCCAGCTGCTTCTGATATTGGCAACATTACAAGTGCCGATTAGCAAACTAATGAGCTGATGGACAAAGACAGTCTGATGATTCTAAATTTGAAGTTTAATGTTGAGTTAAGCAGCCAGGGCAGAGGTTATATATACAAGTGAATCAAGATTGAATCTACTCAAACAACCTAAGGAGCAGCCCGATACACTAAGCTCTCGCTATGAGAGGGTTCGGGGAAGGGCCGGACCACAAGGGTTTATTGTACGCAGCCTTACCCTGCATTTCTATGCTTATAGAACTGACGAAGGCTAATTTTTTTCCCACTAGGCATGAGCCCTAGTTGATCAATCCCAGCATGAGCATGGCTATAACAATTAGAGAAAGCAAGCATCTAATTTAATTTTTTTTTTAAAAAAAGAAGGAACAAGAAAAACTGAAACAATACCATGTTCTCTCGACGAGCTTGTGCTTGAAGTCGTAGCTGCCGGCTATGGTGCTTACTGATCCAAACCTGTATCGAACATATTGTTTGTACATTAGATGCACGTTGATATTCAAAAACAGAATGTAGGAGTTTGGTTCTACTTACGTCCATAATGAGGTTAAGACGGCTGCATCCTTCAATCTCTTCGATGTCTTCCTTAAGTTTCACAGCTGAAGGCTCCAGAGTTTGTGGCCTGCGCCCAATCAACTTAATCTGCTTCAATGTTTCAATATCTGCAAAGCTAGGGGGAATCTCCTCAAGCTTGTGACACATTTTTATAACAAGCGTTTCAAGCATAGGAAAAGATTCCTCTGGGTCATCCAACCTTGAGATACCTAACGCCACCAGTTTAACTGTTGAAGTTTGGCAAAATGCCAAAGTCCCACATTGGTTGGGAGTTAAGTTTGGGGGGATTTTTCCCCTATAAAAGAAGGCCTAATGTTTAGGATTGAAACACACCTCTCATTTGCCTTCTCATCTGTTTAAGGCATTTGTATCTTCTCTCTTTAGTATTATTTCACTTGTATTTTTGAGTGGAATAAAATATTGGTTGTGTCCGAGGAGTAGGCAAAATTAGCCGAACCTCGTAAATTCTGGTGTTCCCTTTATTATTGCTTTATTGTCTTATTTATTATTTGGTGGCTGTCATAATTTTTGGTATAGTAGTTGTGACTTATTCACACTCTATACATTTGGCTTCCGCAACAATTGGTATCAGAGCCAAGGTACTGTCTAAGTATGCTCTGTGGTTGCAGCATAGTCTGATCTTCCACATCAGAAAAGATTTATCTTGGTAACTGAGTCAAGGTTCTGTCTGAGTATGCTCTGTGGTTGCAGCTTAGTCTGATCTTCCACACCAGAAAGGAAATAATCTTGATTTGTGTCGTCAGCTATTAAATAATATTTGTGTCAAAGATGGGAGACAATAAACAAGAAGAATCTACATCAAGTGTCAACAATACGTCATCATTGGCATCTTCGCTTATGACAAGAATTGTGTCAAATGCGAAATTTGCGGTCGAAATATTTGACGGGTCCGGACATTTTGGGATGTGGCAAGGCGAGGTTCTAGATGTCCTTTTTCAACAAGGGCTAGATCTGGCCATTGAAGAAAAGAAACCAGATGTTATTGGAGAAGAAGATTGGAGAATTATCAACCGTGTTGCTTGCGGTACCATTCGATCCTACCTTGCTAGAGAGCAGAAATATCCATACACAAAGGAAACTTCTGCAAGTAAATTATGGAAAGCACTGGAGGATAAATTTTTGAAGAAAAACAGTCAAAATAAATTGTACATGAAGAAGAGACTGTTTCACTTCACCTATGTTCCTGGTACCACGATGAATGAACATATCACCAGTTTCAATAAGTTGGTTACAGATTTGCAAAATATGGATACAACTTATGATGATGGTGACTTGGCCTTGATGTTGTTGGCGTCACTTCCTGATGAGTACGAGCACCTTGAAACTACTCTACTCCATGGAAATGACGAAGTTTCTCTCAGAGAAGTTTGTTCGGCTTTGTACAGCTATGAACAAAGAAAGCGAGAAAAACAGAAGGGCGGAGAAGGAGAAGCACTATTTGTGAGGGGTCATCCTCAAAATCAAACGAGGACAAAGAAGGGAAGATCCAAGTCAAGATCCAGACCCAGCAAAGATGAATGTGCCTTTTGTCGAGAAAAAGGGCACTGGAAGAAAGACTGTCCGAAGTTGAAGAATAAGGCCAAACATAACAATGGAAAGGCTATTATGGATTCAAATGTAGCTGATTGTGATGATTCAGACTTCTCATTAGTTACAACAGAGTCATCAACATCATCAGACATATGGTTGATGGACTCGGCTTGTAGCTATCATATGTGTCCCAACAGGGACTGGTTCGTGGAATTTCAAGAAGGAGAATATGGAGTCATCCACACAGCGGATAACAGCCCTCTTACCTCATATGGCATTGGTTCAATACGATTAAGGAACCATGATGGAATGATCAGAACATTGATAGATGTTCGATATGTACCGGATTTGAAGAAGAATCTCATCTCTGTGGGAGCCCTAGAATCAAAAGGGTTCAAAATCATTGCAGAAAATGGAGTGATGAGAGTATGCTCTGGTGCACTAGTGGTAATGAAGGCTAATCGGAAGAATAATAATATGTACCGCTATCGTGGCAGTACAGTTATTGGGACAGCGACAGTAACATCCAGTGACGACAAAGAGGCAGAAGCAACCAAGCTATGGCACATGCGCTTGGGACATGCTGGAGGAAAATCCTTGAAAACTCTATCAGATCAAGGATTGTTAAAAGGAGTAAAGGCTTGCAACTTGGAGTTTTGTGAGCATTGTGTTAAAGGGAAACAGACAAGGGTTAAATTTGGTACAGCGATCCATAATACTAAAGGCATTTTGGATTATGTACACTCTGATGTTTGGGGTCCTTCCAAAACACCTTCATTGGGTGGGAAGCACTATTTTGTAACCTTTGTTGATGATTTTTCTCGAAGAGTGTGGGTGTATACAATGAAAAACAAAGATGAAGTGCTGGGAATTTTTCTCAAATGGAAGACGATGGTGGAGAATCAAACAGGCAGGAGGATCAAGTGTATTCGCACAGACAATGGAGGTGAATACAAAAATGATCATTTCAATAAGGTCTGTGAAAATGATGGCATCGTCCGACACTTCACTGTTAGACATACACCACAACAGAATGGAGTGGCAGAACGTATGAACCGGACCTTGCTGGAGAAGGTACGGTGTATGTTGTCCAATGCTGGCTTGGGCAAAGAATTTTGGGCTGAGGCAATTACATATGCATGCCACCTCATTAATCGTCTACCATCTGCTGCTATTGATGGCAAAACACCATTTGAAAAATGGTACGGAAAACCTGCTGTAGATTATAACTCTTTGCACGTGTTTGGCTCAACTGCATATTATCATGTGACAGAGTCAAAATTGGATCCAAGGGCAAAGAAGGCTATTTTTATGGGAATTACTTCTGGAGTCAAAGGATATCGCTTATGGTGTCCTATGACAAAGAAAGTAATATTCAGCAGAGATGTTACCTTTGATGAATTTGCTATGGTAAATAAGGTAACAGAAGATACCAAACAAAATGAAGGTGCTTCTAAGCAGGTGGAGTTTGAGGGAAAATTTATTTTTCCTACACAAGAAGCAGAGGAGGAAACAAATGAAGATTACCCTCTGGAAGGAGAGCCAGTAGAGGAGATTCCAACTCAGGAATCTCAACAACAACTTGAATCAATAGCAACCAGCAGGCCAAAAAGAACAATAACGAAACCTGTTCGTCTCATAGAGACGGTTGCTTGTGCAACCTCAATTGTAGCTGATGATGTTCCTACTACTTATAAAGACGCTGTTCAAAGTTCAGAAGAAGATAAGTGGAGGATTGCCATGAATGATGAGATACAGTCCCTTCATCAGAATCATACATGGAGATTGGCCAATCTCCCGAAGGGAAAGAAAGCAATTGGGTGCAAATGGGTATTTGCAAAGAAGGAAGGATTTCCTAACCAAGTAGATGTTCGCTACAAAGCAAGATTGGTGGCCAAAGGATATGCTCAAAAGGAGGGAATTGATTACAATGAAGTGTTTTCTCCAGTTGTAAAACATTCCTCCATTAGAATTATGTTGGCTTTGGTAGCACAATTGGATTTGGAACTAGTTCAGATGGATGTAAAAACTGCGTTTTTACATGGAAACTTGGAGGAGGAAATCTACATGACTCAGCCAGAAGGATTCAAAGTTGCTGGAAAAGAAAATATGGTGTGCAAACTTGAAAAATCGTTGTACGGATTGAAACAATCTTCTAGACAATGGTACAAGCGATTTGACGAGTTTATGTTGCGGCAAGGGTACAAGAGAAGCAAATACGATCATTGTGTGTATTTGCACAAGCTTAAAGATGGTTCCTTTGTATATCTTCTCCTATATGTTGATGATATGTTGATAGCTTCCAAGAATTCGGAAGAAATTGATAAGTTGAAGATTCAACTGAAGAAGGAGTTCGAGATGAAGGATTTGGGTGAGGCAAAGAAAATTCTTGGCATGGAGATAATTAGAGATAGACGTTCAAAGAAACTCTGTTTATCTCAAAAGGAATATTTGAAGAGAGTACTTCAACGTTTTGGCATAGATGACAAGACTAAGCCAGTTAGTACTCCACTTGCTTCCCATTTTAAGCTAAGTACTACTATGTCGCCAATGGATGAAGCTGAACGAGAGTATATGTCAAAGGTACCATACGCAAATGCTGTTGGTAGCTTGATGTATGCAATGGTTTGCACAAGGCCTGACATTTCACAAGCTGTTGGAGTTATTAGCAGATATATGCACAATCCAGGGAAGGAGCATTGGCAAGCTGTGAAGTGGATTCTACGGTATATTCATAATACTGTAGATGTCGGGTTAGTTTTTGAGCAGGAAGACAATCAGTTTGTAGTTGGATATTGTGACTCAGATTTTGCGGGTGATATGGACAAACGAAGATCAACTACTGGTTATGTGTTTACTTTTGCAAAGGCACCAGTTAGTTGGAAGTCTACTTTGCAGTCAACAGTTGCTTTGTCTACAACAGAGGCAGAGTACATGGCTATTACAGATGCTGTGAAAGAGGCAATTTGGCTTCAAGGATTGCTAAAGGAGCTTGGTGTTGAACAAAAAGGTATCACAATTTTTTGTGATAGTCAAAGTGCTATTCAATTAGCGAAGAACCAAGTTTATCATGCAAGGACGAAGCACATTGATGTTCGATATCATTTCGTACGAGAAATCATAGAAGAAGGTGGAGTCACGGTGAAGAAAATTCATACTACAGAGAATCCTGCTGATATGCTGACAAAGGTGGTGACTGCGGTCAAGTTTCAACATTGTTTGGATTTGATCAACATTGTTGAACACTGAAGATTGAAGATGAAGACACAACCAAAATTTGTTATTGAGAGAGAATTGAAAATGTGGAATTTTGCCAAGGTGGAGATTTGTTGAAGTTTGGCAAAATGCCAAAGTCCCACATTGGTTGGGAGTTAAGTTTGGGGGGATTTTTTCCCTATAAAAGAAGGCCTAATGTTTAGGATTGAAACACACCTCTCATTTGCCTTCTCATCTGTTTAAGGCATTTGTATCTTCTCTCTTTAGTATTATTTCACTTGTATTTTTGAGTGGAATAAAATATTGGTTGTGTCCGAGGAGTAGGCAAAATTAGCCGAACCTCGTAAATTCTGGTGTTCCCTTTATTATTGCTTTATTGTCTTATTTATTATTTGGTGGCTGTCATAATTTTTGGTATAGTAGTTGTGACTTATTCACACTCTATACATTTGGCTTCCGCAACAATTGGTATCAGAGCCAAGGTACTGTCTAAGTATGCTCTGTGGTTGCAGCATAGTCTGATCTTCCACATCAGAAAAGATTTATCTTGGTAACTGAGTCAAGGTTCTGTCTGAGTATGCTCTGTGGTTGCAGCTTAGTCTGATCTTCCACACCAGAAAGGAAATAATCTTGATTTGTGTCGTCAGCTATTAAATAATATTTGTGTCAAAGATGGGAGACAATAAACAAGAAGAACAATTCTTGTCATAAGCGAAGATGCCAATGATGACGTATTGTTGACACTTGATGTAGATTCTTCTTGTTTATTGTCCCCCATATTTGACACAAATATTATTTAATAGCTGACGACACAAATCAAGATTATTTCCTTTCTGATGTAGAAGATCAGACTAAGCTGCAACTACAGAGCATACTCAGACAGAACCTTGACTCAGTTACCAAGATAAATCTTTTCTGATGTGGAAGATCAGACTATGCTGCAACCACAGAGCATACTTAGACAGTACCTTGGCTCTGATACCAATTGTTGCGGAAGCCAAATGTATATAGTGTGAATAAGTCACAACTACTATACCAAAAATTATGACAGCCACCAAATAATAAATAAGACAATAAAACAACAATAAAAGGGAACACCAGAATTTACGAGGTTCGGCTAATTTTGCCTACTCCTCGGACACAACCAATATTTTATTTCACTCCAAAAATACAAGTGAAATAATACTAAAGAGAGAAGATACAAATGCCTTAAACAGATGAGAAGGCAAATGAGAGGTGTGTTTCAATCCTAAACATTAGGCCTTCTTTTATAGGGGAAAAATCCCCCCAAACTTAACTCCCAACCAATGTGGGACTTTGGCATTTTGCCAAACTTCAACAAATCTCCACCTTGGCAAAATTCCACATTTTCAATTCTCTCTCAATAACAAATTTTGGTTGTGTCTTCATCTTCAATCTTCAGTGTTCAACAATGTTGATCAAATCCAAACAATGTTGAAACTTGACCGCAGTCACCACCTTTGTCAGCATATCAGCAGGATTCTCTGTAGTATGAATTTTCTTCACCGTGACTCCACCTTCTTCTATGATTTCGCGTACGAAATGATACCGAACATCAATGTGCTTCGTCCTTGCATGATAAACTTGGTTCTTCGCTAATTGAATAGCACTTTGACTATCACAAAAAATTGTGATACCTTTTTGTTCAACACCAAGCTCCTTTAGCAATCCTTGAAGCCAAATTGCCTCTTTCACAGCAT